>NC_053156.1:205159749-205759749 GCF_016835505.1 Polypterus senegalus | reverse complement strand
AAAATATAACTGCAGAAAAAAGCCGCTTTAGCAAGCCACATTGACACATGCTTACGACAGCTAGCACGGTAGTGTAATGGTATCAGCCGCTGACTAGTATTCAAAAGGTCATGAGTTTGATCCCACACGATTCAGTTTTGAGAAGTAAACTGCTCTTATTCTTACTATTTTAGAATAAAAACATGCATTTGATTTCAGTGTGTAACAGCCAGTGTAATTTATGATACTTGTAAAGGATAGTTTTTTTTTTTATTTACTTTTCATTCTCTCAGTCGTGTCCAGGATCCCTCCCTACCCCCCATCTGAGAATGCTGTTCTCACATAAAGATGCGCTGTAGCTCTGCAGCATACTTGTGACTGCATTCTCGTACCAATGCTTGCGTACTGAAGTGCCTGCGTGCACTTTTCGTGGCATTACATGTCCATTTTTTTGAGCATGCCCGTGTCGCTCAAACACAGGAACATATGTTGGTGTACAAGAATAAAAAACAAGTGCACTTTTATTCTAGACTATAAGTGAAGAAAAAATAAAGCAAGTTACAGTAGGCGGTTGATACGACAGGTTGCGTGGTGCAATGCTAAGAACTGCTGATTTCTGATCCGTGCTATATAAAATCATCACATTCAAATATTAACAATTCCCACACACCCTTCCTACATTCACGACATGTGTACTTGTTGCAGTGTACACATCTCTCTGTGCTATGGTTCCTATTACACTGAATGAGCACCTGACATTGTACTTTCTTCCCTGTTTAAATAACATTCGAGTATAGCGCGTCTCCAAATAAATCACATTCGAGTATAGCGCTCCAAATAAATCACATTCGAGCTATAGCGTCTCCAAATAAATCACATTTGAGTCATAGCGCGTCTTTATGTGAAAACAGCATTGTCAGATGGGGGGTGGGGATCGTGAACACGACTGAGAGAGTGGAACTGAATTAAAAAAAAAAGCTAATCTTTACAATTATCATGCATTTACACTGGCTATTACAGACTGACTGAAATCAAATGTATGTTTTTATTCTAAAATAGTTAAGTACATGCAATATTATTTGAAAACGAACAGCATCAGATCGGGCGCATATTCAAACCCGATCTGACGCTGTTCTTTTTCAAATAATATTGCATTAGTGCGATGATGTTTTTACATATATTGTCTCTTTCATTCATCTTACGGTTTGTAATCAGTGACCGCGGGTTTTTTCCACCGATCTTGCCAGTTCGCACATGTTGCTGTATGGTGCTGTTTTTTTTGTACTTCAGGATATGCAGAGGACAGAATAGTACAGAGCAGTAAGTTCAGCGCTATATGCAATCAGACAGACAGACAGGCAGAGAAGGCACTAGATATAGAAATAAACAGGGAAGGCACTGTATTATAGATGTATAAAAAACAGCTAAGGGGATAGATATATAGATAGGTAGGAAGGAAAGGCACTATATGATAGGCAGACAGGGAAGCTCCTATATAATAATTAAATTATTGTTATTACTATATAGATAGACAGGGAGTTCAGGCAGGCAGAACGGCGAAGGTTAAAAATAAATACATTTTCTCCCCAGCGGGGAATCTTTACAAGTATCATAAATTACACTGGCTGTTGCAGACTGAAGTCAAATGTATGTTTTTATTCTAAAGTAGTAAGACTAAGAGCAGTTTACTTCTCAAAACAGAGTGGTACAGGATCGAACTCATGACCTTTTGATTCCCAGTCGGGAGCTGATCCTATTGCACTATGGAGGCAGTCATAATAAATAGGTGTGAATGTCGCATGTTAAGGCGGCTTTTTGTTTCTGCAGTTATATTTTTGAATTAAAGCGCAATTGTGTTAGATTTGTATCTTTTGTGAAATTATTTCTTTGATACTTCAGGCTTCATACATTATACAGTTTATGCCTACATTTTGTCATCTACTAGTAGAATATAAAAAACGTTTCTGTTTTAACAATGTGTTTATACAGATTACTGTAGAAACGGAACAGACATGAAATGCGTGTGTTCCAAACAAAGATCTATTATTTCCACTCTAAAACTCCACTTCACTCCCACACTGCAATTAACTGAAGCAGTCAATGCTCCATCTGGCGGGATTATACAGCATTGCAACCATCTTTTTAGAAAGTGCATGGGGGCGTTTATGGGGCGGAGCATCGTTAACTGCGTCATCGCAGGGAATCACATTCCGTGCACGGATCGTGCATGGTCCTGTCATGGTCCTGTCATGGACCTGTCATGCTCCAGGTGGCTGTTTGACGTGGCTCCCACTGTAAGTCGAACAACATAATTACAGTGGAGTTTCCTTCATCAGAGGATATCAGAATCTCATTTACAACCCACGTTAGTGCTGTTTCTGTACTATGACCAGTGCGGAAACCAGACTGGCACTAGATCTAGGGAACAAGTAGTGGGATTCATTTTAGAAATTAAAGTTAAGACTTCCTGCTCAGTTACAGAATTAAAATTACTGAAGTTCTGAATGCAATGTGAGATAGGGTCTGCTAAGCTAGTATTTGGTTTGTAATGTGATGCTGAGATCTGGGATCTTATATTTTACATTTTCTCATTGAAGAAGTTCATAAAGTCTGTACTGCTAGTATCTGTTGGTATTTTGCACTGTAGATCTGAATTTCCATTTGTTAATTTAGCCACTGTAATAAACAGTACCCGAGGGTTTTTATTATTGCTATCTATTATTGTAGAATAGTATTCTGAGCGAGCTTTAAAGAGAGCTTTTTTTATATTTTTTAACACTCTCTGTCCAGGCAATTTGAAAGACATGTAGCTTTGCTGTTCTCCATCTGCACTCCAGTTTTCGACACTCTTATTTAAGAGCTTCAGTGTTTTCATTAAACCAGGGACAGTTTCTATGTGCTTTGATCACTTTTGTTTGAAGGGGAGCCACTGTCTCCAGAGCCTCTCTTAAGGTCACATTATAATGTGATGTTAGCTGATCTAAATTGTTTTCCACATTTACATTTGATGTTAATTGATCTAAATTGTTTTCCACAGTTATACTCGACTTACTCAAAGTATCTATAAATTTGTTTTAATCTGTGAGTGCGTTGGCAAGGGCCAGACTAAATCAAATCTTCACTTAATGGAGTAATATTTAAATTTTGAATTTCAACTTTGTAAGTTATAATTACAGTAAATCTAATGTGTGGTTATGATTATGAGTTGGACCTTTGACATTCTGACAAAATCCTACTGAATTTAAAAAAATATTTTTAAAACATTTGCTAAAAGTGTCAGTTTCCACATCAATGTGTATATTAAAATCCCCCATCAGTACTAACGTGATCATAATTTATAGCCAAATCAGATAAAAGGTTGCTAAATTCAGTCATGAACAATGAATATGGTCCTGGTTGTCTGTAGACTAGCACTATAATTGTGTTGGAATCTGTTTTAATATTTAAAATGAATGCCTCGAAGGATGTAAAGTCGCCTAAATTTTTAGACGTGATTTGCATTTTGTTACAATAAGTTATTCCAAGGCCTCCTCCTCGACCAAAATCTCTAGATTTATGAAGGATTAAGTATCCATCTGGTGACGCCTCAGCTAGGGGAACAGTGTCACATTTACTAAGTCAGGTTTCAGTGAGAAGACACAGATCAGATTTTGTACTTAATATAATATCATTTACCAAAACAGCTTTACTGCAAAGAACACAACATAACCATCCAAGTAATGTGTGGTGTCAGTTTTTAAGCGAGATAGCAGCTACAGTTAATTTTAGTGTGCAGGGAACAAAGGTGTAGGTAGATCAGTGTTTTCCAACCTTTCTTCTGTGGTGGCACACTTTTTGTAACTTAAAAAAGTCCCAAGGCACACCACGATTCTACCAACCAAAAAAACATTAAATCTTTGACATACTAAACTTTCTGAAGGTGCGGGAAAGTGTTCGGCAAAAAAAGCAGCTCAGCGATTGCCGTTCATAGACACAGAAGTAAGTGAGCACTTTGGATGCATTTTCCAGCTGTTCGTCCCTTTGACTGCTCATACAGGTGGTCCCTCTCTGTTCCTCCAATGGCCTGGGGTCAGAAGCAACTTGTATGCCCTCTGTCTCTCAGCTCTGCAAGAGTCTCTGGCGAAGAAGCACCCAGGCAGATGAACCCCAGACATATCTCCTGGCTGCTAAAGTGCTATCTAAGCAAAACAGCTTTTTTTATGTCAGCTTCCCCAGGTAGTCCCTGTCCTCCTCGGACAGATCTCGACCATCTAAGGAGTGTGTCTCTCTCAGCTCTGGACCCTTGGGAACTACATTGTTATTTCCATGGCATGCCAGTTGAAAAACACTTGTGTAGAGTATAATTATCAAGTCGTTAATGGTGATGAGCAATTGACAATAGTATTTGTTGAATTTTAACACAAGTTTTAATGTATGTAATTTAAGAGATGCATATTTCAATTGTCAGCCTTTAGCAGTGCATTCAAAGTTTATAGTCGTTTCGATCAATTACTTTTACTTTGACATGTCTGTGTCTCATATGCAATGCCAATTTGAGAAATAATACATTGGCCTTGTTTTCTTATTGCCTTCTATTCAACTTTATTTCTAGGAAGGCATTCAAATTCAGGTTTTATAGCAGCATTTTATTAAAAGTTCAGGTTTAAGATCATCGTTTAAGTTTAAACTATGCCATTCATTTTTTTAAATTCCTTTATGTTGATTCTACATTAATTTTGTGATTTAGTGTGTATTATATCATGATTTATATTTTAACTTTATAATTACATTTTCATGTTACATGCGATTAATGATGATTAATTACATACATTTATGTGATTGTTATTATTTATTTTTTTAATTGTTTCCCAGCCCTTGCCTTGATACCTACATTTGATCAGTAATAATAAAGCCAAAGTAAAAGTGAGGATCTCTAAAGTAGTCCACTGCCAGATAATAGGCACTATACTTTTTCTTTTCTCTGCACATCCACAAGTGTGACATGTCATTAGAAATAGCAGATTCTGTACTTTTTGTGAGAACTGAAGTGTCTTGATATAGCAAACTCATCTATGATGAAAATAATTTATAATAACAGAATGATGAAAATAGCAAAAAGGGCAACTATGTCAGCACAAACATGATTGTATTTATTCCAGCTTCCATGTCCATTTTTTTGCACATGAATCCCATATAGTTTACAAGTCTTGCTTTATTTATTTGATTTACTTTTGAAAGTGTATTATTAAAGTCACTATTTAAATTTTCGTGACTTTACCCTGAGAACTGTGCCTATTAACCTAAGATCTAAGAAAACCTCCTAGACGTTGTAAAGAATTGTACTCAGTAAATGCAAATTTTACTTTTTTAAATTAGTCTGTTGTAGTTGTTTGTCATTATTATGATGATAAGGGATGTTTAATTTTATAACACTGGAAGCTTTCCTACTAAATTTTTTGGTATTCAGATTCTAGATTGGGCATTGTGTGTGCATTTTGAATGTAATTAATTATAATAGTGTCCAAAAATGTCTCTTTCTTCCTGTGCATTTTCAGTCAGGATATACCTGCATTTTGTACAAATTTGAAAGCACTTATAATGAACTTACTTGATTTTTATTTGTTCTTGTGAAAAATATAATGTCTTTATATGTTCTGACATTCTATTATTGAAAAAAGTTTAATGCAAACATGCTTGGCAAGATGAGGAGTCTCATAGCCAAACAGGTCTAATGTATATCATAATTTGTATAACTGAATTTAAATGCTGATACACCAGAAAATCTATTGTTAAATGAAGTTATGAGAACTTTCATATCTAAGCATTCCAATGTCCATTAAAAACAGTTCAGGGTAGGTGGGGGGGGGGAGAGTCTATCCTAGCAGCACTCATTCAAACTCAACACAAGGTTGAAAACTTGCAAAGGTCACGCAAAAACACAATTTGCCCTTGGGGATTAAAAAAAAAACAAACAAACAGAGTTACAGTCAGGCACAGGACACACATTCATGCATGCTCACTCATGCATCATTTAGTATCACCAAAAACATAACTTCCACATGTTTTGAGACAAGGAATGAATACAGAGCCTGAAGGAACACCAAAAAGACATGGAGAAAATGTGCAAACTCAACACAGACAAAGACTGGGTGCAGAATTCAAACCCATAATCCTAGATCTGTATGTCAGTAGAGTTAACCATTCATATTTTTAATTATCACAAACAATACAGTAACAAAAATAGGAGGAAGTTTCATGGGAACAAAGTTTGCACCGCTGAGAATATTTATAACTTATATGCATAGCATAATACTTGTAGTTTACAACAATTTTTGCATAAAAGTACTATAAAGCACAATTTATACACATATTCATGCCATGCATATTTAAATAAATTAAGCATATTATTTTTTCCTTACAGTTTTGAATAGCACAGATTATTTAGGATAAAAAAAAAGAAATGAAAGTGAAAACAGGTTCTGTTATATTTTGCAAATATGAACAAAGAGGCCTGCTAATCTATTTTTGAAGCTGTTTTTAGGTTGCAGGCAAGCCTAAACATCCCTTTTGGTCACAAGATGGGAACCCAACTGCAGACTGAATGATAATTTATTGGAAGGCACACTTACTTGAAATGAATCTATTTAGAATAGGTAATAAACCGAATCTGCATGTTGTTGGCATAAGGAAAGAAAGCACCATATGGAAAGTGTAGTCAAGGGGCATAAGGGGCAAATCTTGCACACTGATGAAAAATAATAAACATTGTTAACTGCTAAATACGATCATACTTTTTATATTCTATAGTTTTAATCAAATTGGATTTAATTGCATGAAGTGTCTTTAGTTCAGTGGAAAAAAAAATTTGAAATCAACTTGAAGTATCAGTATATATTTCTCTTTTTTTAAAAAAATTCAGCAAATCAGGGTTTAATGCATAAGTCAAAATGATAAATAGATATCAAACATGAACAACTGGCACAGAATTTTGTTCAGCATCTCTTCTTTCTACATGATGCACCTTGGAATATTTTCCATCTTAACATTGCAATTTAGGATGGGCAAAATTGAATTGTTTCCCATTATTTCTGAACATTCATTCAGTTGTTGGCTTTTCACCAGGTCAGCATTCACTGAATGCTGGTATTGCTGTTATCATGAAAGCAGCTCTATAAAATACATCCTGAAAATACTTTCTAGCTAGGCTTTTCTATTATTACTCAACTCCAGGGCTTTGTTTGCTCCCTGTGACTGTTCAATATATTCAAGCATTAAGCAGTCTTCCCCACTCTCCATCACATGACAGGATGATGCCTTTAAATGTACTATTTAACTATACACATTTTGTTATATAAATATACTGTTTAAAAACATTTAAAGGAACACTTATTCATTACAGTCTAACGCCAAGTTAATTAAGCTTTAGGGATATCAGTCTGTTGAGTTAGGAATCATAAGCATGGTGCAAATGAAAATGGCAACAGCTGCACTGAAGAGCCAACAGAAACACAAACCCCAGAAAGGAAATGGTTTGGCAGGTGGTAGCCACAGACAATTTCTCTCTCCTTATCCTTCCTGAGTTTCTGCGTTCCTTGTGTAATGGCCAATCTCCTCGTATCCTTTCCATGCTCTTGACACTGTGCTGGGAGACACAGCAAACTTTCTTGTGAAGGCACTTATTGATGTGCCATCCTGGAGGAGCTGAACTATTTGTGCAACCTGAATCAACTGCAGGTACCGCCTCATGCTACCAGTAGTGACAAGAACACTAGTAAAATGAAAAACTAGAGAAGGCAGTGTATATACAGTAATCAAAGTAATGCAAAAATGAACAGAGGGTACAATTAAGTGTCAAGATTTTATAACTATGCAGACATCCCATACCGTCTGATCAAAGGGCTGTGATACTTTTTCACATAGATGAGTAGGTATTGCAAACACACTGTTTTTATAGTTTCTTTTTCTTGTATGTTTATAAAATGCATCCAGTGTCTATATGCTGTAGTTGAATATGGGATGTTACACCTAGTAGTAGTGTAAAGTTTAAACATTTTTATTACCATGTTCAGTCCTTCGCCAATAATGTGAGGCTGATTTAAATTATTTGTAACCCTTCAGTATAATATGCACTTATATCTGAGCTAAGAGGCTTCATGTGTAAGTTTTCATTGGACTGTTGCTTTTTAAGTAAAAAAGTAAATAATATGAAGCAGCAGAAAAAAGTATGAAACTTTCCCAGTTTTTTAAAAGCTATGTGTTAAAACAATGAAAAAAATAAGCGTTAGTGGTGATTTATATTAAAAATAGAAATATTAACATCAAAGAGAGTAGCTTCCAGGTTCAAAGAATGTTTGTAAGCTTTTTGCTCCCACATTGTGGGTAGCTTTCTGCTCCAAAAGAGCAGGGGCTTCATGCATAACACTGTGCGTAGAAGTCACACTATAACATGATGTAAGCACAAAAGCCGAAATGTGCTTACGCACAGAAAAATCCTGATGCAAGAAATATGTGCGTTCGCCAACTTCCGTGTTCTTCCACTACATAAATCCCGGTCAGCGTGAAAAGTAATGTGCGTGCGCACACGTGCTGACCCACCCCAACTCCTCCCATAATTACGCCTCTTTGAATATGCAAATCAATATAAATAGCCCTTAAGCTCAGCGTTCTCTGCCAAGACAATGGGAAAAGCACGGGAGGAAAATATAAGAATTTCAGCGAATACCAAGTGGAGGCAAAGGAAAAACATACTATTTGTTGATTTAAACTGTGGTATAATCAACAAAAGTAAGTTGATCGAGTGACAGAGCGTGTCAGAGAAACTCGAAAGCTCAAGTTCACAAAGTCGCATAGTGCCAAAATAAAAAAGAATTTGTCAGATATCAAAGTTGCCATGAAAAGGGAGTCGTAGCCCACCGTCTGAGCTTATTAGGGTACAGGCAAAAAAAAATTGGCACACAGTGGGAAAAAAGCACGAAATGTCAACTTTAATCTCGAAATTTCCACTTTAATCACATAGTTTATTTTGTCATTAAAGTAGAACATCATAAACTTCATCTTAAAATCATTTAATTTACTAGTTTCTCAAATCCCATCATAACTAAAATAGCAAGTTAAGAAATAAGGTTCTAAGAAATAAAGGGTAACCACACAGGAACAGTAGCACTGCTTTGACGCTGGGTGCCGCCAGTGTGCAAAACCGAGCGGAGAACTTGCATACGACAGGGTATGAGGTACCGTGTAAAAGTGAGTGGCTTTTCGCCAAGTGTAGGTTTTATATATTGCTATTTGAATGTGGAAACGTTCTTATGCAACATTTCTGTGTGTACACACCATTTATACATGAGGCCCCAGGTCATCAGCTTTTAGCTCCAAAGAGAGGGAAGAGATGTATGCACCTACTTTTAAAGGAATGTATCGCCTTTGGTGATTGGAATAAGATCCCTTCCAGTTATACATTCATAGGGTGCAGAAAGACTACTATTCTCAATAACTGCATGAGGAACTACCACAAGCTACAATGGAGTCAGTGTTAAGCCAACATTGGGTATGGTAGGCAGGCACCCACTGGTCCACCTTCAGTATGTGTACCCACCCCCAACTCCCAAGGACCATGTGTATCAGTCTACCAGTTAAAGCCAATCCTTCACAGCTGCAGGACAAACAATAGACACTTACACACAGAAGCAACTAGTAAGGTGCTCCTGTTAAGTATACAGCACTAGTCCTCAATCATGTACATGCTAGAACGTCTAAGGCAGGGGTCATCAACTATATTTGTCAGAGGGCCAGAGTTTTACCAGTCTCCTTGGGGGCCGGACCCCCAAGAAGAAAATCTAATAAATATCTAAATTTGGTTTAACATTATGTTTAATGTTTATACTTTTTCCATTGCATTACAAAACTCAAGGCTCCCATCACCTATACCACAGTCAACCACTAGGAGTGATAGATATTTTGCATCATTTCCATTAGGCCAAGTCAACTTTATAATAGAGCACTTGAAAAACAAACACGGAGGAAGTGACAGGAAAGGGTCTCCTAAAAGAGGTAAAATGGCACTCTCAAAGACCATGAAACGCAAAGTTGATGTAGAAAACAGGTCCTTCAATGATGACTGGACTGAAAAGTACGCATTTATCATGCCAACCTTCCGAAATGCGTCACCAGTATGCCTAATTTGCAGCTTAAACTGTTGCTGTTGCAAAAGAATACAATCTGCGCCGTCACCACAACACAAAACATTCTAATTTCAAGGTTTCATATCCTGAACAGTCAGAGGCTCGTCAGAGAAAAATCGCCACATTGAAATCTGCCTACTCCCGTGCAAGTGGCATTATTACTCAAACTTTAACTGATCAAGAGAGAGCGACGTGTGCATCCCTGCAGGCTGCTTGGGTGCTTTGCAGACATAACCGGCCTTTCGCGGAAAGTGATGTTTTAAAGGAGTGCATGATCACCGTTTTGGAGGAACTTGCCCCCGACAAATCAATAGACAGAATTATTGCATCTGTCAAACAAGTACCTCTATCTGCCTCAACGAATGCACGCCGTGTGCACGTTTGGCAGAGCAAGTGCAGAAAGCTGTCATTGACGGGTTAAGGAAGCCAAATACTTTTCGCTAGCTATTGATGAGTCCACTGACAACACCGATATTTCACAGTTGTGCGTTTTTGTCAGATACTTTGATGGCAAAGATTTCCGAGAAGAGCTGCTGGCATTGCTTCCACTGGAGGACAACACCACTGCTGACATCATCTTTGGAAAACTGGAGGATTTTTTTAAAAGCCATGGATTGCCCCTGGATAAAATCAACCTGACAGTGACAGATGGTGCACCTGCCATGATTGGAAAAACAAGGGTCTGGTGAGCAGAATAAAGACTGTTGCTCCTAAAACTAACGACTCCACTGTATCATCCATCAGAGCTGCTGTGCGCAAAGCTAAGTGGGGAGCTCAAAGAGGTGATGGAGAAAACGATGAAAATTATCAACCACATCAGAGGAACTTCAAGCACGCAGCACCGCCTGTTCCGCAAATTTGTGCTTGAATCCCAGGCTTCTCATGATGACCTGTTACTCCACAATGACGCGCTGGCTTAGTAAGGGCAAAGCACTGGAGCGCTTTGTTGAACTCCGTGCGCAAGTAGTGGATTTTTTAAAACAAAGTAAATCCAAAGCGGCAGCTGACCATCTCCGCATCATGCAAGACACATTATACATGTGCAACGTTGTGTTTTAACAGACATCTTCTCCCATTTGAATACACTTAATCTCCAGCTGCAAGGAAAAGGAAAATCAGTGGTGGATTTGGTGGAAAAACTTGATGCCTTTGGGAACAAACTCGATCTTTTCCACGCAGATTTGTTGTCAGGGAGGCTGCTGCACTTTAACACACTGAAGACGGTGGGAGAAGGCAACGTAACAGACAAGATGAAGACATTCATCACACAATTAAAAGACAACTTTTCTGCTAGATTTGATGACTTTTTCATTTCCAGGGATGTCATTGGATTTGTGCGTGACCCATTCACCATCAGCCCAAGCGGAGAATTCTCCACAAACGCGGTGAAAATGTTGCCATTAGACGAAGTCGGCCATTCAGAGCCAGCTGGCTGAAATTCAGGCCGCAGGCGACATGAAGTCGGCTCTCCGTGGTGCTGAAAGCCTGAGCGCATTTTGGGTATCTTGTCCCGAGACCTATGACACATTGAAAACGCTGGCTATGTATGTGCTCACCATGTTCGGTTCAACCTACACCTGCAAGGCTGCATTCTCCAAGATGAATTCGATAAAAACACAAGAGAGGAACCGACTGTCAACCCAGTCTTTGGAGGACTGTTTGTGCATAAGTCTGACAGCGGCCAAGCCTGATGTGAAAAAGTTGGTGTCAGAGGGGAAATGTAACTTTAGCCATTGATTAAGCACTGTGAGTAGCCCGTTTCAGCATTGTGATTTGAATTCAAGCCCACTTAACGTTTCATTTGATGTGCGAACATTATTTGTGACCTGTTTTGTTCTGGTACCAGGTTATTTATTTACAATGCTATTTTAAGTTTTTATACCTGAGGATTCTGCTAGTTTCAAGCATGTTGTTGAGACTTAGTAATAAAAAAAAACATATGTTATGTAAGGGCACGAGGAAAAGTTATGCGTTCGTTGTTTTTTTTTTTTTTTTTAAACCTGTTTGAAACAATAAATGCTTAACGCCGCAGTCTGTCTGAGTCTGTCCTCATTTTGGAGTGTAGCCTAAATATAGTCATAAATGGTGGTTAGTCTGACAAGAGACTCAGTTGTTGTTATTTTTTGTTGCTTTAATAGTGTGGACAACCATTTTCTTTTTGATCCTCACAATTTTGGAATCCGTCGCGGGCCAGATTGAATGGCTCAGCGGGCCGGATTCGTCCCGCGGGCCGCCAGTTGATGATCAGTGGTCTAAGGTTTCTCCT
Organism: Polypterus senegalus; assembly: GCF_016835505.1. Classification (NCBI taxonomy): domain Eukaryota; kingdom Metazoa; phylum Chordata; class Cladistia; order Polypteriformes; family Polypteridae; genus Polypterus; species Polypterus senegalus. The sequence goes on along the minus strand of NC_053156.1, from coordinate 205,747,347 downwards.
TCAAGCAAATCTAAATGGGCACCTGGCAAAGCTGTTGGTGCTACTGCTCCTGCCCTGTCGACTGATGGACACAGATTCCTTCCACCAGCAAATGAGTTGTGGCATCCCTAACTAGAAGATCCACAGCCACCTTTATTTAACCAGAAAGGTAATCCCTTTCCTCCACCAGCATGTCACAGAGAATGTGGGCAGCAGGATCCTCTTGTCCACTGAAGCGTGGTCAAGCAGGCACAGGTAGTATGCATCATTCACTGCCTATTGGGTCATCCTCCAAGGCGCTGGAGAAGTTGCCACTGGGGATGCCATGCCTGGGAGTCAAGGGAGGTCCAGCCCTATGTCCCCTTCTCTGCCATTTCCACCTTCTTCTCCATAACTGCCTTTACTCCAGGCACAAGCTATACTGAGCTCCACAGAAAATTCATCCATGGCTATGCAATGGAGCAGCACAGCCAGTTGCAGGTTATGCTGGAGGTAGTGTGTCTAGGGAACGGGAGCTATATTGGGTCTTTGATTCTCATTGCCTTCCAGAGCCAGGTCCTAAGGTGAAAGACCCTTCGTCAGTTCCAGACAGACAGTGTGGTGTCAGACAGTGGCAATCTCCTTGTGGCCTGTGGCTAGGCAATTGACCCATGTGCCATGTTTGCTCACATATTCAACCTCATGATGAAGAGGTTCCTCCAAAATTACTTGGGGTTGGGCGAGCTCCTTGGCAAAACACAGGGTTCTGATGCCATTTTTTTCTGCAGTCTGTTGCTTGCAAAAATTCAGTAGCACCACCTGCCCCATTATAGGTAGGTTTGTGATGCAGTAACACTGTGGAACAGCTAATGAAACAGCACAAAGCAGTCAACTGCCTGGTGGAGCACGGTGCTGAAGGAAAAGCCTGGCCACTGGGACATTTTACTGGGAACCAGTGGGAGCATCTCTGCAAAGTGCTGGCAAATTTCAAGCAGGCAACCAAGTTTGTCAGCTGGGAAAACATTGGCTGGAACGATGAGCTTCCACTGGTGTTCCTGGCTCACAGGGCAGCAAGTAGCCTACTCAAAGTATTGGAAGGTGCCAAAGAGGAGGAGGAGAAAGAAGAGGAGGGGGCCATGCTCATGCCCACCTGGCAGAAAACAGACTGGAAAGGAGGAGGAAGAACAGGAGGAAGAGGAGACATGGTGGCAACAGCAGAATCTTGAGCTAGTACCTACTGCTGATTCCAGAGACAAGATGGGTATCTTGTTTGTCCCTTGTTTCCCTCTCTCTGGTTTTCTGTTGCTTTTGTGTGTGCTGGGCATGAGGGGAGCTGAGCCTCATAGAATTAATGCTTTCTGCTTTTACAATCACTTATAAAGACTTTTATTATGCGACTTAAGGCTATTATGTGATTATTGTGCAAAGCCACAGCTGATCCAGCATTTTTCTGACTTCTGTCTGTGTGAATGTGTTCTATCTGTAACTGAACAGGCTCCGATAATTTTATCTCAGGGAGGCACTGCTGCCTTAGAGCTCAGGTCACATGTTTGCCAGCAATATTCGGTCCAGAATAGTTGTCAGATGCTTCTTTAATCAGCAGGGATACTCAAAAGTCTATTCAAAATTAGCTCAGTTCATCCTTCCCCATTGATTTCAATACATTTCACAGAATATGGCAAAGATTCTGAACATTCACATGATTTCGCTGAACTCGTAGCAAAGTGAGCTTCACAGAGATCACTTATCACTACTGCTTAATTTTTTCCATTTTCCAGCTTACATGCAGTTAAATGATACTTAATGTTCTAAAATTAAAGTACAGAAAAATTAATTATATCATTGTGTATTTAGAGACTAGTAAGTAAAAACAAAGTTATTTATAACATAATCTTAACAGTTTTATAAATGATCTAATAAGAGGTAGGTCACAATGTTTTTATGTGTTGCTCCACGGGTCAAAAACAATTTGTGATTTGCTGTACACAAAATGTCCCGAAACTGAAGCATATTTTCATTATAATTACATTAGTGTCACATTTATACATAGAAGTTTGAAATCACACTGGTTGCAGAGTGAAAATCTACAATTAATGTAATATTTTATTTTTCAGTGCAGTATTTCATTCTTCATAATAGCCTGCCACAATGAACTTCATGTGAATATATCTTTACACAAATATCAATCACTTGATTATTCTACTAAGGGAGCAGCAAGAAATGCAATCTTTTTCAGAGACAAAATTTGCAATACACTACATAAACAATTATGATTAATCATATTATATAAATTGAATTATTTAAAGGTAATAATTTTTTAATTTCCCTGCTTTGTCAGTAGAAACTGATCTACATAAGTAGGACAGAAAAATATTTGCAGTGCCTCTCTCATTGGGCATGTGTTAAAGCAGATATTTCCATGGAGACAATTTCAAAATGTACTGAAGATGGGGAGCTTGTTGATTCAATCTCTGCATGATACAATGCATCTGTGATTACTGCTGTTACATACTCCAGACGCGGCTCAATCAATAAAAATGATTTTATTCTGTCACTATGTTGATTAAAATGCTTTAGATAAGCAGAGCTCTGTCTACTTTATTTTTTAACATGTGTGATTTTATTTCTGTCCAATTGATAACCAAGAATTTAGAATACTGCATTTTAGTAGCCATCTTGGAAGACCAAGTACAATAATATCATAAAATTCTGATGTCATAATAAGCCAGATTTAGTAACACATAACCTTAGTAATTTTAATCCCTTGTTAACATGCTTTTCCTTTCCTAAATAAGCCAATTTAATTGTGGGTCAGACATCTCTTTGTAGTTAGTTTTTCATTGGAAAGAGTTTAAACAAATGCAAAATTCCTGCTCACATTTTTCAAGAGGAATATGCATATCCTTTCTTTCAAAAAAGAGAGCATTGTGGAAGATTTGCACCTTCTCAGCACTCCAACCAGGAAACAAACTGTACTCTCACTGAGACCATAATTATACAGAATTATTTGTATACATCTGAAGTATACATTTTAAAAAGCACAATCAGCCTATAGCTGAAACCATATAAATGTCCTGAGTAATCTTTCAGCACGACTGTGGCTGGCTGGGGCTGTAACATTTTGTGATATTTTAGGTTTTTTGACTTTTTTTTATTTTTACTATGGAGAATTTATATACAGTGATCCCTCGCTATATCGCGCTTCGACTTTTGCGGCTTCAATCCATCGTGGATTTTAAATGTAAGCATATCTAAATATATATCACAGATTTTTCGCTGGTTTGCGGATTTCTGCGGACAATGGGTTTTTCAATTTATGTTACATGCTTCCTCAGTTTGTTTGCCCAGTTGATTTCATACAAGGGACGCTATTGGCGGATGGCTGAGAAGCTACCCAATCAGAGCACGTATTACATATTAAATTAAACTCCCCAATGATATACTGTACGATATGCTTCCCGCGCGCTGCTTCGTACACTTAAAAGCTCTAACAGCCTGTATAGATTTTTCATTGTTTGCTTTTCTCTGTCTCTCACCTTTCTGAGAAATACAGGCAGATATTGCAGATCATGCAATACCATCAGGGAGGCGTATGATTGGCCCCATTATCTGCTCCTGCTGGAAGGGGTGTGAGCAGAGGGGCTGATTGCACAGTGGCTGTTTGCTTAGAAGATACGGACGCGACTGTAAAAAAATGCTGAAAGGCTACCTTCACATTGATCCCTTCATTGCGCCGCTTTATCGCGGTGCTTGCATACTTAAAAGCGCAACAGCCCTATTGATTTTTGATTATTTACTTTACTCTCTCTCTCTCTGACATTTTCCGCTCCTGACGCGCACCTTGAAGAGGAAGTTATGTTTGCATTCTTTTATTTGTGAGAAAGAACTGTCATCTCTGTCTTGTCATGGAGCACAGTTTAAACTTTTGACTAAAGGATGTTATTTCATGTCTAGAGGGCTCTAATAATGTTAAAAAAGCGTATTTAGAAGGTCGTAAACAGGTTTTCAATGCTCTAACTGCGAAAGTATTAGATTTATAAATAAAGAATCCTACTTCTTGGAAATTCATTTATCTGTCTGGAGCTGATCAACCGCTATAAACGAGGGTTGACTGTATAACTGTGCGGAGAATATTTATAAACAGTATGGGAGAGTTTCTAAGAGCTTAAAATATATAAAAATAACCATACAAACATATGGTTTCTACCTCGCGGATTTTCACCTATCGCGGGGGGTTCTGGAACGCAACCCCCGCGATCGAGGAGGGATTACTGTATTGGAGTTTCTAAAATGTTTTATTTATTTTCTGACAAAGGTTATCATTACATTTTATTTTGTCATTCTTTTGTTTACCCTCTATGAGAAGCATGTTGTGTGATCATCAGTCTTGCATCTTTGTTGTCAACAGTAATGAAGGTATAATCCCTTGGTTGGGATAAGGTATCACAGACCCAAAATTACTAGCCTGTTTTTTTTTTTTAAGTCATTGCACGGAAATTACAGTCATGTAGTTTGATTTTTGGTGTTACGTTTTCATTGACTGTGCATGCCAACATTATTAGCTCAGCCTTCTGAAATATCAATAGGTTTCCTACAATTTTTTTTCCATTACCATTCCTTCTATAAATGCCCCAAAAATCAATCCCTCTCAAAGTCAATGAGACTCCTTCTTCAAACAACGGTGAACAAAATAATGGAGTAACTAGGTCTGACTAGTGTTTTAATAAGACTTAAGGTTGATTAAATACAAAGCTTAAATTATTCCATACCTGTGCATGTCATGGTCCTTGACTTCTCCTAAATTTCTGTTCTGCATATGTCTGTTCTTGTAGCTCTGATATTCTATTGGGATTTGATTTTTTTTTTAAGCATAAAAGACCCCCTATTACTGCCACAAGCAACACCATTTAACACTGGTATCTGCTTATCTTCTATGGCTTGATTGTATGTACATATCAACATTTCTGAGCATTACTTCCCAAATGTGGATTTCTGTCTCTCTTGGGCAACTAGAAAATAATCACTACAAAAAGTCATACTTATAATCACTAACATTGTTTAAGTATAAGAAAATAAGAAAAATATAAAAGCTGTCTGCATCTCATATATATATATATATATATATATATATATATATATATATATATATATATATATATAGATATAGATAGATAGATATAGATAGATACATATAGATATAGCTACATAGATATTGTGGTCCCCAGCCGGGGCAGGAGCCCGGCCGGGAGGCCCAGGAGGACCAGAGGAGGGCTTGTGCCTCCTCCAGACCACGAGGGGGCGTCCGTCCTGGTTATGTTGGGGACCTCGGGTACAGGGCATGGAAGCCCAGCCCTGTAGGGACCCGTGGCCACTGCCAGGCGGCGCCCCGATGCCGGAATATCTCGTGTGGTCCCGGCCGGGCTCTGGGCTTGTGCCTCCTCCAGACCGCGAGGGGGCGTCCGTCCTGGTTATGTTGGGGGCCATGGGTAGAGGGCTTGGAAGCCCAACCCTGTAGGGGCCCGTGGCCACCGCCGGGCGGCGCCCAGGTGCCTGAGGAACCCTGGAGGACAGCACTTCCGCCACACCAGGAAGTGCTGGGGGGATGACGACAGGGGACACCCGGATGGCTTCCGGGTGCGCAGTTGGCACTTCCACCACATTGGGGTGTGGCTAGGACTGATTGCCAGGAAGCAGCTGGAGCCCACCTGGGTTCCTATAAAGGGGCCGCCTCCCTCCAGTCATTGGCGGAAGTCGGGTGGAAGAGGACGGAGCTGAGTGAGGACTGGGCAGGAGAAAGAAAGGCACAGGACTGTGTGGCCTGGACATTGGGGGAATCGGTGCTGGAGGCACTGGGGTTGTGAGTGCACGTTACATTGTAAATATTATTGTAAATAAACGGTGTGTGGTGAAAATATGATGTCCGTCTGCCTGTGGCCGGGCCAGAGTCCACAGTGGCGTAGCCGGCAGGATGGTCCGTCTGGTTCAAGACGGGGACCTGCTTTTAATAAGTCTGTGGAGCGGCCCATGCACAACCCCGCGGGAGCGGTTTACCCCGAAGACCGCCGTCGGACCGAAGAATGGCCATCCCCGGGTGCGGAGGAAGGAAAACGGGCGTCGCCAGAGTGCAGCGGGCTCCGCGAGTCGCGCTGTCGCGAAGGACGGCCCAGCCGGCGTGGCGACACAGAAGGCCACACCGAGGCAGGAGCCTCGGAGTGACGGGATCCGGGAGGTGAGTGCCCTGCCCTGCAGTAATCAGCCCTTCGGGGTTGCACTTACCTTGTTTCCCACAGGGAGGGACGATCCGGATCCGCGTCCGTGGCAGGAGCATGCTGGGCCACGGGCTGTCGACAGCGCGAAGGAGGCTGCGAAAGCGGAGCTGCTGCAGCTCGGAAAATCGCAGCAGCTGCGAAGCTGTGAGGAGGCACGTCACAGCACCCAGAGTGGGGAAGACAAGATGGCCACGGGCCGGATGTCCCGCCCGCTGACAGGCACGGGATTGGCTGGTGTGTCTTGTGTGCCCGCCAATGATTGGATGGAGGCGGGACCAAGGAACACCAGTCTCGTGCCTACGAGAGACCCGATTGGGCCAGTGGGGCTGGCCCACAGGAGACAGGCGGGGAGTGGGGCTGATGGACAGGTAAGCCCACCACCGTCTGTCTCTATGTGCTCGCCTTTAGCAGAGGTGCTGAGTGCTCTTGCCGCTCGCTTGGAGCAGCTGACGGGGAAGGCGGTCGCGTCGGAAGAGACGCCGTGGGAGACGGAGGATCGGTGCGGCGCTGGAACCGGAGGCCGGCAGGGCACAGCGGGGGTGGTAAGTATTGCCGTCCCCGTAAAGCATGTGGGGGGATTCGCCAAACATGGCCGTGACTGTTTACGGGACGACCGGCTCCAAGTAGGCAACTCCCCAACAGCGGACGCGGCGGTGCAGACAGCCGACGAGGCGAGGAGATCGAGCACGCAGGGGCTGGTAGGATCGGGGCTGCTGAGTGCCCTGGGTCCTAGCGCCCTGCGCTCCAAGCCCGCAGCCATCTCCTGTCGCTCTGCCTGGACGCAGACAGGGCTGGATTTGAGCTTTTGCCATGCTCAGACCCAGACCGTCAGGCCGTCCAAGAGAAGAAGGAGGAACCGAAGGGTGAATGCCGGTTCCTCCGATAGGAGAGGACGCTGTGCTGGGTGCGCGCGTCCGGACGAAGGCCGTCCTCAGCGATGGCCGAGGGAAACCCCTGGGCGGCTGGGCGAGCCGCCTGCGAGAGCGGACCTGCTGACACCAGAAGGACGGTCAGGGAACCTGCGGCGGAGGACCTATACAGGCAAGTCGTGGGCTGTTGGAGACCGACAGGATGCTCGGGGCAAGTATCCAGGCAGTGCTTCTGGCCCTCCCTTTGCTTATTTTACAGATTCGAAGCCCCGACGAGCCCTGGATCCGACATCGTTTGGGACCTGCCCTCCTGGAACAGGCCGCTTCGCGGGAGGCCTCCGCTGGGAGGCTGATGGCGCCCCAGCTGGTGGGGATGGTGGAGACAGGAGCGGCGCGGACCAAAGGGGCATGTTGGCGCCGGAGGGGGTGCCGAAGACAGATGTCCCAGGGTGCCGTGTTGGACCCTGGGGGCAGAGTAGGACCCTCTCTGGGGACGTGCTGCCCTTTCAGGAAGTGCCGCTCGGACCCACGTGTCTTCACTAGCGGTGGGGCACTGTGACGCCCAGGAGGACCAGAGGAGGGCTTGTGCCTCCTCCAGACCGCGAGGGGGCGTCCGTCCTGGTTATGTTGGGGGCCACGGGTAGAGGGCTTGGAAGCCCAACCCTGTAGGGGGCGTGGCCACCGCCAGGCGGCACCCAGGTGCCTGAGGAACCCTGGAGCCCAGCACTTCCGCCACACCAGGAAGTGCTGGGGGGAAGACGACTGGGGACACCCGGACGGCTTCCGGGTGCACAGCCGGCACTTCCGCCACACTGGGGTGTGGCTAGGACTGATTGCCGGGAAGCAGCTGGAGCCCATCCGGGTTCCTATAAAAGGGGCCGCCTCCCTCCAGTCATTGGCGGAAGTCGGGTGGAAGAGGACGGAGCTGGAGTGAGGACTGGAGGCGGCCAGGAGAAAGAAAGGCACAGGACTGTGTGGCCTGGACATTGGGGGAATCGGTGCTGGAGGCACTGGGGTTGTGAGTGCACGTTACATTGTAAATATTATTGTAAATAAACGGTGTGTGGTGAAAATATGATGTCCGTCTGCCTGTGTCAGGGCCAGAGTCCACAATATATATATATATATATATATATACAGATAGATATATACTGTATATATATAGATATATAGATAGATAGATATAGATATATATATAGATAGATAAAGACAAATGGTGGCAGGTGTTAGGTATAAAGGATCATTGAATGGAATAAATCTTTACAGTCAGGAACTCAAATAAGTTACACACTAGCAAAAATAAGCAGGTACTTGCTAATATTTGGAAGAATAGTATACATGAAAAAATGTGGAACTAGAAAGGCATTTCTTAAGAACAGTTAAGAACAAACTTTCAATATGGACAGAAGCTAATACCTAATTTTATTCTTGGTGGTTTTATTACCTCCATTTACTGTTTGTGACTACTGTTTACAAATTGTATCTTCCATTTACAATTTAAATTTTTATCCTTATTGTCAGTTTTTGTTGGAGTGTCTTGGTATTATTCATCAGAAATGTGGCAAAGTTTAACTCAAAACATTTATATAGTATATAACAAGTATAGAACACTGCCTGAAGTAACTGTTCATATTTGTCCTGTCATGATATAATGACTCATGGTGTTTAATTTAATTTTTCTTTTTTTGTATTCTAGCTGCAGGAATTGGAGCAGTTTCTGGGTTTACACAAGCAGTAGTTCGCTCTGTGTCATCAAGGGTTGTTGAACCCAGTGAGCAAGGTAATTAATGAAAGTGATAAAAGGATTGTGATCTGTTTTTTCGTACAGGTGTTTTATAGAGATAAGAGGATTCATGTTATGCTTCCCATAGCTGTTAGTACAGAAAGAAAAGAAAATCTCCATTTTAAGTATTTAGTCAATTTCATTAGTTTGCATGTCATTCTTTTCTGAGATTATTACCTAGCATCAGTCATCTACTAAAACTAAAGTATTTAAATCTATAAACATTGACATGATGGTTATGTTTAATAAATAGATCATCACTTTCTTTTTTTCTGTTTTAAGATGATGTAGGAAATAATATTCTCTGTATTCAGTTCTAGTTAAAATTTCTATACCATGTAACCCTAAACTTGAATTTACATAACAATGTCATGTACATTTAAATGGCATTCTTTTCTTTTCAATTTGTAAATACTGTCATTTTGAGCATTATAGTAAATAAAGCACAAAATGGTAATCAGTCCTGTGGCCTCATGTATAAAACTTGCTTATGCTCAGTTAGTCTTTCTAATTCTATTTCCGTTCAGTCGGTGCACCTAATTCATTGATTAACATATTTACATTAACTGTGACCTTAAAAATTGACAAGAAAAATACTCATAATTCAAGACTCTTGGGGGAATAGGAAATTAAGACCTAAACTATTTCACTTCCAGTTAAGACTATAATATGACACCAAAAACTCAGAATCAGTGTCTCCATGATGGGACAGTTAACTTCGTAAGCTGGAATGTTAAAGGCCTGAATCACGAATTAAAGAGAAAGAAAGTACTTTCTCACCTAACAGGTCTAAATGCTAAAATAATATTTTTACAGGAAACCCACTTACTAAGTAAGGATCAGTTCCGGCTGCAAAAAGACTGGACTGGCCAAATGTTCCATTCTAGTTTTACAAAGAAAACTAGAGGGGTGGGAATTCTCATACATAGAACAGTACCATTTGTAGCATCAGATGTAGTATTGGATCCTGAAGGGAGATATGTGATGGTCATGGGAGACTTATCTAACTGTAAAATTATTTTGATAAATGTTTATGCACCTAATGTTGATGATAAGGAATTTATACAAAATTTATTTGCATCCATTCCCAATCTGAACACTCATAAACTTATAATGGCTGGGGACTTTAATTGTGTTCTAAATCCACTTTTAGATAAGACTTCCTCCACAGGGGGAACGACAACTAACACCGCAAAGATAATTACAAAGTTTATAACTGATCACAACTTATCAGATCCCTGGAGGTTTTTAAACCCAAATTCAAGAACATATTCTTTCTACTCACCAGTACATCATTGCTACTCAAGGATTGATTACTTCTTTATAGATAATAACTTCTTGCCTAAGATTAAATCTTGTAAATACGATGCTATTGTTATTTCAGACCATGCTCCGATGATCTTGGAGCTGAAATTACTAAGCCCCATACACTCACCCGCAGATGGCGTCTCAATCCGCTTCTATTAGCTGACGAGAATTGTACTGAATTTATATCCAAACAAATTGAATTCTTTCTAGAGACAAATACATCCCCTGAGATCTCTGCAGGAATACTCTGGGAAACTCTTAAGGCCTTCTTAAGAGGACAGATTATCTCATATCTTTCCCACAGAAATAAATCCGAGCGAAGAAAGTAGCAGAGATAAAAGCGAAATTACTAAAATAGATGAAGAACATGCCAGACTACCAAGCGAGACTCTACATAAGAGGAGGCAGGCTCTACATTCAGAATTAAACCTCTTGACAACTAAAGAAACCGAACAACTAATTTACAAATCCAGACATCATTATTATGAACATGGAGAAAGCTAATAAGCTTTTAGCGCAACAAATTCACAAGCAAGAAGTGCAACGCAATCTCGGTAATTACTAACACGAATGGAGATAAAATCATCGAACACAAAAATATAATGTACACTTTTAGAGACTACTATAAATCCCTATATACTACTGAGTTTAAAGAAGACAATATACAATCTAATGCATTTCTGGATAAATTACAGATACCACAAATTGACGCTATTAGTGTGGAGGAGCTCGATAAACCTCTGTCATTATCAGAATTACTGGATGCTATAAAGTCACTCCAAGGTGGAAAAGCAGCAGGCCCTGATGGCTACCCTGCAGAGTTTTACAAGAAATTCTCCGCTCAGCTAGCTCCCTCCTATTAGCAACATTTACAGAAGCCAGAGATAACCAATCTCTTCCACAAACCTTTCGCCAAGCACTAATCACTGTCTTTCCAAAACAAAATAAGGACTTATTACAATGTGCATCATACAGACCAATTTCACTTCTGAATAACGACGTTAAAATACTCTCTAAAATCATAGCTAGAAGGATGGAGAAAGTGCTCCCTCAATAATATCACAAGACCAAACTGGATTTATTAGGGGCCGACACTTATCTTCAAATCTTGACGCCTGTTTAATGTAATATACTCACCAACTAAATCAAACACCCCAGAAATATTATTATCATTGGATGCAGAAAAAGCATTCGACATGATTGAATGGAAATACCTTTTACTATTTTGGAGAAGTTTGGGTTTGGCCCGAACATTTGTGCATGGATTAAATTACTGTATACTAACCCAGAAGCTTCAGTTTGCATCAATAACATTTGCTCAGACTACTTTAAACTAGAGCGTGGCACAAGACAAGGATGCCCTTTGTCACCACTGCTGTTTGCAATTGCCATTGAACCACTGGCAATACATTGTCGAAATACTGATCAGATAAAGGGGATTAGCAGAGAAGGACTGGAACAGAAAATCTCATTATATGCAGATGACATGGTACTGTATATATCGGACCCAGAAAATTCTGTGCCTGCAGTCTTAGCAGCACTCACAGAATTTCAAAAGCTCTCTGGTCTCAGAATTAATCTGAATAAAAGTGTACTCTTTCCGTGAATTCGCAAGCATATAATATTAGATTAGACACCCTTCCTTTTATCATTGCAGAACAGTTTAAATACCTCGGGGTAAACATCACAAGTAAACATAAAGCTCTTTATCAACAAAATTTCGTCGTCTGTATGGAAAAAATTAAACAAGACTTGCATAGATGGTCAACCCTTCATCTCACACTAGCTGGAAGAATTAACACTGTTAAGATGAATATTCTTCCTAAGCTCCTTTTTATTTCAAAACATACCAATATACATTAATAAATCGTTCTTTAAGCAATTAGATTCAACAATAACCTCATTTATTTGGAATTCTAAACATCCACGCATCAAAAGAGCGACCCTACAAAGACAAAAGGCAGAAGGCGGCATGGCTCTACCTAACTTCCAGTTTTATTACTGGGCGCAAATATACAGTCGATAAGAACCTGGACACAAATAGAAGAACATACACAGGCATGGACCGCAATAGAAGTAAAATCCTGCAGTACTTCTTTGTATTCCTTGCTTTGTGCTCCAATAAACACACGTTATCGGCAATACACTAATAACCCAATTGTGCTCCACTCACTTAGAATCTGGAACCAATGTAGAAAGCATTTTAAGACGGAGAAGCTTCTTTCTGTGGCACCCTGCAAAAGAACCACCTCTTTCAACCCTCACAAACATATGCAGTTTTAATATCTGGAAAAATTTGGAATTAACTTGCTTAGAGATCTTTATATAGACAACGTCTTTGCATCCTATGAACAATTACATTCCAAATTTAACATTCCAGCTACAAATTTCTTTCACTATCTTCAAATCAGGAACTTTGTTAAACAGAACCTTCCAGATTTTCCTCATCTTGCACCCTCATCCACGCTGGAAAAATTATTGCTCAATTTCAAGGAGTTAGACTCCATCTCTACAATATATAAAATCCTTTTACAATCCCTTCCTTTCAAAGATCCAAGAGGACACTGGGAAAATGACCTCTCAATTAATATATCAGAAAAGGAGTGGAAAGTAGCAATGCGGAGAATTCACTCAAGCTCCATATGCAAAGCATACAATTATACAACTCAAAATTATATATCGAGCACATCTGTCTCGACTAAAACTCTCAAAGTGTTTCCCAGGGCATGATCCAACCTGCGAACGTTGCAACCAAGCCCCAGCCTCACTAGGTCACATGTTCTGGGCCTGCTCCAAATTAACATTATTCTGGACAAAAATTTTTAATTACCTCTCAGACAGTCTTGGACTCACAATCCCTCCTAACCCATTAACAGCTGTGTTTGGGGTTCTTCCAGAGGGTCTTAAAGTGGAGAAAGACAAACAAATTGTGATTGCATTCACTACACTGTTGGCACGCAGACTTATTCTGATAAACTGGAAGAACCCAAACTCTCCTCTTTAAGTCAGTGGGAAACTGATGTGTTATATTATTTAAAATTGGAAAAAATCAAATACTCAGTTAGAGGATCTGTGCAGACTTTTTCAAAACATGGCAGGATCTAATCAGTAATATTTTGAAATGATTTATAAAGCACAGAGAATTTGTTGATTTAGGTATTTTTAAAAGCCTTAAATTTTACACCGTTTGGCTTGCTCTCTCTCTCAAGGGTGGGGATCGATCTGTTCTTAGCATAATTCTTTTTTTTTGTAAAACTTGATTGCTATGTATTGATTGTAATAAAATTAATAAATAAATAAATAAATAAAAAAAATAAATAAATAATTCAAGACTATTTTAGTAACCTGTTACATCCTTTGGAACAGACGCCCAGGCCACTCCTTAAACTCCTTCAAAGTTTGTAACAATCAGCTATCACTAATTCCAACTAGTTGAGCTACTAAAACAGCAAGGTTGAATTCTGGAACTCTACAATAAAAAAACCATGCCTCCTTTAATTTACGATGTAACAAAACCAAATGTATTTAGAATTTAGATTTAAATCATAAACAAATACAGGTGCAGGTATTTATATATATATATATATATATATATATATATATATATATATATATATATATTGTGACAGATTAAGTGCTTGCTCGCACCCTTGCACCCTCAGACACCACGTCAGACACTAGGTAAAAGTCCAATAATGATATTTATTATATCAATAATGTGCACTAGGCACCCTCCACTCCCAAATACTCCGATAACAATACAATAACAACAATAATAATAATAATCCTCCATTCTCCCAGACGCTTAGCCACCCTGCCTCCCAACTCAGCTCATTGTCTGGAGCGAGGCACTGCCCTTTTATAGCCCCTGTCCGGAGGTGTTCCTGTCCCAACAGACCACAGTTCCTTATTCCTTCCGGGTCAGGGCAAACAGTCCTTTTCTTCACCCCGGGAGCACGTCGTTCCTTCCTGTCACGTGACCGTGACGTACTCCCGGGTCATAAGGCACGACAGAGCCCATAAGTCCCCCCACAGCGACTCCCAAGGTATCCAGCAGGGCTGTGTAAAAATACTACAAAGTCCATGAGGCCCTGCTGGACCTCGGGGCATGATCCTGCTGTCGGGAGAGCTCCTCCTAGCGGCCTGGGGGTGAGGACCGGCATGGAAAGCCGGTAGTCCTCCACAATATATATATATATATATATTGTGGACTCGGACCCGGACACACACAGACGGACATCGTCAGTTCCAACATGGTTTATTTACAATATTTACAACAATAATATTAGTGCACTTCCCAGGCCTCACAGTCCTTGTGCCTCTCTCTTGGCCGCCTCCCGCTCTCTCTCTTGCTCCGTCCTCTTCCGGATGGGCTCCAGCTGCTCCCCGGCACTCCTCCATAGACACATCCCAGTGTGGCGGAAGTGTCCGCTGCGCACCCGGAAGCCGTCCGGGTGTCCCCTGTCGTCTTCCCCCCAGTACTTCCTGGTGTGGCGGAAGTGCTGAGCTCCAGGGATATTCAGGCACCGGGGTGCCGCCTGGCGTCGGCCACGGGTCCCTACAGGGCTGGGCTTCCAAGCCCTTTACCCATGGCCCCCAACATAGCCAGGGCGGACGCCCCTCGCGGTCTGGAGGAGGTACAAGCCCTCCTCCGGTCCTCCTGGGCGTCCCGGCCGGGGCTGCCACAGTGCCCCACCGCTAGCAAAGACATGTTGGTCCGAGCGGCACTTCCCGAAAGGGCAGCACGTCCCCAGAGAGGGTCCTACTATGCCCCCAGAGTCCAACACGGCGGGGAGTCCTCCCGCGAAGCGGCCCGTTCCAGGAGGGCAGGTTCCAAACAGCGTCGGTCCCTGTGCTCGTCGGCGCTTCAGTCCTGTGGAAAGACAAAAGGGAGGGCCAGAAGCACCGAGCGTCCCACCTGTTTCTGTATCGGCAGCGCTCTCCCCCCCTACCGACAGCCCGCGACATGCCTGTTTGGCTCCTCTGCCGCAGGTTCCATGCCCATCCTCTCGGTGTTAACGGAACCGCTCTCGCAGGCGGCTTGTCCAGCCGCCCAGGGGTTTCCCTCTGCCTCCGCAGAGGACGGCCCTTCACCAGACGCGCGCTACCCAGCGCCGCGTCCCCTCCTATCGGAGGAACTGGCATTCACCCCTCGGTTCCTCCCTCTTCTCTTGGACGCCCTGATGGTCTGGGTCTGAGCATGGTGACAGCTCAAACCCAGCCCCGTCTGCGTCCCTGCAGAGCGACGGGAGACTGCCGCGGGCTTGGAGCGCAGGGCGCTAGGACCCAGGGCACTCATCAGCTCCTGTCCTGCCAGCCCCTGCGTACTCACTCTCCTCGCTCCGCCGGCAGTCTGCACTGCCGCGTCCACTGTTGGAGAATCACCTACTTGATGCCGGTCCTCCTTAGCAAAGTCACGGCCATTTTCGGCAAATCCACCCTTATGCTTTACGGGGACGGCAATACCTAACTTCTCCGCGGTACTCTGTCGGCCAAAGGCTCCAGCATCGCGCCGATCCTCCGTGTCACACGGCGTCTTCCCCGATGCGACCGCGTTCCCCTTCAGCTGCTCCAGCTGGACGACGCGAGCACTCAGCATCTGTAACAGAGGCAACTCTGTGGACCGAAAGGACTCCTCCGGCTCGCGCAGAGCCGCCGGCGAAAACAGGAAAGCAGACGTCGGTGGGCTTACCTGTCCGTCAGCCGTACTCGTCGTCTGCTTCCTGTGGGCCACTCCCTCTGGCCCAATTCAGTCTCTTCTCGGCACGAGACTGGCGTTCCTTGGTCCCGCCTCTGTACCGTCATTGGCGGGCACACAAGACACACCGGCCAATCCCGTGCCTGTCAGCGGGCAGGACATCTGGCTCACGGCCACCTTGTCTCCCCTTCTCTGGGTGCGGTGGCGTGCCTCCTGGCAGCCTCGCAGCTGCTGCGACTCTTCGAGCTGCAGTGGCTCCGATTTCGCAGCCTCCACTGCTGCCGCCGTCGCGCTGCCGACAGCCCGTGGACCGGCGTGCTCCTGCCACAGACGCGGATCCGGGTCGTCCCTCCCTGTGAAAAGCAAGGTATGTCTGACCCCGAAGGCCCGATTACTGCAGGGCAGGGCACTCACCTCCCGGTTCCCGTCACTCTGAGGCCCTTGCCTCGGTGTGGCCTTCTTTGTCGCCACGCCGGCCTGGCCATCCGTCCAGACAGCGCGACTCTCGGAGCCCGACGCCCGTTCTTCTTCCCCTGCACCCGGGGATGGCCATTCTGCGGTCCGGTGCCGGTCTTTAGGGTAAACCGCTTCCGCGGGGTTGTGCTCCCGCGCCGAGTGTGTGGGGTCTGCTGCTGCGCTGGGCTGTCCACAGAAATGGCTATGCCACTGTGGACTCGGACCCGGACACACACAGACGGACATTGTCAGTTCCACCACACACGGTTTATTTACAACTAGCAGAATACCCGCGCTTCGCAGCGGAGAAGTAGTGTGTTAAAGAAGGTACGAAAAAGAAAAGGAAAAATTTTAAAAATAACGTAACATGGTTGTTAATGTAATTGTTTTGTCATTGATATGAGTGTTGTTCTCATATCTATCTATATATATATATATATCTCTATCTATCTATATATATATATATATATATATATATGTTGTTCTCATATCAATCTATATATATATATCTCTATCTATCTATATATACAGTATATACTAGCAAAATACCCGCGCTTCAGCAGCGGAGAAGTAGTGTGTTAAAGAAGCAATGAAAAGAAAAGGAAACATTTTGAAAATAACGTAACCTGATTGTCAATGTAATTGTTTTGTCACTGTTGTGAGTGATGAGTGTTGTTGTCATATATATATATATATATATATATATATATATATATATATATATATATATATATATATATATATATATATATATATATTTACACACACATAAACATATATATATACATATCTATACATATACACATACTGTATATACATACATATATATCTACATATATACACACACATATATACACACATATACATACATACACACACATATATACACACAAATACATATATATATATATACATACATACACACACACATATATAAACATATATATACATATACATACATATCTACATATATACACACACAGCTATTTCAGTCAGTGCAATCGCTGTTTGTTAAAACGGTTGACTCCCGCTCTTACGTGCAATAACAAATCAAATCATTCAGTTGTCTTTGCTCATATGTCATTTTAGAGCTGGACGCCTGGCATCTTTTTGGCCACAAGTTCGTTTCTGTTTGGTGTGAGGTTCTGTGTTGTGGAGATTCTCAGGATGGATTGCAGGTGCTCATCAGTGAGGCGACTCCTGTGTGCTGTTTTGTTAGTCTTTATCACTGAGAAGAGCTTCTCATACAGATATGTGCTACCAAACATGCACAAGGTTCGAGCCGCATGTAGACGGACTTTTTTTGTTCTTCAACGTCACCAAAGTGCCGTGCAAACTCAGTGCGCAATAACTCTAGTAAGCGGTAAGTGTTCGGCAAGGCAGCTGAAGCGCTGCATTATGGGATCTGTAGTTTATTGTGTTACCAGCGCTTCATATACCCGGGCTTTAATAACAATAATACAGTATATAAAATGATCTCGCGGGCCAGGTATAATTACACGCCGGGCCGGATGTGGCCCGCGGCCCTTGAATTTGACACATATGGACTAAATAGAACTTGAAAAGATATATTTTTCAAATGTGATCGCGCAATTCAGATAGAGTTGACGCACTACAGCCTGCATGCCTCAATGAGTCATCCTCCCCTCGCTCTTACTTTTTTACCGTTTATCTAATGAATACACTGAGTATGGCTTTACCAAAACAATCATTGATGGCGAATAAAGTATCCATTATTCGAGTATGTAGAGCGGGATATATATATATATATATATATATATATACCCACGTATCGTAGCGGAGAAGTAGTGTGTTAAAAAGGTAGAAAAAGAAAAGGGAACATTTTAAAAATAGCGTAACATGACTGTCAATATACAGTATTTGTTTTGTGAGTGTTACTGAGTGTTGCTGTCATCAAGGATTTGATTATCATTATTTCTTTCAATCAGGTTCGTATTTGTAGGATGTGTTGTGTTCAAGTTACATTCCGTGTTTGTCAATCGTTGTAAAGATGACAGGTTTCATTCATCGATTCGTTTCTTACTGCATCAATAAACAGCTCGTCTTCTTCTTTATCTGAGACCTGACACACTGCATGCACGGGTTTTTACACTGTCTTCCTTTAGCGGGACATTGACTTTTCCACCGTGTGCTTTGTTTCCACAGTAGCTGCATTTATGAATATGCTTATCAGACGCTTCATATTTTTGCTGCCTTTTCAATTGTGTAATTCGGTTTTGTTCAGCTCTTTGGAACTGTTGCTTTTTATCTGTGCACTGCGTCAGTTCACGTGAGCCACTCGGTGTACTTGCATCGAATGTTCCCAGCTGTGCTGGTGCCATCTCGTGCTATGTCCATAGCTTTATTTAATGTTACCTTAGTCCTGGCACTTAAAACTTTCTCTCGCAGTTTCGCTGAGTTTGTGTCAAACACCACCCTGACCATCTCATCTTCCTCTCCATAAGCACAGTCCTTCACCCGTGAATATTTACCCGTGGCAGTTTGCTATTGGATTACCGCTGACGGACGGCCTTATATGGGCAGGCACTAAATTACAAACGCCAGCGGCAGCCTGTCTATGAACTTAATTTAAAGTGTAGGTTTACATCGTGCTTTGTTTCCGAAGTAGCAGAACTCATGAATATGGTTGTATATGTCACTCGCTCGCTTCTTATTGTTTCGCTGCCTTCTCAATTATATAATGCATGTTTTCTTCAGCGCTTTTTGAGGTCTTCCTGGTTTTCTATGTACTGCGTGATTACGTGGGAGGCGTGATGATGTCACACGAAACTCCGCCCCCACGGCGTTGAAGCTCATCTCCATTACAGTAAATGGAGAAAACTGCTTCCAGTTATGACCATTACGCGTAGAATTTCGATATAAAACCTGCCCAACTTTTGTAAGGAAGCTGTAAGGAATGAACCTGCCAAATTTCAGCCTTCCACCCACACGGGAAGTTGGAGAATTAGTGATGAGTCAGTGAGTGAGTGAGTCAGTGAGTCAGTGAGTGAGTGAGTGAGGGCTTTGCCTTTTATTAGTATAGATACCCGCGCTTGGCAGTGGAGAAGTAGTGTGTTAAAGAAGGAAAGAGAAAGAAAAGGAAACATTTTGAAAATAACGTAACATGATTGTCAAAGTAATTGTTTTGTGTATTTGGCGGCAGCGTCACAAAGTTGTTTTCGGTAGCTGCATCAGAAAATGTACCACAACGTCTGACACGCCTCCTTTTTACTGTTTTCTCACAGCTTGGATTGCTGCTGTCATATATATACACACACACACACACACACACACACATACATACATACATACACATATATATATATATATACATATATATACACATACATATCTTCATATCTATATACATATCTACATATACATACATACCTATCTACATCATATATACACACACACAAATTATATATATGTGTGTATATGTATGTATGTATGTGTGTGTGTGTGTGTGTATATATATATACACATACATATACTTGTGTGTATGTTTGTATGTGTCTATATGTGTGTGTATAAGTTTGGTCACTGAGTGCAAGGGAAAAATAATAAATTATAGTCTATAAGTTATTAAATAGTAAAACATTAACGTTTTAAGAAGTACAGGTACATTGAAATTACATTTTCTATGTGAACGTTCAAATTTGTGCCTCTGGTAATGTGCCTTACCGGCATTTAGAGAAAATTAGTTTTGTGTCCTCTGCAGTGTTAAGAGAGAAAGGCTTTGGTTTGGGATAAAAGGAAAAAAGGTGTAAAGAAAGGAAAGTTGCCTTTTTCTTTTATATAGTATAGAGATGTGTTAAGCTGGCGTTATGATCACCTTTTGGGGACAGTCGCGGTGGGTCTTGTGTAGACTGGTGAGATGTCCCGCCATTAATCGGCTGTGATGGCACTGTCAGTCCTCCACTCCTGTGCGTGTCTTCATAATCCGAGCTGAGGACCTCATAATCGTATCGTGCAAAGAAAGTGTGAATCGCCTTAATATTATTTTGCCGTGGTGTAGAAAGGGGTCCGTGTTTGCACTTGTCTGGGCGATAGCGCAGGGGAGGATGAAAAAATTAAAAGTGCTCACTTTGACTTAAGGCAGAAGCGCAGTCAGCGTCTCAAAGGCCGGCACAGCTATGCACGCGCGCTGGCTGCTCGACTTTTGCTGGGCAGGAGACCCCAGTTTTTGCAGACACGTTCATGATATCAAAAGTCTCAGCGCTCTTTGAAGGTCATTCATATATATATATAGCAAAATACCAGCGCCTTAGCGGAGAAGTAGTGTGTTAAAGTAATGAAAAGAAAAGGAAACATTTTAATAATAACGTAACATGATTGACATTGTCATGAGTGTTGCTGTCATATATATGCCTGCCTAAATAAGTCACCCTCGCTTTGCTCTTACTTTTTTACCGTTCATTTATTCATGGCTAGTGGCGGAAAAATTATAAAATGGAAGGAGGATGGCTTTACCAAAACAATTATTGATGGCGAATCGATTATTCATAAAGCTTGAATTGGTGATCTGTTTTTCTGTGTTAACCTCATATTTTTTCATACTTCTTCTCAAACTAAGGTGGTGCGAGGGTAAAATGAATCGGGATGCGCTGATCAATGTAATCGGTGTACCAGGAAATTATGCATTGACAAAAGCTCCCCTTTGCTTGTAATGCAAAGTGTGATTAAATGCATTATTTTTTAACACGTTTAAGCTTCTCAGCTGTGCTTGTGCTAAGAAAAGGAAAGATTTTAAAAATAACGTAACACGATTGTCAATGTGACCTTTTGTAAGTATTGCCTGGAGGATTCAGTGTGGAGAAACTCTAGAGACAGCGTGTGTATTAACTTGTGGATTTTTCTGTGAGTATTTGGTGGCAGTCTGACGAAGTTGCTTCAGAAGACGGCGTTAGTCATAGAGCTCAGCTCAGAGCGAAATGAGATGAATGGGAGGGGAGATGATGACGTGACTCCCCCACCCGCCTTAACTGTCAATCCCCCACAAACACAGTCTCTCGGAATTTGCATAAGCACACCCCTTCACCTACAATTTTAACTTAGTTACAAAGTGATCAAAACTCGTTTATATCCTGCGTCCTCTCATTAAACTTGTATCCCGCATTACCTGTGGGCATGTGAAACGCCAGCGGTAGCCTGTCTATGAACTTAATTTAAAGTTTAGGTTTACACTTTGCTTTCTTTCCGAGGTAGCAGCACTCATGAATATGGTAGTATATGTCACTCGCTCGCTTCTTATTGTTTCGCTGCCTTCTCAATTATATAATGCATGTTTTCTTAAGCGCTTTTGGAGGTCTTCCTGGTTTTCGCACTGCGTTGACAGTCAGTTCACGTGATTACGTGGGAGGCGTGATGATGTCACACGAAACTCCGCCCCCCCCACTTCTTTCCAGCTCAACTCTATTACAGTTAATGGAGAAAAATACCTTCCAGTTATGACCATTAGGCGTACAATTTCGAAATGAAACCTGCCCAACTTTTGTAAGTAGGCTGTAAGGAATGAGCCTGCCAAATTTCAGCCTTCTACCTACACGGGAAGTTGGAGAATTAGTGATGAGTCAGTGAGTGAGTGAGTGAGTGAGTGAGTGAGTGAGTGAGTGAGTGAGTGAGGGCTTTGCCTTTTATTAGTATAGATATTTACAACAATAATATTAGTGCACTTCCCAGTGCCTCCAGCACCATTCCCCCAAATGTCCAGGCCTCACAGTCCTTGTGCCTCTCTCTTGGCCGCCTCCCGTCCTCTTTCTAGCTCCTCTTCCACCCGACTTCCACTCTCGACTGAAGGGAGGAGGCCCCTTAAATAGGAACCCGGATGGGCTCCAGTTGCTCCCCGGCACTCCTCCGTAGACACGCCCCAGTGTGGCGGAAGTGCCGGCTGCACACCCGGAAGCCGTCCGGTGTCCCTGTTGTCTTCCCCCAGCACTTCCTGGTGTGGCGGAAGTGCTGGGCTCCAGGGATATTCAGGCACCGGGGCGCCGCCTGGCGGTGGCCACGGGTCCCTACAGGGCTGGGCTTCCAAGCCCTTTACCCGTGGCCCCCAACATAACCAGGGCGGACGCCCCCTCGCGGTCTGGAGGAGGTACAAGCCCTCCTCCGGTCCTCCTGGGCGTCCCGGCCGGGCAGTTGCGGAAGTGCTGAGGTCCAGGGCTCCCAAGGCATCGGGGCGCCTCCTGGCGGTGACCACGGGCCCCTACAGGGTTGGGCTTCCAAGACCTTAACCCGTGGCCCCCAAAGTGATCCCAAGTGGGCGTACGCCCTCTTCCGGTCCCTCAAGACGTCCCGGCTGGGTCGTCGCCCCTTGCATCCCTGACAATATATATATACTTTAGCACGATGGCCATGGGGGACACAGTTGCGTGTCAAATCATCACGCCTCTTACGTAATCACGTGAACTGACTGTGAACGCAGTACGTAGAAAACAAGGAAGAGCTCCAAATAGCGCTGAAGAAAAACACATACAAGCTTATTCATAAGTGCAGCTACTGCAGAAACAAAGCATGGTGTAAACAGTAAGTTTAAATTAAGTTTATGGACACGCTCCCGCTGCTGTTTGTCATGCCTTCGTCGAATACTTTATTCACGAGATACAAGTTTAATGAGAAGACACAAGGTATAAACGAGACTTTGGATCACTTTGTAACGGAGTTAAAATTGCTGTAGCGAGAAACTTTTAAGTGTCGGGTCGCAACATCACACAAGAGAGCAGCTCACGTGAACTGACTGAATGCAGTACGAGTGATCACTTCCATGCATCAAACCTGTTCAAAAAACACATTACACAATTGACAAGGTAGGAAAAGAATATACTCCGAGCTGAGCTCCACAGCTAACGCGGTCTTGCGGAAGCAAATTCGTCACGCTGCCACCAAATACTCACAGAAAAATCCACAAGTTAATACACACGCTGTCTCTAGAGTTTCTCCACACTCAATGTATTCCTCGCATCCCCGTTATACCCTCTGATCTCCCATTTCAATTCAAATGCCTCCAATTTCCAGTAAGGCTGTGCTTCGCGATGACAACTAATAAGTCTCAGGGACAGACTTGATTTGAGGCAACATTGCTTTTCTCCTGGACAACTATACGTTGCATTCTCAAGAGTAAGCTCGCGCAGCTTCGTCATATTACAACCGGAGTGCTGAACTGACAATGTGCTATATAAAGAGAACTATAACAATTGTAATAAACGAACATTAAAACAGCAGAAAACCCGTGGATTAAATAAAAAGGCAGCTTCCTTGGCAAAGCAAGGAAACAGGATGGCCTTATATGTCGTTCGTTTATAAAACAGCAGAGAAGCTGCGTAAAGGCTGCTTCACAAAAAACCAGCGGAGCGCCTTATATCAGCAGGCAGTCAGCTAAAGAAGGGAATCAATAAATATCTATAATCATAATAAACAAACAAAAAATAGCGTACAAGCCGCGGATTAAATAAAGGAAATGGGTACCTGAACAGTAAAGTAAGTCTCAAATAGCTATACAATAACTATAGCAATCGTAACAAACAAACAATAAAACAGTACAGAACCGCGAAGCAAGGAGAAACGACAGCCTTATATGGCGTTTGTTTATAAAGCAGCGGAGAAGTTGTGTGAAGGCAGCTACACAATAAAACAGCAGAGCGCCACACTCTGAATGTATTCCTCGCATCACTGTTATACCCTCTGATCTCTCATTTCAATTGAAATACCTCAAATTTCCAGTAAGGCTCTGCTTCGCGATGACAATTAAAACGTTTTAGGGACAGACCCTACAAAAGGTTGCCATTGTTTTGAGGCAACATTGCTTTTCTCCTGGACAACTATACGTTGCATTCTCAACAGTAAGTATGTATGTATGTATTGTCACAAGAATGAGACATACTCAGATAAAGGTTTGGGGCAGCCACCCGTATAATCTGGTATCCTGGCTGCAAAATCGTTTTATAGAAATACAGAGCACTGAAGTGCATACAACCGAGTCCAAAACAAGACTGAGGGAAAAGGGCAGGCTTTTAAAGGGGAAGACAGGAAGTGAGGTCATAAGGATCAGGCACGTGTTCATCACTCATTGGATCAAGCCCGGACGTGATATCAGAGGGGCTGGAGCTGGTAAGGTCTGTTTCCACTGGTTCGGTCCCAGAAGTGATGTCAAGAGAGCCAGGTTGAATCTCCCGGGAATGGTCTACAGGGAAGGGAGAAAAAGAGTCAGTGCCACATCCCGGCATGCCTCAGAACTGCCTTCACTCAAGCCCTTTAGCTGCCTCCTATGCGCACGTGTGTAACAGTATGTATGTGTATATATATACATCCATCCATCCATCCATCCATTTTCTAACCCTCTGAATCCGAATAGGGTCACGGGGGTCTGCTGGAGCCAAGATATGTATATATATGTATATATATGTATATATGTGGATATGTATACCGTAGATCCCGGAATACAGGCCGACCCGGTATATTAGCCGAACCCCTTCTCTACCTACTAAATTACATGTATTTGCCGATGACCGGGATTTAAGCCGACCCCCTTCTCCAAGCAAAATTTTCTAAATTTCCTTAAAAGTGTCTCTTCGGGTATATTTATAATGTTTATCGGTGAGAATTTGAGACTGCCGGCATTTTTGATATATAATATAATGTGCATAATTTACCAAAACACCAATAATTTTTCTAATGTACTAACCAAAAAGTTATAAAAAGTGCCTAGCCTACTTCGATTAAGCAGGGAGCATGGCGGCACGCATGGTCGCATCGGCTCAGGGCTCTCCTGTTCAGTGCACTTTTTTGTTGTTTTTGTACTTTTTTTTTTGTCCTTGTTTGTGCACGATCGGTTCGTTGAACATCCGCTACACCATTCAGAACCTTATAGACATCGGTGTCCAGAGCCAGACATCTGTTTCGAGTGTTTTTCATCACACGCACAACATCCCAGACAACATAGCGAGACCAGCTGGCTCTCCGTGGATTGTTGTCGGGTCTAGGAGATGACACAGGCGGAGGAGAGAAAGCAGAAGCGGGGCCGCAGATCTGGCGTTATGCTAAAGCTAAAAAACAACCATACAAGCCCTATACAGAACTTTTTTTCTGCACTGAAGGAGCTGCTTTTAATCTCATTGTTGAGGCGTATAGTGACACTAAAAGGCATTCTATTCTAGAAACAATTTCATACTGTACTCACCATTTAATTTGACATCTTTGGGCTGCAGGAAGGGGGGAGATATTTCCACACAATGTCCATCTTTGTTTCGATTGTGACCGCTTTCTTTTACCTTCTCTTCCTTCCTTAGCAATTATGTGTCTTGCTTGCATGGTCTTAATGAGTTATATATATAGGTAAATCACTGCAATGACGGAAATTACATCCACAAACACATGTATCTGGGCTCCGACTGACGCTACTAATGCTCTCAGTTGTTTGTTTACAATCGCGCAAGCGGATACACGTGACCGCATCTGTTTCGTAACGCAAGATATTGGTCGTAAATCAAAACAAAAAATTTCATTTTAAACTTCCCGATAATTTATTACAAATTTTATTAATAAAATCAACAACTAAAACACTTTTTGAATTATATATATGTATATATATATGTGTCTGTGTGTATATATATATATATATGTGTGTGTGTATATGTATGTATGTATGTATGTGTATATATATATATATGTAAACTGCTCAAAAAAATTAAAGGAACACTTTGAAAACACATCAGATCTCAATGGGAAAAAGAAATCCTCCTGGATATCTATACTGATATAGACTGGGTAATGTGTTAGGAACGAAAGGATGCCACATCGTTTGATGGAAATGAAAATGATCAACCTACAGAGCCCTGAATTCAAAGACGCCCCAAAAATCAGAGTGAAAAAATTATGTGGCAGGCTAGTCCATTTTGCCAAAATTTTGCCAAAATTTAATTGCAGCAACTCAAAATTGTACGCAGCACTTTGTATGGCCCCTGTGTTCTTGTATACATGCCTGACAACATCGGTGCATGCTTCTAATGAGATGACAGATGGTGTTGTGGGGATCTCCTCCCAGATCTGGACCAGGGCATCACTGAGCTCCTGGACAGTCTGAGGTGCAACCTGGTGGCATTGGATGGACCAAAACATAATGTCCCAGAGGTGTTCTATTGGATTTAGGTCAGGAAAGTGTGGTGGCCAGTCAATGGTATCAATTCCTTCATCCTCCAGGAACTGCCTGCATACTCTCACCACATGAGGCCAGGAATTGTGTGCACCAGGAGCCACTGTACCAGCATAGGGTCTGACAATGGGTCCAAGGATTTCATCCTGATACCTAATGGCAGCCAAGGTGCCTTTGTCAAGCCTGTAGCGGTCTGTGTGACCCTCCATGGATATGCCTCCCCAGACAATCATTAACCCACCACCAAACTGCTCATGCTGAATGATGTTACAGGCAGCATAATGTTCTCCATGGCTTCTCCAGACCCTTTCACTTCTGTCACGTGCTCAGGGTGAACCTGCTCTCATCTGTAAAAGCACAGGGCACCAGTGGTGCATCTGCCAATTCTGGTATTCTATGGCGAATGCCAATCGAGCTGCATGCTGCTGGGCAGTGAGCTCAGGGCCCATTAGAGGACATGGGGCCCTTGGGTCACCCTCATGAAGTCTTTCTGGTTGTTTGGTCAGAGACATTCACACCAGTGGCCTGCTGGAGGTCATTTTGTAGGGCTCTGGCAGTGCTCATCCTGTTCCTCCTTGCCCAAAGGAGCAGATACTGGTCCTGCTGATGGGTTATGGACCTTCTATGGCCCTCTCCAGCTCTCCTAGAGCAACTGCTTGTCTCCTAGAATCTCCTCCATGCCCTTGAGACTGTGCAGGGAGACACAGCAAACCTTCTGGCAATGACACGTATTGATGTGCCATCCTGGAGAACTTGGACTACCTGTGCAACCTCTGTAGGGTCCAGGTATCGCCTCATGCTACCAGTAGTGACACTGACTGTAGCCAAATGCAAAACTAGTGAAGAAACAGTCAGAAAGATGAGGAGGAAAAATGTCAGTGGCCTCCACCTGTTAAACCATTCCTGTTTTGGGGGTCATCTCATTGTTGCCCCTCTAGTGCATCTGTTGTTAATTTCATTAACACCACAGCAACTGAAACTGATTAACAACCCCCTCTGCTACTTAACTGACCAGATTAATATCCCATAAGTTTCATTGACTTTATGCTATACTCTGATTAAAAGTGTTCCTTTAATTCTTTTGAGCAGTATATGTGTATATATATATATATATATATATATATATATATATATATATATATATATATATATATATATATATATATATATATATACAGTACAGGCCAAGAGTTTGGACACACCTCCTCATTCAATGTGTTTTCTTTATTTTCATGACCATTTACATTGGTAGATTCTCACTGAAGGCATCACAACTATGAATGAACACATGTGGAGTTATGTACTTAACAAAAAAAGGTGAAATAACTGAAAACATGTTTTATATTCTAGTTTCTTCAAAATAGCCACCCTTTGCTCTGATTACTGCTTTGCACACTCTTGGCATTCTCTCGATGAGCTTCAACAGGTAGTCACCTGAAATGGTTTTCACTTCACAGGTGTGCCTTATCAGGGTTATTTAGTGGAATTTCTTGCTTTATCAATGGGGTTGGGACCAGCAGTTGTGTTGTGCAGAAGTCAGGTTAGTTGGACGATCATTTATTTTCAACAGGACAATGACCCCAAACACACCTCCAGGCTGTGTAAGGGCTATTTGACCAAGAAGGAGAGTGATGGAGTGCTGTAAATGGTCATGAAAAAAAAGAAAACACATTGAATGAGGAGGTGTGTCCAAACTTTTGGCCTGTACTGTATGTATATTTATCTGTATGTATGTATATGTATATGTATATATGTATATGTGTGTGTATATATATATTGATATGTGTATATATATGTATATATATATATATGTAGATGTGTGTGTGTATATATATATATATATATATATATATATATATATATATATATATATATGACAGCAACACTCATAACAGTGACAAAACAATTACATTGACAATCATGTTACGTTATTTTTAAAATGTTTCCTTTTCTTTTTCTTAACTTCTTTAACACACTACTTCTCCGCTGCGAAGCGCGGGTATTTTGCTAATATATCCATCCATTCATTTTCCAACCTGCTGAATCCGAACACAGGGTCACGGGGGTCTGCTGGAGCCAATCCCAGCCAACAAAGGGCACAAGGCAGGAACCAATCCTGGGCAGGGTGCCAACCCACCGCAGGATACACACAAACACACCCACACACCAAGCACACACACTAGGGCCAATACATATATCTATACTAATAAAAGGCAAAGCCCTCACTAACTCACTCACTCACTCACTGACTCACTCACTCACTGACTCATCACTAATTCTCCAACTTCCCGTGTGGGTGGAAGGCTGAAATTTGGCAGGTTCATTCCTTACAGCTTCCTTATAAAAGTTGGGCAGGTTTTATATCGAAATTCTACGCGTAATGGTCATAACTGGAAGCAGTTTTTTTCCATTTACTGTAATGGAGATGAGCTTCAACGCCGTGGGGGGAGTTTCGTGTGACATCATCACGCCTCCCACGTAATCACGCAGTACATAGAAAACCAGGAAGACCTCAAAAGCGCTGAAGAAAACATGCATTATATAATTGAGAAGGCAGCGAAACAATAAGAAGCGCGCGAGTGACATATACAACCATATTCATGAGTTCTGCTACTTCGGAAACAAAGCACGATGTAAACCTACACTTTAAATTAAGTTCATAGACAGGCTGCCGCTGGCGTTTGTAATTTAGTGCCTGCCCATATAAGGCCGTCCGTCAGCGGCAATCCAATAGCAAACTGCCACGGGTAAATATTCACGGGTGAAGGACTGTGCTTATGGAGAGGAAGATGAGATGGTCAGGGTGGTGTTTGACACAAACTCAGCGAAACTGTGAGAGAAAGTTTTAAGTGCCAGGACTAAGGTAACATTAAATACAGCCATGGACATAGCACGAGATGGCACCAGCACAGCTGGGAACCTTCGATGCATGTACACTGAGGCTCACGTGAACTGGCGCGTGCACAGATAAAAGCAGCAGTTCCAAAGAGCTGAACAAAACCGAATTACACAATTGAAAAGGCAGCAAAAATATGAAGCGTCTCATACATACAAGCATATTCATAAATCCAACTACTGCGGAAACAAAGCACACGTTGGAAAAGTCAATGTCCCACTAAAGGAAGACAGTGTAAAAAACCCGTGCATGCAGTGTGTCAGGTCTCAGATAAAGAAGAAGACGAGCTGTTTATTGATGCAGTAAGAAACGAATCGATGAATGAAACCTGTTATCTTTACAGCGATTGACAAACACGGAATGTAACTTGAACACAACACATCCTACAAATATGAACCTGATTGAAAGAAATAATGATAATCAAATCCTTGATGACAGCAACACTCAGTAACACTCACAAAACAAATACTGTATATTGACAGTCATGTTACGTTATTTTTAAAATGTTCCCTTTTCTTTTCTACCTTTTTAACACACTACTTCTCGCTGCGATCGCGGGTATATATATATGTATATATATATAACCCGATCTACATACTCGAATAATGGATACTTTATTCGCCATCAGTGATTGTTTTGGTAAAGCCATACTCAGTGTATTCATTAGATGAACGGTAAAAAGTAAGGGCAAGGGAGGATGACTTATTGAGGCATGCAGGCTGTAGTCTTGCGTCAACTCTATCTGAATTGCGCGATCACATTTGAAAAAATATATCTTTTCAAGTTCTGTTTAGTCCATATGTGTCAAACTCAAGGGCAGGGCCACATCCGCCCGGCGTGTAATTATATCCGCCCGAGATCATTTTATATACTGTATTATTGTTATTAAAGCCGGGTATATGAAGCGCTGGTAACACAATAAACTACAGATCCCATAATGCAGCGCTTCAGCTGCCTTGCGAACAGTTACGCGTTAATCAAGTCTACCTTAAGATGCTGCAAGTTATTGCGAAGCTAGCTTACACGATGCTGAAGAGAAAAGTTGATTCTGAAAATAGAGCCTTTAAAAACCAATGGGAGGCTGAGTATATGTTTACTGAACCCGTGTGTCTCATTTGTGGAGCTAATGTGGCTGTAATTACAGAATTTAATCTAAGACGGCACTATAAAACAAAACATCAGGGTAACCTGAAAGACCTGAATGCAATGCATAAGATACAGAAAGCAGAAGAATTAAATAAGAATCTGACACTTCAGCGGACGTTTTTACCCGTGCCCAATCACAAAGTGATTTCAATTGAGGCTGCTTTTATGGGAGACACAACCACTTACCCCACTTTCCCTATTACCAAGTAATGTTAAACCAAGTCGTCACTACGGTGTTCCCAAATACGCACTTTGCTGATAAACTGGCGCACTGAGTTTGCACGGCGCTTTGGTGACTTTGAAGAACAAAAAGTCCGTCTACATGCGGCTCGAACCTTGTGCATGTTTGGTAGCACATATCTGTGTGAGAAGCTCTTCTCAGTGATAAAGACTAACAAAACAGCACACAGGAGTCGCCTCACTGATGAGCACCTGCAATCCATCCTGAGAATCTCCACAACACAGAACTTCACACCAAACAGAAACGAACCTGTTGCCAAAAAGATGCCAGGCGTCCAGCTCTAAAATGACATATGAGCAAAGACAACTGAATGATTTGATTTGTTATTGCTGAAAGGAACACATTTTATTTATATTTCTAGGTTTTGTTATGCAGCATGTTCATATTTGAATTTGTATAATTTTGACAGGATATATTTTTATGGAGAGCAAAATCTTTTTGGATATTTAAAATCTGTTTATTTTTTATAAAATATTCCTGTCTGTTTTTACCATTCCTACCAAAGATATTTCTGTCGACTAAATAAAAATTCCTTCTATTTAAAATTTAAATAGAACTTGAACAAATACTGATAGTTCATAATATCCACGCAGACTTGCGTAAGCGGGTGTCATCCGTTTTAACAAACAGCGTATTGCACTGATACTGAAATAACTGTGTGTGTATATATGTAGATATGTATGTATATGTATATATATGTTTATATATGTGTGTGTGTATGTATATATATATATATATATATGTATTTGTGTGTATGTATGTGTGTATGTATATGTATGTGTATATGTATAGATATGTATATATATATGTTTGTGTGTGTGTGTAAATATATATATATTTATATTTATATTTATATATATATATATATACAGTATATATGACAACAACACTCATCACTCACAACAGTGACAAAACAATAACATTGACAATCATGTTACGTTATTTTCAAAATGTTTCCTTTTCTTTTTCATTGCTTCTTTAACACACTACTTCTCAAGCTGAGGTATTTTACTAGTATATATATATATAGATATATATATATACACACACACACACACATATATACACATATATAAACATATATAAACATATAAACATATATATAAATATATATATATATACACATCTATACACATATATATATACAGTTATATATATATAGATATACACACATACATATATATACATATACATATATATACACATACTGTATATATACACACACATATATACATACTGTATATACAACATATACATATCTACATATATACTGTATATACACATATATACAAATCTACATATATATATCTACATATATATATATTAGGGGTGGGACTCGATTAAAAAAATTAATCCAATTAATTAGAGGCTGTGTAAGAATTAATCTTGATTAATCGTATGTAATCGCACACGTAAATTTGCCCCAAATCGCAAATTTTTTTTTTTTATTTAAAACGGTTTTAGTGGGCTTACAGAATCAAATAATAGACATGTACATGAATATTGTAAACTGAAGCTGTTTTAATTTCTGAAAAAAAAGCTTTTAAACTGCATTTGAATTCAAAACAGAAACAAAAATATCATCCCTGGTTAAAATTGGGCAGACTTAAAAATAAAGTGGTAGTTTAAGTACTTTAAGTAGATTTTCAGAATAGTATTGTCTTTAAATAATAATAACCAAAATTTCACCATAAAGTGCAGTTTTTCTTCTTAAAAAAATAAGTCAGAAACATAAAAGGTAATTTGACCAGCTTACTCTTTAAACTCTGAGTAACATTAGCCAAAATTATTTTGTACATTAGGCTAAAATAGTGTGATCATTGAACATTTTGTAATTAGATGTATTTAGAATTACTAACGGTCACGGAAGTCCAATGATCCCCAGTAAGAGCCACAAAGTCCGCTTTCTGTAATGCATCTAATTTTGCTTGCTTTTCAGTGTGCACAAAACCATGCTTTTATCAAGGCTTCGCTCGGGTAGTCGAAATGATCAGTCGTAGGAACGCGCTTTATTCCGACTCTAACATTTTTGTAGCTGTGATGTGTGCATCAGTGTAATGGATGTACCAGGAAATGATGCATTGACAAAAGTTCCGTTTGCTTGGAATTGAAAGTGTGATTAAATGCGTTATTTTTTAACGCGTTATGGAGTACATGCATCGAAGCTTCTCAACTGTGCTTGTGCTAAGAAAGGGAAAATTTTAAAAATAGCGTAACATGATTCTGCGTTAACCTAATTTTTTTCATACGTCCCAAACCAAGGAGATGCGAAGGTAAAATGAATCGGGTAGCGCGTGTACATACTCAGTACACCCCCTCTCGGGAATCGAACCTCGAATGTCGGCGTTAGAGGCGAAGACTCTACAATTGCGCCACAGCGTGTGGCTTGTCTATGCTAAAGTATGTATTGTAGATCGGGCTATATATATACATTTATATATATATACCCGTGTATCGTGAGAAGTAGAAGTTATGAAAAGAAAAGGGAACATTTTAAAAATAACGTAACATGATTGTCAATATACAGTAATTGTTTTGTGAGTGTTATTGAATGTTGCTGTCATCAAGGATTTGATTATCATTATTTCTTTCAATCAGGCTCGTATTTGTAGGATGTGTTCAAGTTACATTCCGTGTTTGTCAATCGTTGTAAAGATAAGAGGTTTCATTCATCGATTAGTTCCTTACTGCATCAATAAACAGCTCGTCTTCCTTCTTATCTGTGATGTGACAAACTGCATGCACGGGTTTTTTTACGTTGTCTTCCTTTAGCAGGACATTCACTTTTTCCACCGTGTGCTTTGTTTCCGCAGTAGCTGCACTTATGAATATGATTGTATGTATAAGGCGCTTCATATTTTTTGCTGCCTTCTCAATTGTGTAATTCGGTTTTTGTTCAGCACTCTTTGGAACTGTTGCTTTTGTCTGTGCACTGCGTCAGTTCACGTGAGCCGCTTGGTGTTCTTGCATCGAAGGTTCCCAGCTGTACTGGTGCCATCTCGTGTAATGTCAGCTAAGACCCGGCACTTAAAAGTTTCTCTCGCAGTTTCAATGAGTTTGTGCCAAACACCACCCTGACCATCTCATCTTCCTCTGCATAAGCACAGTCCTTCACACGTGAATATTTAGCGGCAGTGTTTGTATTGGATTGCCGCTGATGGGCGGCCTTATATGGGCAGGCACTAAATTACAAACGCTAGTGGCAGCCTGTCTATGAACTTAATTTAATATAAACTTACGGTTCACGCCGTGCTTTGTTTCCGCATATGCATCATTTGCTTCATAATGTTTTCTGCCTTCTCAATTGTGAAATGGCGTTTTGTGCTCATCGCTGGAGTTCTTCCTTGTTCTCTACGCATTTACGTAGGAGGCGTGATGATGTCACACTAAACTCCGCCCCGCCATCTCCAACTCAAGACTCCATTACATTATATGGGAAAAATAGCTTCCAGTTATGACCCTTATGCGTAGAATTTCGAAATGAAACCTGCCCAACTTTTGTAAGTAAGCTGTAAGGAATAAGCCTGCCAAATTTCAGCCTTCTACCTACGGGAAGTTGGAGAATTAGTGATGAGTCAGTGAGTCAGTGAGTGAGTCAGTGAGTAAGTGAGGGCTTTGCCTTTTATTAGTATAGATATGTGTGTGTGTGTGTGTATATATATATATATATATATATATATATATATATATATATATATATATATATATATATATATATATATAATATAACAAAAGGAAAAGTTTATAATCAACTAGAGAAAAATAAGTCTATTATTTTAAACACATCCACCAAGGAAGGGAATAGTCTCCATTTTCTTTATGAAATTTGATTGATCTCACCCAACCCATGGAACTTTTTTGCTTCATTAAATGCTGCTTGTTTTTTCTTTTTCTACAGTATGGAAACATCCAGTGAGCATAATCCATTCATTAAACTAATTTTCTGGAAGCTTCTCCAGTCCACTTAGAATTCCACAACCGTTTTGTAATTCTTAATACCAGTCCCAGCAGTTTAAGTTATAGGTGTGTTTCCCAAGATGGAGGACCTTCTTCTTCCCAGTAATTTATGTACTTTTTCCCAGTTTTTTTTTTTTCTTCTACCTTCCACAAGATGATGAACTTCCTGTCTCACACCTGCTTCACTATAAAAGTCCTTCCTTTCTTCATATTACCCTAGGCAGTCTTTTCAAAATTAAAGCATAGCAAGGAATTCCGGTTTCAATAACATCCAAAGCCTTCCAAGTGAAAAATTATAGCTTACTGTGGCTTTGTCACACACCCACCCCACAAAATATTCTTACAGGGAGCAAAGTACAGCTTCAAATTAGCCAAGTGAACTGTCTCTATCGTCTTCTTTGGGTCCTGCCATTACATGTGATAATTAACAGGATTTAATTTTTTCATAACTTTAACTGGTGTAGCAAGTATAGCTAAGGAGGGTCCCTCAAGCTCTTGATTTAAGACTTATTTTAATAACATATTACATCTTATGCCTAAATAAATTTATATGGAGATTAGGTTATGCCATACATGGGTATTGGCAAGAGGTGATGGGGAGCAGCTAAAAGCATTTGCAAGGCTACATAGTTTTTTAAGTTGATTTCAGATTCAAATCAAATTTTATTTGTTACAGAAAAATTGTACATATACATTAGCACAACATGTAGTGAAAAGGAAATGCTGAACTTATATACGAGCTTGTTGGTGGACCTGGTGTACATATGATTTTATAAATCTGATTTTGTTTTTTTTGTAAGTATGTTGTTCTTGCCATTCTAGCATAAGCAAACTTTTAGTTTGGAATCCAAAGTTTTATACATGAGGCTAGTAGGTGAATTTTAAACCCAGAAATCAAAATATTTCCAATCCTTGTAATTTAGCTATGCTTTGACTTGTTGTGTTTTTGTATCGTCTGGCTTTGAATTGTACAGTACTTTTATCTTCCTTGCAAAGCCTGTATTGTTCTTGGTATGTAGTCTAAAGCCGAATTACCATTACCAGACTTCTACTTGTTGGGTATATCAGATTTGCTGAATGTAGTTGCCGATCTTATTGCTGGACCACATTGATTTACACAACAGAAATTGCTGCCCAGGTCAGATTTAACAACTGTGAGCCAACCTTCCAGAACAGTTGTGCTCTCCCCTTTATCTGATAGTCAATAGCATGCTGCCTGACGAAGCCAGCGCTGAAGGAATGGTTAACAGCTAGGGAAGTTCAACTTCAATCTCACCCCTTTTTTACTTTTTTCCATTCTGTTGTGGTTTGTAAAATGTGAGACATCAGACAGACAGGCTGCTCTTCTGTTTGGGGCAAAACACTCGTATTTCTTATTCATTATTGCTGCATTAAATACGCCGTATATTTACATGAGAATTCATTGGTTGTCAGCACTCATGGTTGCAGAACCTGCCACAATGACTAATAATGGAGCAAGTCACTAGATGTCACATTATGCAACCAGCTTCACGGAAGTGTGCTGCAGACTGCCTCCAACTTGCTGAGATTACGTAAATGAAGGTTACGAATGAGAACCGCTGTAAAAGTCCTGTAATTTAACATATCATTAACAGACAAAAATTATAATTAATATTGATTGAGGAACTGTAAGCAAACACAAAACATGTTCAGTTAACAACACAAAAACATATTCATAACGGAAAATCCATTCTTCTGTCATTTTTCTGCACACCTTCATGACACTAACAGAAGCAGTGATTTCCACATTAACTGTATAAACAAAAAACTGTCAAGTGTCTTTTTGTTAATCATTTCTGGCTCAAAAGTACTATTTTCCCATGACACCAGGAAGCACTGGGAACCAAGTGTTTTCCCACTGAATTTAAGAATGCTAAGTGGAGTTTTGTTATGTACAGATTGCACTAATGTAAAGGAAGAGATGCCAAAGTCCTCATTTCAAAATAATATTAAAGATCAAAAACTATGACTCTCTTTCCCATAAGAAAAATAGGATAGCATTGTTAAACTGAGTGTCACAAATCTTCTACTTAATACAGGTTTATAATTTAACAATTAAGGGTAATCCATTGATTATTGGGATTTTTATTATTTCCTCTTGAAAAAGCAAAGTTGAATCTGTTCGATTCATTCAGTCGGTTGACTTTTAATATTTCTTTACATGGTACTTCACAATTAAGTCTTGTGTCCTTAACATTCCATGCTCACATACTGATATTTTTAATAATCTAATCATTATAGGTCTGTTTATACTTTGTGCATGTGCATTGCAATGATGATCTGCATGACTTGAATTTCATCACCAGTCATGTTGTGCAGATCTGATAATGTGCATCTCCAGATTTTTATATCCACACTGTCCTGTGTAACATATGTGCGCTAGATGACAAAACATGAACACATTTCAAGAGGAGACTAGTGTGTCTGAAGGAATGACAGCATGTATGTCAAAACAATTTTACTTATTTTGGGATTGTTTTGGAGTCGTGTAGGGCAGGATAATAAATCTTACAGATTTATAGAGTGTGCAGCATAGTGTTTTGCTGTTAATTGTGCTGCATGAACAAGAAGATTTTTACGGTGACAAATGATGTTAAGGGAGGAATTTGCAGCTTTTCTTGTCAACTACAATACACATTCATGTGTAAGGAGAGAATAAAAACCTGTTTTTAACTCAAAAGATATTGAGTGAAATGAGAATTGAACTATCTGACTTGTTGCATCATTGACGTCATGTCTGTTTTCTGTGGTTAGGCACATTTAGTGATCACACTGTTCCCGAATGCTACTGAATCGTGCTCAGGCCCACCTCTTCCAAGCTGACCAGGGCACAGTATGGTTGGCCTGGCCTGGAGCGATCACATTTTTCAAATGACTAGACTTTGTGGGGTTACATGCTCGGGCACGGAACAAATTGCCAGTGCGAGTACACCCTTAAAATTTAAAAGGATTTTGAGATTCACCTCCTTCTGTAGTTCTGTCTTTTCAGTTATAGTTCCATTTTGAAATGTATTTTTTTCTGTTTAGTACTTCTTTTTAGCCTTTGGTAAATTACAGCTTGCTGCAAAAATATACTGCACCTTTACGGATTTAAGTGGGAGTGTGGTACCATCATAGAATTTTTGTATAACTGCTTGCGTGTCGGTCAGCTCATCAATATCAGCACAAGATTCTTTAAACACAGTGCACTTGTACAAAGCAAGACAGACTGGGAGGCACTAAACAGACTCCTTATGCAAGAATTTGTTTTGTTTAATTACTGGCATTTCTATTTTAAAAAGTGTTTTATGTGTAGGAATGAGGTTGTGAACTGTAGAATGCAGCAAGGATTTGGCTGTCAAAAATCACCTGTCATAAAATCTGGTGTTTCATGTGACAGTGATGGCATTTTTTGTATCACCCTGGAAATACAGTCGGCTGCTTCACTTACCATCACCCTTAGATTAACACAGGCAATCGTAATTAGAATTTGTGACAACTCCCTAAGCAAATAAATCTGGAGCAGTGAGACTGACAGAAGTTCCACATCCTTTGTTCACACTTTGCTCTTACTCACACCAATTTACACCATTTCTAATTTATATAAAGGCAGACACCAGCCAGCCAGATTATCTATCCAAAAAAGAATAAGTGCATCAGGTCCATTCATTTTTAAATTGTCATCAGAATTAAACTCAGTTAGCCAGTTTCTGTAAGTTCCAAAATGCATGCATCTCTATAACTGCACTGAAACCTTGCTTGAAGTTTATCCACTCTGTAGAGACTGGACAAAGCCCAGTATAAAAGGCAGTAATTGAGATTGAGATAAAAATATACAAACAATTTTTAATTTTCTGTCTCCCTATTGCATTTTATTCTTGTTTCTGAATTAATAATAGTGACCAGGTTCATGGGAAAACCATGTGATAGATATGTGCATTCAGGAAGGTTTTGCTGAAATGTGTACTCTCTCCAGTAAGTAATCTGTGTAGGCTGATTTAGACAGATTAAAACAAATCCAAATTACGCAGATAAAAGTGAGTTCTGAATTTGATGACGTCTCTGCAACACAGTAAGAATCAAAGTGAATTTAGTTCTTTAAACATAATTGGTAACATCCATCCATCCATTATCCAACCCGCTATATCCAAACTACAGGGTCACAGGGGTCTGCTGGAGCCAATCCCAGCCAACACAGGGCGCAAGGCAGGAAACAAACCCTGGGCAGGGTGCCAGCCCACTGCAGGGCACACACACACACCAAGCACACACTAGGGACAATTTAGGATTGCCAATGCACCTAACCTGCATGTCTTTGGAAACCCACGCAGACACAGGGAGAACATGCAAACTCCTCACAGGAGGCAGCAGCGCTACCCACTGCACCTAACTGGTAACATACTGTTACCTATTTAAATTGTTAGATGTAGAAAGAAAAAAACTAGATCAACTGCACCTATGACAAGGAACTTATAAGCTTGCATAGAAAATACTCTGCTTTGGCATTTGACATGCCACCATGACTCCTTTACAAATGTGCATTTCTAGAGGTATAATAATTCAGATACTTGCTTTTCTAGAATGGATTTTGAAATTGAATGTAAAACTGTGTAAATAGTTAAAAATCATATGTTTAAGCCTCACTAAACTGTACATCCCCCAACATGAACCTATGAAGTGACAGCTTCCCTGATATCTAAAATGGGTTCCCAAGTACCTCATCTTGTGTATGCATACTAATTAATGAAAGCAAATGTTTCTAATAGTGCAATTTTCTACACTGTGGTACGCTGGACTGGTAACATGACTTCAGGCTATTTAAAAGGACATG
Source organism: Polypterus senegalus (assembly GCF_016835505.1). Taxonomy (NCBI): domain Eukaryota; kingdom Metazoa; phylum Chordata; class Cladistia; order Polypteriformes; family Polypteridae; genus Polypterus; species Polypterus senegalus. The sequence goes on along the minus strand of NC_053156.1, from coordinate 205,707,788 downwards.
CTTAGTTATGGGACACACTCTGCACCCCTTAAAGTTAGTAGCAAAGGAGAGAGTTAAAACAAAACTGAGTGCCATTATGAACAATGCTGCATATCTTCTCTCTGACACACAGTGGCGGCTTGTAGCTAAAATTAGTGGGGGTGCTGCTCCAGAAAATGTTTAGCCTTTGTTTTAAAATTGTGTAAAAGGAAACAAACATGTATAAAAAGAAAATTTATTCATAAACTTGATAAAATCCTAAAAGAGCAAAATCAAACATTTTTTACTTACTATAACCTAAATTGTTACAGATCAAGCTTGATCTATTCATTTAAAAATGAAATTCATTCTTCTTGTTTTAATTTGCACGAAAAGATCAATGATTTTCTCCTTGATCTCTGGATGACAACTGAGGAAATTTTTCTCCATTGAAAGCACTGCAAGTGCATTTAGTCTTTCCGAATTCATAGTGCTTCTTAGAAAAGTTTTTATTCTTTTCGATGTTGAAAAGCAACGTTCTGCATCAGAAAAAAATGAATCAAATAGAAGAGCTTGAAGCAGGATCTATATATATAATTCACTAAGGCAAGACACCCATGGAAAGGCAAGACAACCATGAAAAGCACGCCGGAAGGAGCGTGGATTCACTAAGCCGCCGACAAGTGAGACACCAATGGCGCAGGGCCACGCCCACCAACTCGGACGTGAGGACACAGAAAAAATTGCGTCATTTATATTCGTCTGTCGTAGAGGCCACATGCAGTGCAGGTCAGGTTAATGTCATGTGCATGTCATGCACCTCCGAGCTACGTTGACTGTTCATAGAGGCATATTTCTCGCAGAGGTGAATCATCATATGCAGTGTGTGAAATGGTTTGCGAGGGGTATCCCATGGGATCCTTAAAACAATCCTTTACAACTGAGGTTAAAGCACAATGAAGTAAGCAGTCTTTAAAAACTGAGTTTTCAATTACGACGCACGACGCGTGCACCATAGCAAACTGTTTTACACGCTACATAAAGCAATTTGCATCCGCGACAAACATGTGTCTTCTTAGATGCTCCTGCAGGAACATGGAAGACATTTCCCTGCCCACCAACAGTCCTTTTTCACCGGCTGGCGTCTACCCTCGCTCTCTAGGCATTCACACTGCCTGCCCATTTGCCTGGACGCAAAAACTCATCGACCACCCAGTTAGTCACTTTCGTCTGTGGTAAGAGTCCACATGCACGTCTGAGTCACGCGGCGTTTGTTATGCCGCAGGTTCACTATTGTGTTGTATTTTGCTCTCTCCAGAGTTCCATCTTTTCATTCACTTACTGTTGTATTCTCACACCAACCCGTTTTAGACATCCGTGTCTTTCCAGAAGTGTTTAGCATTCAATAAATAATTATGCATGAGATTGACCGTGTATCTACCCAGCGCAGAGAGGCGTGGGTAAGCCGTTGAACCCCATTCGGGCTGCAAGCCGTGGAATTCCCACTAAGTGTGACTCATATGCTCCCACTCATTACGTCCCTACCCTTTGTACACACCCCCCTCCCACCTTGCTACTACCATGGTCGGGTGTCTTGGTGGATTATATATAGAAAAGCAGCCAACGACTCAAGTGACAAGAGGAGGTGGCACTTGAGCGGGCAGTACATACTGAACGAGAATTCAGCAGACTAGCATGACGGAGGGAGCTGAATGGACGTCCTTCTCCTCTCCTCCCGTTCCTCACTCCATGCACCGTGCACCCCATCCCTCCGTCTGGCAAGAGAAGGCGCGATTGCGGTCCGCCAGTTTTCAGTTACGGACGATTGTGTGTTGGTTCGTTCCGTGCATTGTTACAATGTTGCTTTTCTTGCTGATTTATTACATTACCGATTTTTCAAATGTTAATTTTCTCCCAGTGCTTAAAAATCATTAAAAAACCGACTTGATTATGCAGCGTATGATACTCCATGGGTTGGCTAGTAATAATCTCATTCTACACTTTATCACATTCAAGAATATGGTACACGATGGTGTGGTATGGTATAGTAAAAAAAAAAAAAGTATCTTCCACCAGGACGCCAGGGTCGGCACTGCGGGAGCGGCAGTGCTCTCTCTCCCTCGCAGCCTCGCATGCAGCTTCCTATGAGCACATGTGCACAACAGCCAAACACCACGCTGCTGAAACTGTGAAGCGCACAGTTCCATACAAAGATTTTTGTATCTTTTTCATAAACTGGGGGATGGCTACTGACATTAAGCTTAAGGATTATATATTGTACAAGTATAAAGAAAGAATTAAAGAAAAAAGGATTCATTATATTAAATGTTATCAATAATATCAAGTGGAAATAGGGGGTTCTGCAGTTCCACAGTGCCTATACGCGAGACGCCACTGCTGACACACTAATACAGAGTAGTGTTAGCCAACAAATTATTCAACACAACTGTGTCAAGAAACACTACTGGGGGTCCTTTATACCAACAGCAATATGTCTGCATAATGCCTCACTGTGACTGGGACTACCAAGTCAGAAGTTTTCTTTTGTTTCTTTTTACAATTTTCATCCTTTTTAGTCATTCTGGTGTATGTTACACATATGTGTGTATATATACTTAATTACCTATCTATGTATGTGTTTATTTATTTAAAGAGCTTCTGTAAAGAGCTAAATGTCCCCTGGGGACAAATAAATAAAGATATCTACATGTAAGCAGGCTGCAATAGAGGTGAATGGGCTGGAAAATAGGCAGAACCACTGATTTTACTTAGTAATTTTAGATTTACAAAAAAGGCAAATAAAGCACTAATCCACTAACTAAAATTCCTCATGCAGTTCAGTATACAACAGCTTCAGACTAGTCCAGAGATGCTGGAGCCTTTTCCACTACTACCAAAGCCAAAGAAGCAAGCATCAGGTAAATAGAGATAATGCATTTACTGGTGCAGTGACAAACTGGACTTGAAAGTAAAGAAGAAAACATACAGAACACAAATGTTGTGTGTTTGATTAGAAATGCTAACCAACATGTTTAATTTGCTTAAAAGGAAACATCCCTGTGTTTCTTGCAAATTTGCCATATATTCATGTAGCTGAAAACCAGACACATAAGAATTACTTCATAATTGCTGTCACAACCTAGTATACTGAAAAGCAATTAATGTGGTGGGAATACAAAATAGTAAAGAAAAGCATAGCTTACAGAAACATAAGTCTCCTTGTGACACTTAATGAATTGTGCACACTTCCTATCTATCCCACTAAGACATGAAGGTCACATTTCATATAGCACCAATAAAATAATATTTAGTGTGTTTCTGTAGTAACTGTGAAGACAGTCAGGTAGTTCTGATTTCTTTTTGCACACCTGCAGCTTTCTCATATATGAATGCAACACTGGGCCTCATACACAATTTTGACATGATAATAGCCAATGACACAAAGCAAATGAATGCCAATATCCAATATGAAATTTCTCAGTTCACATTTTAGTATCGCTATAGATTTCTGTACTCTAAAAGGAAGACATTAAGTGATTCTTTACATCAGATGCTATCCTAGAACCAAGAATTAATATGCACAATTTTGTTTCAGATTCAGCATCTGTCCTCCGGTCTAATTCAACTCTGTATGATTTGATTAAAGAATGCCTTTAGAGTTCATAAATACATGATCTCTTCTTGAAAGAAAGCTCATTTTATTGCTATATATTATTACTCTTCTCAATGAGAACAGAAGATGACTTATTGCAGACCGAAACAAGATTTCTTTCCAACCTCAGGCAGTTCATTTCCTAGTCCAACATTTAGGATTAGTACTGCATGACAATTTGCCCTCAGACACTTCTTTCAAACATTTGGAGTTTTAAATTATCTAAATTGTACTCTGTCTACCAGAAATCAGCATGAAAAATGTAATGTATAGTATTTGGAGGAAACTGCAGTTGAACAAAACATGAACATTTTATGTACAGAATAATAAGCAGAAAGCAGTGAGTGAATTCATTTAAATATGTTGACATGGACAATGTAAAAGTTGCTGAATTGCACTAGAATCTCAAAATCAAATTTCTTTGCTGATTTAGCATACATGACGTCTTTGAACATAAGAACTTAAGAAATTAGACAGATGAGAAGAGATCATTGAGTCCATCAAGTTCATTTGTTTAGCTAATACCTAAGCTGTCCCAATATCTCATCAAGATACTCCTTAACAGTTTTCAGGCTTTCTGTTTCAAATAATAAAAATCTTCTAAACCTTTCTGGATGTAAGCCATCATAGCCAAAAGTCAATAGTCATAAAGGATGGTGAGGGAAAATTGAAAGCGAATGCTGAACAACACATTGTCAAAGACACGTTTAGAGTGGATGACCTTTCAGAGAATTAGGGGAAAAGTAGGCATGTTGCTAGATCTGGTCCAGATACTGAAACCACTGCACTTCTCGCCAAAGGATAAAGAAAATTAACTGGAGGTTCATTATCTGTCTAAACGTCTGGGGTTATCAGCCAGGGAAGCTAATTCATAAATATTGAGATTTGAAGTTTCAGGAACAGATCAAAGTAAAGCCTTGAATGAATTAAAGATGACAAACTGAGGAATTGTTTTCAGTGTTCACTGACAATGGCAGCCTGAGTCACTATAGGTTGGGATGCAGTTGACTTTCATCCTTATTGTTTGTGAATCTTAAGTTATCATCTTTAGACAGATATGACCTTATAAAAATCAAGAGATATTCACTTAGCTAGTTGATATCAGCTCAAAATGAACCCTTTTATCTTCTTATCCTAAGCAGTTTTTTCAATTGCCTATAGCATAATGCTGAACAATGATGAGGGATCATAATAATCCTACAAACCTAGAAAAGTCTGTTTAGAGGGGTATTTTATGTCACATAGCCACACAGGCTGTTTGTGAAGCTGATATTACATTAGAGCAACAGGTTGTTATGACTCAAATAGACACAGCTTTCCTGTTTTTAAAATAGCTGTTTGACCTGTCTGTTTCAACTCTGTTTTTTTAAACTCACTGATATGTACACTAGACATCTTAATTCATCTGTGGCAGCATTTTTGACCCTGATATCCTAAAACCATCACAATATTTTGAAGTACATCCTGGATAATTGCCAGTTATTATCATGGTTCATTTTCCAGGTCTTAAAGGACTATCATCCCTCTCCCTTGAGTTATATTAAGCATGGTCTTCTCTTCATTCTTCATGCCTTTTATATTCTTGCAAAGTCTTTAGTTCACCACAATAAATAGTTGTCCATCCCTAAAGTGGAGAAAGGGAACAAGCAAACACATAACACTTGGTTAACCATTTCTTCACTATATGGTCATTCTGTGTTTCACTTTTATGTCCATTATATTGCTTATCTTGTTGTTGTTTCATTACATTTCCATAATACATTTTCTCAAAATCTGTTCTTTAACAAGTAAGTAAAGATTATCTAATGAGATGCTAGTATTGTATATGTATAAAAAAAATCCAATTCTGAAACATCCATTTTTATCATTAAGAATCATTATATCTTTGAAATTTTTGTCTAAAAATTTTAACAACCTGCTCCATGATCAAAGATTTTAAGAAACCAAATTAAACTAATGATATTGGTGATTTATGCAAATGTTTGCTTTCTTTTACTTTTCTTAAACAGTGATTAATAAAGCATAACTTTGGTCATTTATGTTTTTAGCTGTGTTGGTAAGTTTAGTTTTCTAATTTAAATTCTGTTGGAAAAGTATGCTTATTATTCTAATAGACTTGTTTTGACTTTTGAACTTTTTGCTGCTTGTGCAATGTTTTTATTTATTAATATATGAGCTATTTAAAAATATACCATGTATTCATCTTTGAATGTCAAGCTATTTAAAGTGCTCTTAAATTTCTGACAGAAGTACTTTATAATAGAAGAGTTATAACCTAGGAGAAAGTAAGCTTGAAAATGGAATGGATGGAAGGCTATAAATTTAATTAGTATTTAATAGGGCTTGCATCTAATACAGCTTGTCTCTGGAATGATGCTAGTTTGCCCAAAATTAATTATCCTAACTCTACCTACTATGATGATAATATGCTAGCTGTTATTGAATTTATTATATTTGTACAAAATGTTTTTTATTGTTTTATGATGATACACTATAATACTACCAGCTTAAACAACATGTTTAAGCATTTGATAAAGGGTATATATTTAAAAAGATTATACAAGATTAGACTAGAGTTTTTATTCAGATCAGCAAGCATATAAAAATTACATATGGACATAGCATTGTGAGTTTGCATAGCTGAAAAAACGCTATAATCCACTAACCAAAAATTAAATGTTTATTAATAAATAATGAACAAAAGCAACAAGGGTTTAATAAACAATTTACAATAACTGGATCAATAAAAATACAATAGAATAGAACAATGGAAAACCAATGAAACAATTAGTTTCTCTAAACTGAAACTAAAAATTAGATGAGTGTGCTTTATTATAAGAGAAGTTAGGTAAAGAACTAAACTGGTCATAAAAAAATAAACTGAAAATATAGTAATGAAGCTAAATCTTAATTAAAAAATCAGAAGTCAAAACCAGGAAAACCACACACACAAGTTTCAAAACTAATATGATTTTAAATACAGAGCTGGGGAACAACCTAAACATTTACCTATAAACAATGTACAAATCATAACCAGAGAAATGATAAACCAAAAGAATACACAAGAGAAGCAAAATGAGACTTAGGGCCTGTTTTTCGATGATGACCAGTAAGAGCTGCATTCATGCTCATCTCACTAGTTTCTTAGCAAGCTCTTTAGTCAGTTTCTTAAACAAGACAAGGGTGAAGAGATAAACTCAAACTTGTAAAATTAAACAAAACCCCGGGCAATTAAAACCTTCACATGAAGATGTGTGGCCATCTACAGATTCAAGGAAAGTAACCATTTAAAGTAGGACTGTTATGTGAAACAATGCAAACTAAATAATATAATAATAAGAACATTGAAAATATCAACATAGAAAACAGTGTAATACATGAAATACACATAAAATGTTTAAGAAAATTAAGTACAATCTTTAAACGTAAACGGGAATGTCACCAAAAAATTCTGAATTTAGCTTTTAACAAATCAAAACACTTCTTAATGGTTTGTCGTGTGTGTGCATAGTCAATGTTATTTCTGTCTTCTGCCAAGAATGATGGGTGTTTTATTGGTGTTAACAAGTAGAGAGATCAGTGATAACTACTGTCTCCTAAAAGTCTACCACTGTAAAAGTTACATTTTTCTTTGTTTTATTTAAAATTTTGAATTAATTAAAATCAAATAACATTCCATTCAGGCAAGTCAAGTTTTACAAAAGTTACCTTTCTTTGGCAAATGCTTAGCCCTGCAGTTGATCCATATCACTGCATCTTGCTCCAGACCTCTTAGTTTCTTGATTGTCTTTTAAGGGAAATTTAGAGTTGGTCCTACTTCTTTAAACAGTATTTTTTACTATCTTTCCCTCAATTACTCCCAAAATTACATTTGTGATGCTTTTTTGTTTTTCATCTGCTTCTGTGGTGTGTCTTTGGCCCTGTTAAGGGATATTTCAGTGCATAAAAATGAACTATTTTCCATCTGCCAACGTCATGAGAACTGTATAGGCTGAACTTTTCAAAAGCTTCTCAGTGATGAAAAGGTATGTTATATGTGAGAACACCACAAGCTCTTCTCACCAGTTTAAGACCTTTCTCACTGATGTAAAGCTGACGAGAAACTGCCCCCTAATCTGCTAGAAGGGGTTGGTGGGGGGGGCAAACCAAATGCTTTAGAGGAATGCAGAGTTTATCATTGTCCTTTGACTGTGCTCAAACTCAACAAACAGAGTTTGAAGACTAATAAAAGAAGTGACTGTAACCAGGCGTTGGTTGACGATTTCTGTTACTTATTCAAAATTATAGTGCAAATAACAAGTCAAGTCAAGTTGGGGTGTATGCACTGGTACAATGCATTGCCGCACCCACTACACGGCGAAACAACTCGGGATCCTGGTTTGTAATCCCCCAGGCAGACACACGGTCCAGTCCCACCCTCCGAAAATGACCCTCTATATGCTGCAGCCAGGTGTTATGTAGGCAACCCCTTGGCCTGGTCCAGTCACTCGGGTCCCCAACAATAAGGATCTTACGATCCAGATCACCCTCCGTAGTGCCGTAAATGACGCTCCCTCACAATACAGGTAATGTGCCTCATTCGGGACTCCATGAGCAACTGCTTATTCGACACAAAGTCAAACCAAGGGTACCCAAGGATTTTCCGGACAGACACAGTACCAAAGGAGTGCAGTATTCATCTCAGGTCAATGGATATCGTTCATGTCTCGTAACCATATAGCAAGACAGGAGACACCAGGACTCTAAAGACTTGGACCTTCATCCTTTTGCATAGATATTGGGAGCACCACACACCCCTTTCCAGCGACCTCATGATCCCCCGTGCTCTCCCAATCCGTCTACTGACTTCACAGGAAGAGTCACCAGAGACATTAATGTCACTGCCAAGGTAAGTAAACCTCTTAACAAGGCCAACACTCTCTCCGCAAACAGAGACACTGCTGATGGCTATGCCCAAGAGGTCATTAAAGGCCTGGATCTTGGTTTTTATCCAGGACATTAGCAGGCCCAGACACAGACTCCTCACTCAGTATCTTGAGTGCCCCTATCAGAGCCTCCATTGACTCCGCGAAGATCACAGCATCGTCAGCAAAGTCAAGCAGCAAGAACACACCCCTGACGAACCCCAGAATCAACTGGGAAAAACGCAGAGGTCCTGCCTCCACTCTGCACAGCACTCACAGTACCAGTGTACAGGCCAGCCATGATATCCAGCAACCTCAAGGGGATCCCGCAAACCCTCAGGATGTCCCACAGGGCAGCTCAATCAACTGAGTCAAACACTTTGCGAAAATCGACAAAGGCTGCAAATAAACTCTGCTGATATTCATGTTTGCACTCTATGAGAACCCTTAGTGCCAGGATGCGGTCGATGGTAGACTTCTTAGGTGTAAAACCAGTCTGTTCCGGTCGTTGGTAGGTGAGCAAGTGATCACGAATCCTATTGAGGATGACCCTAGCAAGGACCTTACCCAGCACTGAGAGCAGTGTTATCCCCCTGTAGTTGCTGCAATCCAGGGTATGACGTTAAATTGCATCCGGCTGTGCAAGCGGTCCTCCAACTTGCAAGGAAATCATGGGGGTTGGTGGCAGGATTGGCACTCCAGCCACCATAAAAAATCTTCATAAAGTTCTGAGATGACAGAAAGGACTCCTTTTTGCTCTCCGCATCATGAGGGGGATGGGCGAAAGCCCTCGGAAGCCCAATCCCCGGAAGAGTCGAAACTGTTGGAGAGCCAATAGGGTCAGGTCTGTTGGGGAATGCAACTGGTGTGGTGCTGAGGCATCGCCCACTGCACGGCAGCACTCGGGTCCCAATTTGAGCTGGCCCATAAGGGTGGGCGCATCGAACGTCTTTACTCTTCGGCAAGATGATCATCTCCCTCTGCTGTCGGAGGAGCTGTGTAAACTCCGCATTTCAGTGGCGGCACTCTCTGAGGTGCGCAGACCGGGGACTGGCCAGATCTCTGTAGGTGCATACACCTTTTATTGGTCTGGTCGGTCTGATGACTGTCATACTCGGGGAGTAGCTGTTGCTGCAGTGGATTGGCTTCTTCCGATGGTGTCCGATGTCACTCCTTTCAACGAGCATATTATGGGACTCAGATTACAGCACTCCCTGGGTACCTTGTCTGTTGTCTCAGTGTATGCTCTGACCGTGGTAAGTGATGTCTCGGCGAGGGAAACATTTTATTCGCATCTTCGCTCAGTGGTTGATGGGTGCCCATGAGGTGACATTCCTCTGGTCATGGATGACTTCATTGCAACCACTAGCACTGACAGGGCTGGCTATGAGGATTGTCTCGGTCCTCATGGGTCTGGTGACTGTGGTAAAAGTGGCTCCATGTTCCTTGACTTTGCAAAAGTCCTGGTTCCACCACCCTGAACCACATCATTGGACTTGGTTTTCCAATACTGGTTGTGCGGTGAAGGAGATCGATTCCATCCTCGTGGGGAGACGCTGGAGGCTCTTGCAAAACTGCAGGGTCTACAGAAGTGCCCAGTTTGTGAATTCTGACCACAGACTTGTTGTTACTATTCTTTGGATCCAGCTTAGGTCCAGTAGGTTACCACCTACTAGGAAAATGAGCCTGGACTTGGCCAGACTCCAAGACCAGGTTGTTTCTAATGAGTCTGCACATAGTTTGTGTGAGGAACTTTCAGATTTGGGTACGACTGGAGATCCTAATGTGATGTGGGAGTCCTTCTGTGACAAGATCCTGAAGGTCGCTGAGGTTTGTGTTGGTGTTATCTGGAGTTCCCAGAAGGAGTTGTTTCATCTTACAGGGCAACCTGGATATCATCGAGAGGAGTTGCAGAGCATGGCTCAATGGCAACTCTGGTCTGTACCGGGAACTGAGAAGGATGGTTGCGAGGGCTCTGAGGGCAGATAAAAAGGCGTTTGTTAGGAATCTGTGAGCAAATGACACACCATCTGTGGTCTAGTGACCCACATCCTGCTTACAGAGGAATCGAAGCATTACACACATCTGAATCTGCTCCTCTGAGAGTCACAGTCAGGGCAGCTGATGGAATGGTCCTTATAGGTGACACTGCAGTTGTGACCTGCTGGGCTAGCTACTTTGAGCAGTTTTTCAAAGCTGAGATGTTGCATATCTGTAGGTCCACAGTTCTTGAGGCTGATCTTCCAATTAGCTGGGAACCACCCAATCTCACTGAGATTGCACAGGTGGTGAACCAGCTGAGGGCAGGAAAGGCTGCAGGGATCTGTGGTATCCGGGGTGAACTTCTCCAGGCTTGTGGTAAGGCTGTCCTCCTGGCATTGCAAGCAATCTTTGCTTCCATTTGGAGACTGGCATCATCCCCAACTGACTGGAAAACGGGCCTTGTTGTTCCCTATCCTTATCTGCAAATAACTATGTCTCTTAAATATTGCTCATACTGTAGAATACATAGGAATATTTGGTTTATCATAAAAAAATTGGAACACTGTATTTACAATTACACATGTGCAATGCCAATATTTATTGTGAATGCATATGCTATCAGACAGATGGAAAATATGAGATTTCAAGATGGAAATTTCATGAGAATGCCGTACAAAGTCAGTGCTCTAAGTTTGACAATTCAGAGAAAACAGTGCTGACTTTTTACCTCATTTATTTGTATAAAATAAAAAAATATAGCCCAGACCCATAAATGGCAGTTCTGAGGATGTACTGCATTTACAGTCAGTGAGATAAAATCAATCCTAGTATCTCTCTCTCTCTGTTACATATAAAAATAATTTATAAGAATAAATGATATAAAACTGCTCACAAAAATTAAGGTATCACAGTCTAACACCATGTCAGGTAAGCTTCAGGGATCTCAGTCTGTCCAGTTAGAAGCATAAGCGATTGTTAATCAGCTTCACCTGCGTTGGTGCAAATAAAAGTGACAACAGGTGCACTAGAGAGGCAACAGTAAGACAACCCCCAAAAGTTAATGATATTGCAGGTGGTGGCCACAGACATGTGCTCTCTCGTTATGTCCGTTATCTGTTCCTTTGTGCAAGGAGGAACAGGAGCCCTACAAAATTATCTCCAGCTGGCTACTGCTGTGCATGTCTATTACCAAACTGTCAGAAACAGACTCCATGAGAGTGACACGAGGGTAGACATCCTCTTGTGGGACCTGTGCTCACAGTCCATCACTGTGCAGCTCGACTAGCATTCGCCAGAGAATATACCAGAGGCAGCTCTGCCATTGGCACCCTGTTCTCTTCATAGGTGAGGACAGGTTCACACTGAGAACATGTGACACATGTGAAAGAGTCTGGAGATGCTGTGGTGAATGTTATACAGCCTGCAACACCATTTAGCATGACCAGTTTGGCGGTTGGTCAGTGATGGTCTAGGGAGGCATATCTTGGAGGGTCGCACAGATCTACATGTGCTAAGCAGTGGTGCCCTAACTGCCATTAGCACCAGGATGAAATCCTCAGAGCCACTGTCAGACCTTACTGTGGTGCAGTGGGTCCTGTGTTCCTCCTGGAGCAGGACAATGCCCGGACTCATGTGACCGGAGTGTGTAGGCAGCTCCTAGACCAGTGGCAGTGATGCTATTGACTGGCCCACATGTTCTCCAGACCTGAATCCAAGTAAGAACCTCTAGGATGTTTTTTTATTGGTGCATCCAACACAATCAAGTAGCAGCACAGACTGTCCAGAAGCTCACTGATGCCCTGATCCAGGTCTGGGAGGAGATCTCCAAGAATACTGTGAAAATGTGCATGGCTTTACACCAAGTTTAGGTTTTATACATCGCGATTTGAGCATGGAAATATGGAAATGGGAGTACACAACATTTTTGTGCGTACGCACCATTTATACATGAGGCCCCTGGACATTTGAAGAGGAGGAGGAATTTGTACAGCCATCAGATGTAGGGATAGCGGTGGGTACCTTTTTTCCATTCCTGTCTACAGTTGCTCTTTGTGTGGAGGCATGCATCAGATTATTTACCTTCTGGACTCTGGTGGTGCGACTGTGTTCAATATCCATTTTTCTGGAAAGCAGTTTACAAAAGGGGATTATTCCACCACATCTTTCCTTCTGTTAGCCTTTGTTTACACTTCAGGATCCACACCCATCACTTACAGTAAAGACCGTCATGGAACTGTAAATATCATTTGGGGGGATAGTTTGTTCATGGTATTTGTTTTGTATTTTTGTCCTTACCTAATTGTGCTGTGTTTGGAAATATTTATATATGTTATATAGTACCTGCCAAATAATATAAAGAGTATGCAACGTGTTTTGCCCTACTTGGGGCTTGTCTGGTATGTGCACTTTTGCTTCCCCTTTTGGAGACCAAACCTCAGATGTCAGTGCCTGGGGCAGAGCCTGAGTCATTGCACCATGGCAGCCGGTCCACTTACTTAACAGGATATGGATCAGAGTATTATATCCATACTTCTGAATCAGAATCTGACATCTAAAAAAATGAGGAGAATACTTGGCCTAGAAAGAGCATACTGTAAGTGTAGTCCATGTCTTAGTGATCCCTCTCTGTATTGACAAAATGTAAGTAGAGAAGTCCTTGACAAGGTGCTTACTGCAGAATTTAACAGAATTAAAGACCTCCACAGAATTACCTATATATAACAAACAAAATGTATAAAATCAATATTTGCTTACATTTCCTGGTATTATTTAAATAGGGCATGTACAACATTATGTATGTACTAATGTTATATTTCTTCCATGTCTCCAAAGGTTAAATCTCTCCCACTTCTTTTTCATATAGTTATATTATTTAAATTTCTTATTATGTATTCACTGCATTTCTATTAATATATTCCGAATCACTTAATCATAATGTAACCATACTTTCTTGACTTTCAACACTCCAAATTAACTGGTTCTTTTACATTGCGTAACTTGTTTAATCCCTTCATATATTACTTCCCTTTTCATTTGCTTTGTTTAGTGTCATGAGCTCATTTTCTCATTTAATTTATACATTTATGTCACTAAAGTACTCTTTTATGTGACTCACCTTTTCTGAATATTTGCATATGTATTCTCATTTCCATTTCATGACTAATTTATATATGTATCCTACAAACTGCTCCATTAGTTTTCAAACAGTACACTACAGAAAATACCATAAACAGACCATTATTGTGGTCTCCCAAAATATGCTAGATCACTATGCAGACATCGTGAAACTGAACTATATTATCTTCAGACTAATTATATTGGATTTAAATTGTACCTTGTCATTTAGTCCTCTATAAGGATACATTTTTAAGGTACTTAAACATAAAACTGTTCTGCTATAATTTGTATATTTTAACATTCTGCAAATTTCATTTTCATAAGAATGACTAGTGCCTCTATATTTAAAAAGGGAAATATTGGAAGGTGTTGATAAAATGTTTGAAATTTTATAAATAATTAAGCAAAATGGAAAGGAGCGTCTCTTTCATGTACATCCATCCATCCATTATCCACCCTGCTATATCCTAACTACAGGGTCACAAGGGTCTGCTGGAGCCAATCCCAACCAACACAGGGTGCAAAGGAAGGAAATAAACCCTGGGCAGGGTGCCAGCCCACCACAGGACGCACACACACACACACACACACACACACACACTAGCCAATGCGAAATCGGAGTACCCAGAGGAAACCCACACAGACACGGGAAGAACATGCAAACTCCGCGCAGGGTCTCCTAACTGCGAGGCAGCTGCGCTACCCACTGCGCCACCGTGCCACCCTTTTTCATATACAGGTATTAATAATTTGTCAGGTACTGCTTACTCTAATGCAGGTGGACACCAAAAAGATATTTCAAATGAATATTACTTTCCACCCTTTAAACCATTTTAAAAGGATTACATCTTGTTCCACAATCACTATAATATGAACAATTAATTTTTAAACCACCAAGGTCTCAGTTACTTTTTTAAATTTTTATTGGTTGCTGTTTATTGCATTTTTATTTTAAATGGTATACAATCAGATATTTTGAGTGAATGGTAAATTTGTATAATAAACATTTTTATTAATTTCAGGGGAAACAAATTATTTTTATTTACAAAGAATATAACATACCTAAAACTTCTACATAACTTAGAACTCAGCTCAGGTCAGAGCTGAGAGTCACGTGTGCTTTGTGCTGACGTGTGCTTTGCAAACGCTAGAGTCTGTTGAGAGTGTTGGTTTGTTCTGTGGTGTGAGATTTACATTAAAAAAATACATTTTGCTCTTAAAAACTTGGGTTTTGGTTGCCTCTAAGGAACCGTGTGGGAATTTTTAAAGCTTTTTCCCTTTAGAAGGGTTTTTTTTTTGCTTTTTTCGCCCGCACAAGAGCAAAAGTAGCTGGGTGTTTGGAAGTGCGCTTGGAAAAGTTATTTGTACTTGTTCTTTTTCTTGTTATCTGTATTTGAATTAGCATCGAGGCGGCAGGGTAGAAAGCAGCAGTAACTGATATCGGCATTTGTAAATAAATAACCGCGTCGTCGTAACAGCGATTCCTTAGTTTAAAGGAAAAGAAAAAAAGGCCGCGGCTGACTTCAAAGCAGTAAAAGGTGGAAACTCAGTAGTGCGCAGGTAAGCGGCCTGCGTTAAGACACCGATCAGGCAGTAGGAGCAAATAAGGTAGTAAAGTTTTATTTATTTGTTTATTTTAGATTAAACAGTCCTTAGCCGTCCAGAGGCAGAACAATTAAGTGGGCGACAGCGTATTGGTTCATTAATACGGGGGAATACAAACAGTGCGAGTGAAGAGCTTATAAGTAAGAAGAGCGCAAAGCTAGAAGAGACAGAGAAAAGTAAAGTTAACCTCATAGAAAGGCAGGCAGCTGAGAGGGAGAACAGTACAGGAGCTTAAGGGGGAAAAGGTGTAAAATATCTGTAGCAGATCTTAGTGTTACCATTTAAGTTAAGGAGCAGCTGGAAGAAGAAGAAATTTAATTTTAAGAAAAAAAAAATAGTTAAGGCAGCTTAGTAATCCCAAATCAAATTTTAATAATGAGGCCAGTGCAATGCAAGTCCTGTTGGATGTTGGACTTTTAGATGATGGTTTGGAAGAGCCAGTTGTCTATGAGGGCTACATCTGCAAGAGATGCCAGCTGATCCAGCACCTCGAGCTCAGGGTCGCTGAACTGGAGGAGGAGTTGGCTGACCTGCGTTGTAATAGAGAATTGGCGGACTTGGCCCAGGTGTCCTTTAGAGAGATAGTGTGCACCCCTAAGGTGGCGCAGGAGGAGATTCCAGACCAGACAGGTAGGAATAGGTGGGTCACGGTCGCAAGGCGTAAGGTAAAGGGTGCACACTGTCCGGGGGCATCAACCCCAGAATTAGAAGTGTCTAACCGTTATCATGTCCTGGCGGAGCTGGACGGTGACTCTGATAATTCTGAGGTGGTAGGCAGGGTTGAGGAGCCCCAACGGGCCACCTCAAAACCAGTTCCCAAAAAGAGAGAGGTAGTGATAGTTGGGGACTCAATCATTAGGGGGATTGAAGCGCAGGTGTGCTCCAGAGAGAGAGTCTCGACGGTGTGTTGCCTTCCGGGAGCACAGGTGGGAGACCTCCTGGAAGGGTGGATAGGCTCTTGGCCAGAGCGGGTGGATCCAGTTGTCATTGTCCACGTTGGAACAAATGACATACATAAGGGTAGTCTGTCAGTTCTGCGATCCAAATTCAAAGAGTTAGGTACCAAGCTGAGGAGCAGAACTGACAAGGTAGTCTTCTCCGAAGTTCTGCCTGTGCCACGCCAGTCCAGGTAAGATTGAGGAGATTAGAAGGCTTAACGCGTGGCTCAAATCTTGGTGCAGGGTAGAAGGGTATAGGTTTATGGGGCATTGGGACTCCTTTTGGAACAGATGGGACCTGTTCCGCGTGACGGGTTACATCTGAACCGGAGGGGCACCAATGTATTGGGGAGGCGTATGTGTAGGCTAGTCGAGGATTGTTTAAACTAGGGAATGGGGGCAGGGAGTTTAGGACAGGCCAGATTTAGATCTATACATGGAAGAACAAACAATGGTGTAGAAATAAAAATGCATAGTAATGTAAATTTTAAGCAAACACGTAAAGATAGAAGGATTAACACATTAAAAATAGCTTGCCTTAATGCTAGAAGTATCAAAAATAAGGTAAGTGAGTTGGAGTTGTATGTAGCAGAGCACAATTATGATATTATAGCAATAACGGAAACCTGGCTAAATAACAAAGATGGGGATGAGTGTAACATAGAGGGATACACATTTTTAGGAAGGATAGACAGAACAGAAAAGGAGGTGGGGTTGCTGTTTATGCCAAACAGGAATTAAATGTAAGTCATCTTCAGTTGGATGATGAGCCCCATCTTAGTGAGGACATGTGGCTTCGCCTGGAAAATATTAGGGAAAAGGTCTCATTTTAGGAGTGTGTTATAGACCACCCAATTCAGACAGTAATTTCAACACACATCTTTTAGTAATATCAAAAGGCAAGTTTACAGGGGATATTATAGTCATGGGGACTTTAATTATCCAAATATTAACTGGGATAACCTTACAGATGGAGGAGCACAAGAGCAGGAGTTTTAGAAGTAATCGCGACTGTTTTTAACACAGCATGTTAAAGCACCAACAAGGGGTGAAGCCTATCTGGATTTAGTATTCTGTAATAATCAGGATAGAATTGAGGGTGTAGAGGTGATTGAACCACTAGGGTCAAGTGACCATAATGTAATACAATTCTCAGTATTTTGTAAGAGTACAGATGCAAAGACTAAAATTGTTAAGTTGAACTTTAGTAGGGCT
Source organism: Polypterus senegalus (assembly GCF_016835505.1). Taxonomy (NCBI): domain Eukaryota; kingdom Metazoa; phylum Chordata; class Cladistia; order Polypteriformes; family Polypteridae; genus Polypterus; species Polypterus senegalus. The sequence goes on along the minus strand of NC_053156.1, from coordinate 205,690,416 downwards.
AATTTTGAGCAGATGCGACAAAGTCTAAGTAGGATAGACTGGGATAAGCTTTTAAATGTGGAGACAGTCGAGGAGCAGTGGAACAGGTTTAAAATGTTTTACATGTAATGCAGGACAGATACATACCTAAATTTGGAAGTAATAGGAAACTAAAAAATCTCCACGATGGATTAATAAAGATTTAAAAAGAAGTTGCAAAGGAAAAACTGCTGTATAAGGCATATAAGACTAATGACTGCAAAGAGAACCGTAGCGTATGAGAACATGAGGGCAACCATTAAGAAGGATATCAGAGAGGCTAAAAGACAGTTGGAGAGGAATATAGCAGATAAGGCGAAAGAAGACCCCAAGAGATTCTTTCAGTATTTTAGTAGTAAAAGAACAGTTAAGGAGGAGGTCAAGTTCATCAGGAATAGTAAAGGGAATTAAAAGATACAGACAATGAAATAGCAGATGCCCTAAACTTACATTTTTCTGAGGTGTTTACAAGTGAGCAAGTGGATAACCTGCCAGAGGTAAACACAACTACTAAGGAGGTACTGAGGGATTTGGAAATTGTAGAGGGAGAAGTGCTGCTCAGATTAAATAAGATGAAATCAAACAAATCACCAGGCCCAGATAATATTTATCCTCGTGTTCTTAAGGAGGCTAGTGAGTACATATATAAACCCTTGACACATATTTTTAGGAAGTCACTGTGCACTGGAGAGATTCCAAAGGACTGGAAAATGGCAAATATCATCCCATTATATAAAAAGGGTGACAGGGCAGATCCAAGCAACTATAGGCCAGTAAGCTTAACAAGCATCACAGGAAAATTAATGGAAGGAATTATTAAGGATAAGATTGAGCAACACATGACAAGGACAGGAGTTATTCTGAACAGTCAGCATGGGTTCAGAAGGGGAGGTCGTGTTTTACTAACATGTTGGAATTCTATGAGGAGGCAACAAAAGGATACGATCAAAGTGGAGCTTATGATATTATTTATCTGGACTTTCAGAAAGCATTTGATAAGGTGCCACATGAGAGGTTGGGCATCAAGTTAAAAGAAGTGGGAATTCAGGGTGATGTTTTTAGATGGGTGCAGAATTGGCTCAGACACAGGAAGCAGAGGGTGATGGTGCGAGGAACCTCATCAGAACTGGCGATGTTAAGAGTGGTGTTCCACAGGGGTCAGTGCTAGGGCCGCTGCTATTTTTAATATATATAAATGATTTAGATAGGAATATAAGTAACAAGCTGGTTAAGTTTGCAGATGATACCAAGATAGGTGGATTAGCAGATAATTTGGAATCCGTTATATCATTACAGAAGGACTTGGATAGCATACAGGCTTGGGCAGATTTGTGGCAGATGAAATTTAATGTCAGTAAATGTAAAGTATTACACATAGGAAGTAAAAATATTAGGTTTGAATACACAATGGGCGGTCGAAAAATCGAGAGTACACCTTATGAGAAGGATTTAGGAGTCATAGTGGACTCCAAGCTATCAACTTCCAAACAGTGTTCAGAAGCCATTAAGAAGGCTAACAGAATGTTAGGTTATATAGCACGATCTGTGGAGTACAAGTCCAAGGAGGTTATGCTCAACCTTTATAATGCACTGGTGAGGCCTCATCTTGAGTACTGTGTGCAGTTTTGGTCTCCAGGCTACAAAAAGGACATAGCAGCACTAGAAAAGGTCCAGAGAAGAGCGACTAGGCTGATTCCAGGTCTACAGGGGTTGAATTATGAGGAAAGATTAAAAGAGCTGGGCCTTTACAGTTTAAGCAAAAGAAGATTAAGAGGTGACATGATTGAAGTGTTTAAAATTATGAAGGGAATTAGTACAGTGGATCGAGACTTGTATTTTAAAATGAGCTCATCAAGAACACGGGGACACAGTTGGAAACTTGTTAAGGGTAAATTTCGCACAAACATTAGGAAGTTTTTCTTTACACAAAGAACGATAGACACTTGGAATAAGTTACCAAGTAGTGTGGTAGACAGTAAGACGTTAGGGACTTTCAAAACTCGACTTGATGTTTTCTTGGAGGAAGCAAGTGGATAGGACTGGCGAGCTTTGTTGGGCTGAATGGCCTGTTCTCGTCTAGATTGTTCTAATTGTTCTAACTTATGTCATTTGTGCTTTAGATATAGCGATGAAGAAACTAAGATATTAATTCATTTTGGGCCATAATTTAAACAAAGGAATTTAAACAAATGGAGCATTAGCACAATCTACAATTTAAGCCGTATAGACATATACTAATGTTTTTGATGGTTACTATAAAAACATAAAAACAAAATCTGTCTGCAGATGGGGAAAAAGTAATCTGCTGTACTCAACAGCTACCTTTTGTGATCTGCCAAATACCCAATATAAATTTACAAGAAACTAAATGATTTTTAAAATATGCTATATTGAAATTTTTATTTTGAAATTTCCTTTTTTAGGGGCAATGTTTTCCATTATGGCATCAGTGGAGGCTACATGTATCATCATAGCAGCGGGAATTTTCAACACCCTTTATCCAGTAACGCTGACAAGTATTCCCGGCATGTCATTTCTCGTCATGGCCGCTTTTATCATCATTACATTTATCCTTGTCCAGTAAGTATTCTCTAAACATTTTAGGCTGACTATCTTTTCAGGAAAAGCATAGCTTTCATTGTATAGTTAGGCTACATTTATCGTCACAGCTACAGGAATTTTAGCACTTTTATCCTTTATCTGAAGCAGGTATTCCTGAATGAGATTTACATAAGTTAAGTTCTATCTCAATTTGTAAAACCGCTTATGATGGGAGAGTCAATTTTCTTTTGAAATGCTGCCTCAATATTCTGGAAAAGTTACAACAATTACTTACCTGTTAGACATTCAAAGCAGTTTGAAGGACTAAAAGGGATCCTCCCATTTCTAAATACTCTCATGTTTTTTTTGAATGAAGTAGCCTTTTCGTCTTTATTCCAGTACCTTCTGTCTTTTTTTTTTCAACTTATGAATAGATAGCTTTACCATCAACATGAATGTTCATTCAAAGTTAAAATATTTTGAGACAAATTTTACAATAATTTAAAGCTGCCTTTGAATACTTTAAAATTTAAATGCATCTTTTTGTCCAAAGATTTATGCCATGCAATGCAATTTTTTACTTTTTTTAAGACACAAAGGCATTTTGTAAACAAGGATTCATCACAATTTTTGCTTAAACATGAGTTTGCGCAATGGTGAGGAAACGTGTGTTAATCCTTAATAATAAACTGTATTCCAGCAGTGATTTGATCTAGAAAACATGCATTATGTAACCTAAGTGCATTATCAAATTGTATCACTAAAAAATATAAATATTTCAAAACAATATTGAACCTTATAAATGCATGTACTAACTATATATATATATATATATATATATATATATATATATATATATATCCATCGATCCATTTGCCAACCCACTGAATCCGAACACAGGGTCACAGGGGTCTGCTGGAGCCAATCCCAGCCAACACAAGGCACAAGGCTGGAACCAATCCCAGGCAGGGTGCCAACCCACCACAGGACACACACAAACACTAGGGACAATTTCAAATCGCCAATGCACCTAACCTGCATGTCTTTTTACTGTGGGAGGAAACCGGAGCACCCGAAGAAAACCCACGCAGACACGGGGAGAACATGCAAACTCCACGCAGGGAGGATCCGGGAAGCGAACCCGGGTCTCCTAACTGCGAGGCAGCAGCGCTACCACTGCGCCATCCTATATATATATACTAGCAAAATACCCGCGCTTCACAGTGGAGAAGTAGTGTGTTAAAGAAGCAATGAAAAAGAAAAGGAAACATTTTGCTAGTATATATATGTAATTGTTTTGTCACTGTTGTGAGTAATGAGTGTTGTTGTCATATATATATATATATATATATATATATATATATATATATATATATATATATATATATATATATATATATATATATATATATTTACACACACACATATATATATATATATATATATACATACATACACACACATATATAAACATATATATACATATACATACATATCTACATATATACACACACAGCTATTTCGTATCAGTGCAATACGCTGTTTGTTAAAACGTTGACTCCGCTCTTACGTGCAATAACAAATCAAATCATTCAGTTGTCTTTGCTCATATGTCATTTTAGAGCTGGACGCCTGGCATCTTTTTGGCCACAAGTTCGTTTCTGTTTGGTGTGAGGTTCTGTGTTGTGGAGATTCTCAGGATGGATTGCAGGTGCTCATCAGTGAGGCGACTCCTGTGTGCTGTTTTGTTAGTCTTTATCACTGAGAAGAGCTTCTCACACAGATATGTGCTACCAAACATGCACAAGGTTCGAGCCGCATGTAGACGGACTTTTTGTTCTTCAAGTCACCAAAGCGCCGTGCAAACTCAGTGCGCAATAACTCTAGCTTCGCAATAACTTGCAGCATCATAAGGTAGACTTGATTAACGCGGCAAGTGTTCGGCAAGGCAGCTGAAGCGCTGCATTATGGGATCTGTAGTTTATTGTGTTACCAGCGCTTCATATACCGGCCATTAATAACAATAATACAGTATATAAAATGATCTCGCGGGCGGATATAATTACACGCGGGCGGATGTGGCCCGCGCCCTTGAGTTTGACACATATGGACTAAATAGAACTTGAAAATATATATTTTTTCAAATGTGATCGCGCAATTCAGATAGAGTTGACGCGCACTACAGCCTGCATGCCTCAATGAGTCATCCTCCCCTCGCTCTTACTTTTTTACCGTTCATCTAATGAATACACCGAGTATGGCTTTACCAAAACAATCATTGATGGCGAATAAAGTATCCATTATTCGAGTATGTAGATCAGGATATATATATATACATATATATATACCCGCGTATCAGCGGAGAAGTAGTGTGTTAAAAAAGCTAGAAAAAGAAAAGGGAACATTTTAAAAATAACGTAACATGACTGTCAATATACAGTATTTGTTTTGTGAGTATTACTGAGTGTTGCTGTCATCAAGGATTTGATTATCATTATTTCTTTCAATCAGGTTCGTATTTGTAGGATGTGTTGTGTTCAAGTTACATTCCGTGTTTGTCAATCGTTGTAAAGATGACAGGTTTCATTCATCGATTCGTTTCTTACTGCATCAATAAACAGCTCGTCTTCTTCTTTATCTGAGACCTGACACACTGCATGCACGGGTTTTTACACTGTCTTCCTTTAGCGGGACATTGACTTTTCCAACGTGTGCTTTGTTTCCGCAGTAGCTGGATTTATGAATATGCTTGTAAGTATCAGACGCTTCATATTTTTTGGTGCCTTTTCAATTGTGTAATTCGGTTTTTGTTCAGCTCTTTGGAACTGTTGCTTTTTATCTGTGCACTCGCGTCAGTTCACGTGAGCCACTCGGTGTACATACATCGAAGTTTCCCAGCTGTGCTGGTGCCATCTCGTGCTATGTCCATAGCTGTATTTAATGTTACCTTAGTCCTGGCACTTAAAACTTTCTCTCGCAGTTTCTCTGAGTTTGTGTCAAACACCACCCTGACCATCTCATCTTCCTCTCCATAAGCACAGTCCTTCACCCGTGAATATTTACCCGTGGCAGTTTGCTATTGGATTGCCGCTGACGGACAGCCTTATATGGGCAGGCACTAAATTACAAACGCCAGCGGCAGCCTGTCTATGAACTTAATTTAAAGTGTAGGTTTACATCGTGCTTTGTTTCCGAAGTAGCAGAACTCATGAATATGGTTGTATATGTCACTCGCTCGCTTTTTATTGTTTCGCTGCCTTCTCAATTATATAATGCATGTTTTCTTCAGCGCTTTTTTGAGGTCTTCCTGGTTTTCTATGTACTGCGTGATTACGTGGGAGGCGTGATGATGTCACACGAAACTCCGCCCCCACGGCGTTGAAGCTCATCTCCATTACAGTAAATGGAGAAAACTGCTTCCAGTTATGACCATTACGCGTAGAATTTCGATATAAAACCTGCCCAACTTTTGTAAGGAAGCTGTAAGGAATGAACCTGCCAAATTTCAGCCTTCCACCCACACGGGAAGTTGGAGAATTAGTGATGAGTGAGTGAGTGAGTGAGGGCTTTGCCTTTTATTAGTATAGATAATATATATATATAGTGGCAGATGGCCAGGGCATCCCAGTAATGGAAGTACTGGTGGAGAGGGCATTATTGGGGCAATACCTCCTCCAAAACGCACAACGGGGCCACCATTGAGGGTACCTGGACAGGTCCTGAGCTCGGGGCTGCAGCACTTCCACCACACCCAGAAGTCCTGACGGAAGAAGGTTTGGGAGCACCTGGTGCACTTCCAGGTGCACTATAAAAGGCAACTCCTCACTCCATTCGAGAAATCAGACTCCTGGGAGAGGAGTGGATGTGGCAAAAGAAGAGAGAAAGGAGAGAGAAGAAGGGACTGTGTATTATCTTTGGTTCTTTTGTACTGTGCTCTGTAGTAGGGAGTGAAAGGAAAGCGCTGCCCCACTTAAAATAAAAGTGTGTTGTGTGGCAACTTGTTTCTCTGCCTGTCTGTGTTGGGTTAGAGTGGCTATATGCGCCTTGGTGATCCACAATATATACACTATATTTCCAAAAGTATTGGAATACCCCTCCAAATCATTGAATTCAGGTGTTCCAGTCACTAACATGGCCACTGGTTTATAAAATCAAGTACCAATGAATGCAGACTGCTTCTACAAACATTTCTAAATGAATGGGTCGCTCTCAGGAGCTCAGTGAATTCAAGCGTGGTACCGTGATAGGATGCCACCTGTGCAATAAGTCCATTCGTGAAATGTCCTTGCTACTAAATATTCCATGGTCAACTGTTAATGGTATTATATCAAAGTGGAAGTAATTGGGAACAACAGCAACTCAGCCACAAAGTGGTAGTCCATGTAAAATCACAGAGCGGGGACAGCGCATTCTGAGGCACACAGTGTGCAGAAGTCGACAACTTTCTTCAGAGTCAACAGCTGCAGACCTCCAAAAGCTCAAGAACAATGTGTAGAGAACTTCATGGAATGGGTTTCCATGGCCGAGCAGCTGCATCCAAGTCTTACATCACCAAGTGCAATTCAAAGTGTTGGATGCATTGGTGTAAAGCACACTGCCACTGGACTCTAGAGCAGTGGAGAAGTTTCCACTGGACTGACGAATCTGGCAATCTGATGGACGAGTCAGGGTTTGGTGGTTTCCAGGAGAGCGGTACTTGCCTGACTTAATTGTGCCAAGTGTAGTTTGATGGAGGTGGGATTGTGGTGTGTGGCTGTTTTTCAGGTGTTAGTCTTAAGAGTTCCAGTGAAAGGAACTCTTAATGCTTCAGCATATTAAGCCATTTTGGACAATTTCATGCTTCCAACTTAGTGGGAAGAGTTTGGGGATGGCCCCATCCTGTTCCAATATGACTGTGCACCAGTGCACAAAGCTAGGTCTATAAAGAAATGGATGAGCAGGTTTGGAGAGGAGGAACTTCACTAGCCTGCACAGAGAGCCCTGTCCATCTTCCTGGATGCATATGTTCCCCAAACCATTCAGAGAGAGCTAAGGGACAGTGAGTATACGAGTTGCCTCTGACCCCAGGTTAGTGGAGTGAGGCAGAGATATGTAGTACTTATCTATAAGTTAAAAAATACGTTTAAGTGACAATATGAAAGATTCACGTGAGATACCATGTTTCTTGGTGTGGAGTCTTGCTTGAGTAAATTGTTGAGCGTATGTCAATCATGTAAGTAAGGCTGAGAGAAGCTTCACGTTAAGAGTTTACAAAGCCAACGTGAACAACACAACAGTATGTGTGCAAGACACTCCTCATTAAATGTTTTTAGAACTCACTGATTTTCAGATCTGTAGCCGATAAGTACTGCTGATTTCCAAATGCAATATGAATAAAAGTGTTTGCTGCTTAACTAATTACAATTGTATTTCAAACAGAACCAGTGCCATTGATAGCTCCATCTGCAATTTGTGAGAGCCTCGGGAATTAATTAATGAGTCAAAAGTTGTAAAGAAATTTCACAAATTCATCCAGAGGTGGACATAAATATCACTTAAGTATTGACAAGAAGGAGCAGCTGGATAAGCATATCTAGACGCAAACTATAAAAAGGCATTTGACTTTGTCAGCAACATCTATCCTTATAAGTATATAAGTATATATGTATAATAATTCGTCCAAGCTATAGAACAACAGAACAAATTATTTGTGTAAACAAAATTATTGAAAGCCTGAGCTTTGATCATTTATGTATTCTTAAACCATCTTCCAATTTTGCAATCCTAGTCAGTGAGACATTTAACGTTTCCCTGCTCCAAACCACTCATGTTACCAAACACAAGCACCTGCTCTCCCTTCCCACTTGTCAACACTGAGTGTCATTCAAGTCTTTACCATTCTTCCTGTATTAATAATAGTAATATGGCAATAATGAGAAAAAGCACAAGAATATTTATCAGAAGAGCCTGGGAATCATAGTGAGGAGGTGTCTTGCCTTCCATTACTTGAGTTCTTGTTTGCCACTTCTCAGTCTGTCAGCCACACTGGCACGCATTACACTTACTTCAAAAATGGAATAAATTGTACACCGAAGCATTCCATTGCCAAACATAAAAATATAAAGCAAAACACTTTAGACAAACAATGAATTTTGTTAACACTAGAATTACCAGAGCCAACGAAAAACCTTGTAAATCCGGCCCACCTTAAATCCCTTCGTACCTCTTCATCAGTGTCTTTTGTCTTCTAAATGTGTCAATAAGCCCAAGCAGCAAGCAGCCTGCTATACCATTCCCCCACCGCCTCAGAACGGGCAAGAAGTTCTCCCAGTTCCTGCCTTGATTATCTGGGAGTGAGCTACCCAGAATTGTAAGGGGAAATAATTTGATGTGTGTTTTGTGTCTACAACGATCTATGTAAACACATTGTTAAAACAGAAACATTTTTCATGTTTTAGTAATAAATGATAAAATGTAGACATGAACTGCATAATGTGTGAAGGCTGATAAAATATCAAATAAACACATTCACAAAAGGTGCAAGTATAACACTATAGCTTCCATGGTGTAGTGGATAGATCTGCCAACTTAAAATCCGGAGGCAGTGAGTTCAAAACCAGCTCCCCCTACAAATTTACCATTTTGAGTAGTGAGCTGCTCTTATTGTTAGTATTATACAATAAAAACATACATTTGATTTGAGTCTGTAACAGCTGGTGTAAATGTATGGTACTTGTTAGCATTTTTTAATTCAGTTTTATTCTCTCAGTCGCATTCACGCTTGCCCTGATCTGACACTGCTGTTTTCAAATAAAGACGAGCTATAACAGTGGTGAACTGAGATCGGAGAAAGAGAGTAGAAGCCCTCCCAGCAAGAAACATTCACTCGCATATAAGAACAACGCATCTGTACTGGGCATAAAGGCGAAAGATGGCACAGTTTCAATGTAGAACGAGGTCCAGTCAGTCTGCTCCACACCCGTCCTTCAACGAAACAGCACAGCTTACAGAGCTCGCCAACGTATTGTGCAAACTCCTGTTTGTGATTATGTTTTGTGATGGTCTTTACATGAAAAACATTTATATGTTACTTATATAAAAGCCAGATCGAATGTTATTTACCTTGACTTATTTACTTTTCTTCCTGCAGCGTAAAGTCACAAGTAGACTGCAGAGCTTCCTCTGTTTGATCGACAAGGGCATGCTCACCAATTACACGTGTAATGCCATGAAAAATGCCTGCTGACACGTTAGTATGCAAGCAATGGTATGAGCAGAAAGCAGAAAGGACAGGACAAAACAAAACAGACATCTTTGTAAGGAATGGAGTACAACTGCTTTTAAAAAGTACAAAAACTTTGTAAATATAAACCAAGAATCCTGCTATAATAAATACAAACATATAATCGAGAGTTTCAAGGTGCAGTACCCATCCCACTTTTAAAGATAACATTGGAAAGAACTACACCCACAGTACAAATGAGATTGCAGAGGGCCAAACTGAAATCAGTATCTGATCACATGACAGTCATATGTCAATATGGTTGAAAAGCTCCCCATCCAAACTGCTATGCAAAAGTTCTTAAACTGTTATTGGGAGTCTAAAATGAATAATAAAGGATGCATTTTCAAATGTATCCATGTTATGATGGACTAGGTCTTAAAAGTAAATCCATTGCAATATTTTGTGTTGTTGAAATATAACATCTTATTAAAGAAATAAACATCCCCTAACAATTCAGTAATCAGGCAGGAGAAAAGCTGTTCATGGTATCTTTTAATTACTCCTCAGCAAATTGCCTTGGAGGGAGCATTCTTGAAAAACAGTCTGCTACAGCATGGTCAGAGAAACAAAGGATAGAGGTTCATTTTATAAACTGTTGAATTTACATACAGTGTCAATCAATGCATACATTTTACTCTGGTTGTTCATTGGTTTACACCCAAATGATTTATATAAAATAAGTCTTACTATATTCTGGTTCTTTTTATACATCTTCAGTTGTGCCACCACCCTTGAAATTTCTGTGCATATAACAATTGTCCATTTTCGTTTATAGTATATCTGCTGATTATTCTTAGTCATTTCTTAGTCCTCCTTTAGTATATTTTGTATATTACATCAACCTTTCTTCTAGTACATTATTTACTTGACCATTTCAGTATTTTTCCTAAACCAGTTCTTATACTTCAATGTACATTTTGTTGTTCACTTGACTTTCATCTGGTTTCCTGGTGTGCATGAACAGGTTTCTGACATGTATTATGCCTTTATGCTATTTCTTGTGCATACAATATATATGGATAATTTTCACAAAGTTTATAACATGTGATATTAAGATATTACTTGTGCCCAGAAAATCTTGTTTGCACAAAATTAAAAGACACTGTAGCTGCATTTGTTGTGGGTTTCCATGTAGTTCACAATAATGTAGTTATGCAGCTACAAGACTTGCATTCCAGCGCTAGTATGATTCGCCATACATAAAAAACTCCATGGCCCAAGTGTCCTCCTTTTAAAGATTTGAATGAAATTTAAAGTAAACAGTTCACACAAAAAATACAGGAAAAAGTAAAAGAGGGGAAAAGGGAAACGTATGGTATTCTGCATTAGGATTAAGTATCTTGGTTACATTTATTACGGTTCGTATATGTTATCTTATTCACCATATCTATCGTACATAATGGTCAAAAAACTACAATCTATGCTTATCTGTCTAACAGATAATATTTCGTTCTAGCTGTCAGACTTCAATCCAAGGGCTGTTCTACTGTCACACAGAACTAACATTACAATTACATTCGATTATCTTGAACTTATAGGGGGTTAAGCTGAATGTTTCATTATCTATGTTATGCTACATTATATTCTAGTTTAAAACTTAGCAAATTAAGGGTAAATTTGCCATCAACATTAACTTAAAGGGTTTGGCTCTTTCACATACTTGTTTTTGGGACTTCAGGGGATCCATTTAAACTAGCTTAAGTGAGTAAGTAAGTAAACTAGCTTAAGACCTGTTGTTTATGTTTTTTTTTTTGTTTTCTTCTGTCCTCCCTGGCCATCGGACCTTACTTTTATTCTATGTTAATTAGTATTGCCTAATTTTATTTTTTATATATTTTGTCTTTTTTCCTTTCTTCATCCTGTAAAGCACTTTGAGCTACATAATTTTTATGAAAATGTGCTATATAAATAAATGTTGTTGATTATTGGAGTACCAGGATGTTGTACCGTGTTAGCCATTATGAATGTAGAGAAAAGCCAAGAAAATTACACCTTTTTTTGGCTAACTAAAAAGATTACAATATGCAAGCTTTCGAGGCAACTCAGGCCCCTTCTTCAGGCAAGATGTAATACAGAAACTGGAATTCCCTGTGTTTATTTATTTTTTTACTATTATTTTTATTGAATTTATTAAAAGCAAGTAACATTACATACAAACAAATACAACTTTAAAAAAACTAAATTCAGTTCAATCCCTACCCACCCTGTGTTTATATAGATACTAGGACAGATACAGCATTGGAAAACCTTTAAGGGAGACAACTTGCATGTAAAAAAATGAATAGACCTTTCCAAGCTAAGATTCATTTAGCAGGAAAGGAATTTGATAAGAGAGCTGTCCAACAAAGTCTTTTAAAAATATTGATGAGTTTTTTTCCATACAATGTGGATCTGTAGTCAGGTTGTCTGGGCCAGTCAGAGAGATGTAAACAAATTTCGGTATGAGTTTAACTTCCCATTTTTTTCTCTCGTTGTATTTTGAAGTTGCCCATAAGCACTGTGACTAAAGTCCTTCTCACAGTGTCCATGGCTGTTGGAAGTGATCTCTTAAGGAACATCCCTATTGCAATGCTTAATGTACAACCTGAGTAAATTCATTCTTTGTTCTTTGCAGAGTGTTTGTCCAGTTTTTCCCACATAGAGTGCAGTGTTGGGACATTTCATACAGAGAACTAGGTAGACCACACTAGGTGATCTGCAGGAAAATGATCTTTTTATGCGATTTTCTATTTGGCAGTGTGGTATAACAACACGATTTGTATTATAAATGTAAGCACGCATTTTACATCTTTTCTGTAGGCCATGGGTACTGAGAAGGACTTTAAAGTCATGGTTTAAATAGAGACAAGAGTTTTATAACAAGATATGAAGATTGTTTAAATCAAACATTTTGCCTTTCAAAGAATTAATCATACTGAAGATTTTTGTATACAATTATTATTATTTTATCTTGTTAATATATGTAATAAAGTCAGATTATGTTTATTTTGTATGCCTAACTGACCTAGTAAGTATACACATCTTTAGAGGAGCACATTGAAACCCTACAAATTTATTTTTGTGATGTTATTCCTACAACTCTTCAATGCAGTAAATTTATGTCTTAACATTTTGTGATTTACTTTAGTTGTTTTAAAATGATAAATGCTAACCATAAAAAGTCATCAGCTGCGTTGATAAGATTATGCACTGAGCGGTAATATATTTGGGCAGCCAAAAATAGCTAAAACAAATCAAAACTAATATGTAACCATGACACAAAGCATTATTAAAACTAAATTTAATAAATCAAGCGATTCATTACTGTGACATATAATTTATTAATGTCAGTAATATCCTGCCTTGCTTATTAAATTGCAGTTTCAAAAGAAATTTTGAATCCATAAGAAAATTCACAGTTACAGATAACATTTTACAAAGAACTATGTTAAGCTGTGGAGCAAAGAAATAATATTTTCTGTATTGTCTGTTAGTAAAAATTCATAACACTAAAATTTTCAGAATATTTTAGAAATCACTTATTATTCCTAAGGGTACAATCTATATATTAGTTTAAAACATGACCAGCATGCTTAAAGATATTCAGCGGATACTATTATGAGTTAATCAGAATTTCTTCAGCCAGTGTTAGTTTGCATTTAATAAAGTGTCCATTATGAAAGACACTTAAGAGAGCCTTTTTTATGTTTCAATATCTATATTCCATCACACAATCCTCCCTTTGGTTTGAAATGTGTGATTGCTCCTTGGAAAATAATGATATGCTTCAGAATATAAAACATAACCTTGTCTGAAATGGTAATAACATAGTGTACCTCTTTTTTATATGTTACGAGTTTTTGTAAAAGGGTATGCCACTGCTGTCTTATACTTGCAATTTGCAAGTTGCAAAGATAAATCTAGAAATGCATTATGTGACTTAAATTGCTGGTCTGATACAACAGTCATGGCAATAGAGCCTTTTTTGACGTTATCGTAACAGGATTGGTATATACAGTATGTAAAATTACAAAAGCAGAAATCTCAGAAAAAAATTACTGTGTCTGTATTTTGGTAGTACAAGTATGATACGTATATCATACTTAATGCTATACTGAGATTTAATGGATGACTGAAAGACAGTACATACATTAACAGGTTAATCTGTTTGTTTTATATTCATGACACTCTGATGAAAAAATCCTATGCATTTGTTTTCAAACCAAAACCTTTTAGAGTTTTTGATTATTTTTAAACCTTAGAATTACAACTATAAACAGATATGTCTTTGTCAAACATGGTAAATTATATTCAGTCATATAAATGGATTTGTAGCTTACCGTTGAACAATCATTTATGTTAAAGTAATTTGTGAAAAAATAATCACTGAAACAATCAATCATTATTTAGTATTCTTTTGAATGTGCAAATGGTAAAACCAGTGTATAGTGCAACAAAAATTAAATAAATTCTTTTAAAGTGGGAGTACATTTCTTGTAAGAAAATGCCAATTGTGTAAAAACTAACTGACGAAGTATTACAATATTAAAGTAAGCAGCACTGTGTACAGCAATAAATACATCCTTTTTTATGTTTTTTTTTTCCTGTACTTTTTTTACAGTTTTTAGCAACCATATCAGACTCTTCTAAAATGGTCTAACATGGAGTAATGAAGACCTAAGGCAGAAGCCAATGAAATAGGAAGACACTGGGTAGGCAGTCAAGAATAATAGAGAATGGAGAAATTCTATATGCTTATCCAGGAAACGTACATCCGTATTGACAAAAGGCTTTCACTACAATGGGAGGGAGATCTAGATGATTGCCAGCATGGTCTTAAGATCAGTTATATGATCATACACTAACTCAATCTGAGCGGCATGGTGGCGCAGTGGTAGTGCTGCTGCCTTGTAGTAAGGAGACCAGGGGGCTGTTCCACGAAGCGAGCTAACCTCAAAATCCAGGTTTATTTCGATAATCCCAGTTTAATTTCTCCAAATTCGGTTCCATGAATGAAGCCAACCTGAAGCTCCGCTTAATTACTATGTCAACATATGCTCTTGGACAAGCCTGCTCCGTGGCAGGTTAGTTGTGAAGCTTAGCTTAGCTTGATGAATATGATTGGACAAGCCATGTGATGTCACAGCACGACATTCTGCGGGGCTGGGATTATTCTGCTGCTGTTCTCTCCCTCTTTCGCACACATCGACCCTCCAATATAAAATTATTACAGATTACATGCAGGCGATTCTAATTACTTAGAAAGTATAAAATGACAAGGAGTGCATTGAAGGCTTTTACATGAATAACCATGGCGTGCCCATTTTTTCATAATCCAGTTGATGAGGGAGCGAGGCTCATTCGTAGAACTTTAAGGCAACAGGTTCCACAATTACTTCGGCCCACGATAGATACGTTGCATTTTGCGGATGATTATTTATCTGGCGCTATAGATTTAGTAGACACAGTATTGCATATTTGTGTCAGTTATTGGAACCTTACATTTCTAAAAACACACGTCGCTCTAAAGCCCTTACGGTTGCACAGTCTTTGTGTATCGCTTTGCGTTATTTTGCCTTCTGTTCATTTCTGTACAGTGTGGGGGATGCTGAACATTTAAGCAAAGCTACAGTGTGCCGTGAAATCAGGAAGGTTTGCGTTGCATTAAAGTCCTTTTTAAATATATTCATTACCTTTCCTGGCCACCGAGGAATTCTTGCCATTAAGGAAACTTTCTTTGGAATTAATGGTGCTTAATCTTTAAACATCTACTCATTTACAGCACATAAATCATTACCTGATAAGTAACTGAATTTAATTTGTCAGGCTTTCCTAACGTCATTGGAGCCATTGACTGTACACACGTGAGGATAAAGGCTCCAGCAGGTCCAACAGAGCCTGATTACATAAACCGCAAATCAGATCACAGTATTAATGTACAGGTAAGTACTGATAATATCTCACATTTATATACAAGAGGTGAAAGTGTAGTCGTCCAACATTAGCAATGTATGTCATTACCATTTCCTAAAATGTTCTTAGATGGTATGCACTGCTGAACATCTAATTTCAAATATTGTGGCAAAATGGCCTGGATCAGTACATGATGCCAGAATTTTTCGCAAGTCTTCACTGGCTCAAAGCCTCAGACAAGGAAAGTCAACTAAAATTCACAAATATACTATAGTTTATTATACTACAGTCTAATGTGTCTACTTTCCATTATAGGAATTTTTCCTGGTGTGCTGCTTGGTGACAGAGGATACCCATGTCTACCGTTTCTTCTCACACCATATACAGATCCTGCAACACAAGCAGAAAGACATTTCAACCATGCCCATTGTAAGACAAGGGCACGCATTGAAGTGACATTTGGACAGTTAAAATCCAGGTTTAACTGCCTGCGGCATCTCAGAGTTACACCAGACAGAGCGTGTGACATTGTAGTAGCCTGTGCAGTTTTGCATAATGTGGCAATACTGCAGCAGGAGCGTATGCCAATAATGACGCAGGATGAGCAATGGGAAGAGGGCCTAGCAGTGGAAGACCACATGGACGGTAGAGCTGTGAGAGATGTGTACGCAAACACATATTTTGGTTGATTCTGTTGAAAATTTCATTTATTTATTTTTTTTCCCCCAACAAAGAACAATTAGAGACATTTTTTCATTTTTATTTAATCTTTCATATCCTGTTGGGGAAAGGGGGAAGCATTTACAACAGTGAACACTAAATGTAGACAATAAAGTGATGTTAACCACATACATCTCTCTCCAATTTTTTAATTTCAAGCTTCAGTTTTTTTATTTTCAGGTGTCTATATTCGAGGTCTGCTTTTCGGACTTCTATTTCCTGGATCAAATACCTCTTGTAAATAGCACGGATATCTGTCTCATTAGAAGGAAAAATAATTATTCATTCATTCTTATTAATTACATTAAGCAGTTTATTACTTACCTTCTTCCTTTGACGGTCTTTGAGTACATGTGGGCTGTGCTGATGAGGGCTGAGAGCGTTGCCCACCTGGGTCTTCAGACTCCTGTACACAGAAAATACTGCATGGGTTTATAAGGAAGAGACAAATGTTATTCACTGCAAAATAGTTTAAAGTTCATATGGCTAGCATTTCTGAGCAAACAAAAACAGTTTCCTCATCCTCCTGTGTCGTGGATGGCCCCGCAATCTGCAAAAAGGGAACATTTGTTGGTTATATTTACCATGGCCACAATGCAATCAAATTCAACTTGTCACACACAAAGTACGACATGCAGTGGTATGCTTATTGCTGTACAATGCCTGACTACAAGTGTTAACAGTACAAGTAAAGCTATTTCCATTAGAAGCGGGGCTTAACTTACAGAATAAACTTAAGTGAACAAAAACCACAATACATGACAGAATTAGCAGCAGATAAAGGCATTGGACTGGAACATTAAATATAAAACCCACAGTTATTGCAGTGTATTAAAGTATATGATTAAATACAATACTCATAACAGATTCTAATGACTGTTGTTCAGGATCCAAGAGGGTCGGCACCATCCACTACTGTAAAGCATTACAATATTTGTTTAAGACATTTAACAGAAAGCAAGGCAGAGAGGAGAAAAAGAGTAAAGACCTACCATACCTTTAACATATGATTGCACATTACTAGAAGGAAAAACATCTGAGGATGTTCCTCCCTCAATCCCCTCAATAATAGGCCGTACATAGTTCTGTGTAAGGGCCATCACCTCGGCTGGGGTACAGGGTGCTGAAGGTGGGCCCCCACCGGTTGCAGCAGCCGCAGCTCTCTTTTTGGTGGCTAAATTATATGATGCAAAAGTGGCCTTTAAATTAATTCTTTAAAAATGTAGTTCTAAATTAGATTTACTTTTTACCATTCTGAAGAATATTTTTGTATTTAATCTTCACTTGCTGCCAGGACCTTTTCGTTCCACTCATGTTGCTCCTGAAACCAAGCATTATTAATAATTATATTAATAATTAAAATTATATATCACTTTTTATCCAAGATGAACCCATATAATTAACATGCTGTCCTGTTTATCAATGTGTTAAAATAACCTTAAAGTACCTTACAACTGGTAACAAAATGCATATGTAAAAGGAAATTTTAATGACTATACATTTTGAAGGCTTGAAACTGTTCTCATTTAGTTGTTAAATAGTTTGACATCCTTAACACAATAGTTACTAAAATCATGTTCTTACGCATTTAACTTGTCAGCTATTTTCTGCCATGCAGCCTCACGAGCTTTGATAATACAGCTCGTGTTCCCCTTTCTAGTTATTATAGCTTTGTAGTCCTCATAGGCTTGTAATAATAATTCTTGCTCCGCCTGTGAAAAAAACGCAGCTCTTTTCTTAGTTTCCATTCTTACTTATCCAGCATCGATTAACAAGGCTGCCTTTTATGTCGCGCGGACGCGCACAAGCCTCGCTTATCAAGCTTGGCTTGAATTAGCGGAGATTAAATACACCTGAATTTTGTTCATGGAACTCAATGAGCCTGAAGTGAACTGTTAGGCTAACTCAAGCGAGGCTATTACAAATAATCCTCGATTTTATAAGATCCCTTCGTGGAACAGCCCCCATGGTTCAGATCCCAGTTCCTCCCTGAATGGAGTTTACATGTTCTCCCTGTGTCTGTGTTTGGGTTTTCTCATGGGTACTCTGGTTTCCTCTCACAGTCCAAAGATATGCAGGTTATGTGTATTGGTGACACTAATTTGGCCCTAATGTGTGTTTGGTATAGATGTATATGTGTGTGTGTGTATTCACCCTGCAATGGGGTTCTGTCCAGGGTTTGTTCCTGCCTAGCTAGGATAGGCTCCAGCAACTCCTACAACCCTGTTCAGGACTAAATGGGTTAGAAAATGTCTGACAAGTTCAAACTTCTTCTCCACATTAATGGTACTAAGAGCTTGTTAATGGGCCAACATTAAAGAGGCACGCACAACACTGCCTATCAAGGCAATGTCAAAATATTTTTGATGACAGTTCTGGATGATGGCTTGGGCAAATGAGAGATACCAAGGAGAGATATTGACCTACAGTGTGTGACATTAGAAGTGATTAGTAGAATCCATCTGGACTGCACAACATCACTGCTATCTTTGAGTGCCTGATGGAGGAGCAAGTCATGGTTGTGGTGTTTGTGAATAATCTGCAAGTACATACTCCTGGTTTTGGAGAAACCCTCCAGACTTTTTTTGTTATTAAAGACTGCTTGGGATAAAGTCTAACACTGGGAAGTTGAGATAATGTGCAGAAAAAACACAGTTTTTAAATGTGTTTTATCTTTAAAGGCATGAACACCCAAACAATGTCTAAGCATTCTGAAAATTCTCTAACTTCTCTAACTTGTTGATCAACAACAACACCAACAACATTTATTTATATAGCACATTTTCATACAAATAATGTAGCTCAAAGTGCTTTACATGATGAAGAAAAAAAAGACAAAATAAATAAATAAGAAAAATAAGACAAAACTCATTAACAGAGAATAAAAGTAAGGTCCGATGGCCAGGGAGGACAGAAAAAATAAAAAAAAACTCCAGACGGCTGGAGAAAAAATAAAATCCGCAGGGGTTCCAGACCATGAGACTGCCCAGCCCCCTCTTGGCATTCTACCTAACATAAATGCAGAAGGATGTCCGAGTCCAGCTCAGGGTAGCGAAGGAGCAGTACAGGAGAAAGCTGGAGCAGAAGTTGCAGAATAACAGCATGAAGGAAGTGTGGGATGGGATGAAGATCATCACTGGCTGCAGCTCAAAGCGGGGTGCCACCATTGAGAGAGATGTGGAGAGAGCAAACCAGATGAACAACTTCTTCAACAGGTTTGACCACAATAACCCACTCTCACCTCGGAGTACTGCACCCTCCACCCATTCTTCTGCTGATACCAGCTAAGAGAGTGTTCCCCAAACCACAATTACAGCAGCCCAGGTAAGCAGAGAGCTGAGGAGGCTTTGTGCCAGCAAAGCAGTGGGTCCAGATGGAGTATCTCCACGACTGCTGAAGGCCTGTACATTAGAGCTGGGGAGACCTCTTCAACCGGAGTCTGGAACAGGGGAGAGTCCCGAGGCTTTGGAAAACATCTTGCATCACTCCTGTCCTCAAAGGTATCACATCCTAATGAGCTGAACGACTTCCGGCCTGTTGCTCTGACGTCACATGTGATGAAGACCATGGAGAGGCTGCTGCTTCACTACCTAAGGCCACAGGTCCGCCATGCCCTTGACCCTCTGCAGTTCACATACCAGAAGGTGAGAGTGGAGGATGCCATCATCTATATGCTACACCGATCCCTCTCCCACTTGGACAGAGGCAGTGGTGCTGTAAGAATTATATTCTTGGACTTCTCTAGCACCTTCAACACCATTCAACCTCTGCTCCTTGGGGACAAGCTGACAGAGATGGGAGTAGATTCACACCTAGTGGCATGGATCGTGGACTATCTTAAAGACAGACCTCAGTATGTGCGTCTTGGGAACTGCAGGTCTGACATTGTGGTCAGCAACACAGGAGCACTGCAGGGGACTGTACTTTCTCCGGTCCTGTTCAGCCTATATACATCAGACTTCCAATACAACTCGGAGTCCTGCCACGTGCAAAAGTTCGCTGACGACACTGCTATCATGGGCAGGAGGAGGAGTATAGGAAGCTAATCAAGGACATTGTTAAATGGTGTGACTCAAACCACTTACACCTGAACACCAGCAAGACCAAGGAACTGGTGGTGGATTTTAGGAGGTCCAGTCCCCTCATGGACACCGTGATCATCAGAGAAGACTAGTGTGCAGAGGGTACAGACCTATTAATACCTGGGAGTGCAGCTGGATGATAAATTGGACTGGACTGCCAATGCTGATGCTCTGTGTAAGAAAGGACAGAGCCGACTATACTTCCTTAGAAAACTAGCGTCCTTCAACATCTGCAATAAGATGCTGCAGATGTTCTATCAGACGGTTGTGGTGAGTGCCCTCTTCCTATGCGGTGATGTGCTGGGGAGGCAGCATAAAGAAGGACGCCACACACCTGGACAAACTTTTGAGGAATGAAGCTGGACAGTTTAATATCCATGGCAGAGTGACAGGCGCTGAGCAGGCTCCTGTCAATCATGGAGAATTAACTGCATCCACTGAACAGTGTCATCTCCAGACAGAGGAGCAGCTTCAGTGACAGACTGCTGTTGCCACCCTGCTCCACTGACAGACTGAGGAGATCGTTCCTACCCCACACTATGTGACTGTTCAATTCCACCTGAGGGGGGTAAATGTTAACATTATTCAAAGTTATTGTCTGTTTTTATCTGCATTTTTATTACTCTTTAATTTAATATTGTTTTATGTATCAGTATGCTGCTGCTGGATTATGTGAATTTCCCCTTGGGATTAGCTAAGTATCTATCTATCTATCTATCTATCTATCTATCTATTGTGGTGGATGGCCGGCTTTATATTCCGGTCCTCACCCCCAGGCTGCCAGGAGGAGCTCTCCCAACAGCTTGGACGGGCCCCGAGTTCCAGCAGGGCCTTATGGACTATGTAGTTTTTATGCATAGCCCTGCTGGATACCTTGGGAGACACTGGGAGGCGCTGTCAGAGGGCCTGTGGACTCGTATATGTCCTATAAGTACGTCATAATCCCGGGACAGGAAGAGACGACGTGTTTCCGGGATGAAGATATGGACTATTTACCCTGACCAGGAAGGAGTAAGGACTTGTGGACTGTTGGGCAGGAACACCTCCGGGTCAGGGGGTATAAAGGGATGCTGGGAAAGCCCAGACACTGAGCTGAGCTGGGAGGAAGGGTGGCTAAGTGTCTGGGAGAGGAGGATTGATTAGTGTTGTATTGAGTTGTGTAAAGTGGAAGGTGCTTGGTGCACTGTGATAAAAGAAAAATAAAAGAGTCTGGGACTTTTACCTGCTGTTTGGAGTGGTACCTGAGGGTTCAAGAGGTGGGTTGGAACCTCTACTGCCACACTATCTAGTTGTGCCTCTTATACTTTACGAAGAACAGCAGAGGATGCCAGAGGCACAGCTTCTGAAGAAGCACTGTGCTTCATAATTTCTATGTTGATGACTGTTTAAAGTCAGCTACTACAGAAAAACAAGCCATACAATTGGCCAAATATCTTCAAGCGTTGTGTTTCAAGGGAGGGTGCCGTCTTACAAAATGGATTAGCAATAGCAGATCAGTCTTGTCCATTCCTGAAGAAGACAGGGTAATTGATCAAAAGAACTTAGACTCAAGCCATGATTTGTTGCCAGCTAAATGAGCCTTAGATGTTCAGTGGTGCACATAGACTGACAGTTTCAAGTTCCAGGTAAAGCTACAAGATAAACCTGCTACAAGACGTGGTATTCTGTCAGTTGTCAGTTCAATATTTGATCCAATCTGATTTTTGGCACAAGTTATATTGCCTACTAAAATTATTGTAAGGGAACTGTGCAAAGAGAAATATGGGTAGGATGAAGAAGTGGAGGTTAAGTATCTCCAGCAATGGAAAAAAATGAATGGACGATTTGCAGCTCCTTGAGGATTACAATGTATACAGGTGCATTAAACCGACTGGATATGGTCACATAATGTCTGCACAAATGCATCATTTTGGAGATGCTTCAGAAAACGGGTATGGTACTGTTTCTTACCTTCTCCTGTTAAAGAACATAAGTGACGTTGTTCATTTCTAATGGGGAAATCAAGAGTGGCTCCACTGAAACCTGTCACTATACCAAGGTTAGAACTTACAGCAGCAGTGGTAGCAGTTAAAATGGACAAGATGCTAAAACAAGAACTGCAGATTCCCCTGCAAGAGTCATTCTTTTGGACTGACAGCACCACTGTATTAGGGTGCATTGCAAATGAAAGTGCACACTACAAAACTTTTTGTCTCCAACAGAGTCACAGTGATAAGGGAGCACTCTCAGCCCTTGCAATGGAGGTACATCACATCAGCACTAAACCCAGCAGACCAGGCATCAAGAGGCACAACCATAGAAAGCTTCATCAAATGTAAGACATTGATTCAAAGCCCAAATTTTCTGCTACAGCCGGAACACAAATGGCCAAAGAGACTGGATGAAGTGGACTTACCTATTAATAAAGATCCATAAATCAAAGAATGTGTAGTAAGTTCAACAAGAGCAGAAGAAAAAACTGAATCAGTTAGAAGACCTATGGACTATTATTCAGAATGGTTCTTTAGGTTCACAGAAGTGCTACTGCATCTGAAAGGAGAGAGAAAAGCATTCCAATATATGGTCAGTCAATCTGGACACAGCCCAGAAAGACAAAAAACACTAATCACAGAACATATAAAGGGATACAAATCAGCAATGAGGCTGAAGCCACTGTCTCTGAAAGACTTGTTTATGGCAGAAAAGGAACTTATTCGCCTCAGTCAATAACAAGCTTACCCAGAAGAGGTTAAATACGCAAAAATCACCATGGAAAGAAAAGTATTAAAATCTATAAACTTGACCCAGTCCTGCAAGATGGAATACTGAGAATTGGAGGAAGACTCAACAAATCTGCTATGCCAGAAGAGGCAAAAAAAACTACAATCCTTCACAAGAATTCACATGTTGCTACTCTCATTTTGCAGCAAATTCATAAAGAAATTGGACATTATGGGCATAATTACAAGATGCTGCACCCCGTAACTCCTGGGTAAAGGGAACATTCGTTAAGACATTGCCAGATGTAAAAGGAGCAGTCGGAAGAGTTTGTGTGCAAACAAAACCAGCACACTGGATAGACCTGTGAACAAACTGTGCCTGCTCCAGGGAGCAGCAATTAATTGAAATTATTAATTTTACATTTTGCATGCTTAATTTGCATAATTGTGTTTATGCATTTACATTAGAGTTTAAGTTTACATTTAAGTTTTCTAAGTTTAGTTTAAGTTTATTAAATAGTTAAGGCTAAGTAATGTTTAAGTAATTGATTTTTGCCCTTAGCATACACAATTAGGGGCTGGATGTGTAAGAGCCATTTGGTAATTATTTAAGTTATATTAAATGTTTGCCTATATATTAGTGCATAGTCTATGGGAGGTTACAACCCTGATACGTTGAATTGAATTGGTATATTCTAACTATTTCTAACCTCTCTGACTATGTATTATACTCAGTTAGTGACCTGCCTTGCCATGTGTAAGGTGTTGAGGCCACATGGTCTTAAACCGTGCCTTACAAGGCAAGTAACATGAAAGAAAATGTGCTCTATTGTATGTGCAGCGCCGTACATTTAAAGCATATGGAAGAAGAAGTAAAGAATCTTTAAGTTTAGAAACAACTAAAGCTTGACAAGAAAAGTTAAGTTTAGAGAAGATATATTTTTTCAAATTTTTTGCCTTTGAGTCTACGTGTGTAACAACCTTTTTTCTTTATTCTTGTGCGGACTATTTGCTTTGAGTTTTAACTAAATTTTTTAAAATTAAGTTTTGGACTGAAAGATTTCTTTTGGCAGGCGTTTTACCCTTGTTTGATCCTGCCTTATGCACCCACAGCTACAATTAAGTTATTTACAATTATTCCACTTTGTCTAGGTTTTTTAGTTGGACTACAGTTGGTTATTATACTTCTCCTACAAAGAACATAGAAGAACAACATGTTACATATAAACAGTAAATAATAAACCAACAAGACATTAAGAAAAAATATATTACTGCAATAAACTTATGAAAAATAATACGAACAAAAAATACGCAAAAAAGGAAACTAAACAGAAGCCAGGAACACTCCTTGGCTGAAACATGCCATCATTAATTCAGAGCAGTGTCAGCCAGGCAGCACTTTCAAACAGTGTGTGACACACATATACACATCCTCACTGTAGAGATGTGTGGGGGAAAGTAAGTGAGTGCAGGCAAGCTATGTAGAAATCAACACACAGGAACTGGGAACTTTTATAGCTAGTTAAGAACATATCCATCTAACATGCTGAATAATAAGGACTCTGCCAAGAGCATTTAAAAGTCAGTCCTGAAAGAATAATGTTTGCTGAAAAGAAATAGAGAAATAGAAGTAACACAATTTGTGCCTTTTTGTATACGAGAGAAAAAGATTAAGCAAAGCTAAATTAAATTTATGCTTTCTGGTGTTCATTACTATATTGTATCTTTATATACATTCTATCCATCTTCTCTTAACCTTATGAATAAACTGTATAATTTTGTTTATTGAAGCAAGCATATTTGGGTTGCTTGCTGAAAAATAGTCTATTGCTACATTGAAACCACAAACAAAGAAAATGAAAGCTGATTTGTGTTGACTTTTCCCTATTTACTAACTTAATTCATAAACTGAAGAGATCTTTTCATAGTTCTGGAATTCTGGGTGATGTTTGAAACTGAGAATTCCTACACATTGATGTTATAGTTAAAACATATATGATTGATTTATATTATTTTAGATCCTTTTTTGCCATAAACATTTTAATGGAAATGTTAATGTAATTCGAAGCATATGTCTTGAAATCTCATTTACCTGTCCTCTGTAAAATAATTATATAAAGACTGATATATAATGTGGATATTGAATTTCAAGTGCTTTTTTAATCACAGTAGTCCAATAAAATAAACAAAAAATAGTGTGTAAAATAATATTAGTTCCTCTAAATTTTGAAACAGAAATTAATGTTAAATTACAAAATCGCTGGTGAAAATAGCCCATGAGGTTTTTAGAGTTTATCTGTGCTCTACAGAATTCCAAGCCACAACTTATAAATGGCACTTTCATTAATGGAATTTACAATGTCTCACATTCATTTCATATGAAAAGTGGTATTTATGAATATGCACTAGCTACTGAAAAATTAATGTAATTAGATTTATTTCTTACTCTGCAATCTGGCAGAGACATTGTACATGCTGTTGACATGACAACAAGGACCTTTTAGGCAGTGAACACATTTTCTTCAGCTTGATATGCATATATAGGATGCATCGATAACCATTCTGAATCACTGGAATCCATCATAATTACTAATGCCTGAAGCTAACAAAGCATTTAGCTCATTCTATAATTATTTAACTCTGAAGGGTACAAAATAATTATACCTCTCCTTTAACCAAATCAGTTTTCAGTTTCATAGTTTTTTGTAATTATTGAATATACAGAATGTTCTGTAAACTGGTTTAATTTTGATCATACAAACCTGAAGTTCAAATTGTATTTCTCAAAAATGTTGTTATGCATTTGTGCAAAAAACAGTTTAAGTTTTCTGCCAAATCCTAATCTTGGAAACAAAGAAAATATAAATAAATGAAAATCATCTTTTAGAATAGAAAAGCACGGATCAACATACGTTTAACCATTAATCTTTAGTAAAAAGATGCAGAGTTAGTGTCCTTAAATAAGAAATCGCTCAGCTACCGATTTGGAAGCTGTGCATTGAAAGACATAGCCAGTTTCTTCTATGCTGTATTCCTTTGAAGTCTCACGGAGATATCAAATCAAATTTTATTTCTTAAATACAGTTACACATATTGTGGAAATTGTAGTGAAACACTTAAGTACATGCATTTTTTTCACAGCCTTTTCAGATGCTTGAAGTGAAAAACATTGACAGTAACGATAACGACACTCATTTCGATCTAATGTAGCTTACCTTTTATTAAATTTAAAACATAAGGATGTACTTTATTCTCTGTACCCTGTCCCTTTAAATTGAGAAGAATGTTTAGCTGCTAATTGAAGGAGGATGAAATGATAATTGCCTGTGTGCTGCCATTAATGTGCAATAAGACGGCCATTTGAGCCAACCGAGGTGAAACACAAGGCCAAAACAGGACTAGCTGCAGATTACTTAAAGCTGGTATTGAGACCTGTGGATTGTCTCCTCCTAGTACCGTCTGCTCTTAATCCGCTACTAGTACAGTACTATTTTAAGTTCACTGCCACTGACCTATATGTTTTATCTTTCTCCTTGAATACTTATGGACTTATTCTATAATTCCTTAAACTTTTATTATCCAATAAAATGTTTTGTCTTCTTTATACAACTATTCTTCTAGAGCTGACTTGATGTCTTCATCACTGGCGTAGTGTGTCCATAAATGCAGTCTTTTAGATTAGTGGAACATGTGGTAGACCAAGAGGTCAGGTTTGGAGAATAAGTTTGTGTGACATCTCTTTAAGTCCACAGTTACAGAGAACAGCATTTGCAATTTATGCAAAGTCAGCAAGTTGGAACAAAACATGGCAGGATCTAATCAGTAATACTTTAAAGTAAGTTCATAAAGCACAGAGAATTTATTAATTTAGGTATGTTTACAAGCCTTAAATTTAACGCCGTTTGGCTTGCTCTCTCTCTCAGGGGTGGGGATCGATCTGTTCTTAACTTAATTTTTCTCTTTGTAAAAACTTGATTGCTTTGTATGGATTGTAATAAAATTAATAAAAAATAAATAAATAAATTAATTAATTAAAAAAAAAAGATTAGTAGAACACGTGGTAGACCAAGAGGGTCAGGTCTGGAGAATAAGTTTGTGGGACATCTCTTTAAGTCCACAGTTACAGAGAACAGCATTTGCATTTTATGCAAAGTCAGCAAAGGCATTGTCTTGAACCAGAAGTCCTACCTGTGTTCTCTGATTGACTGCCTCAAGCACCTAAATATACTGACCAGTTATGTGGGACTTTTGTGGCATATAATAAATCTAGACAAGAACCTTTAAAATCATAAAAACTTGCACTCCTGATTTTGCAGGCACTGGCTTAGACCTTGAATTTATCTGATGCTGCAGAATTGTCATACTTTAATTGTTTAAACTGTAATTTGGACTCTGGATCATGATGTTTTGACCCTAGTTATTAAACTTTTCTTAATTTTTTTCCCAGTCCAGCTTGAGGGACTCCTTGGCATTTTAGATGCAATGATGCTTCATTCCATGAGTCAGTATTCTGGGTGACCAGCACATGCAGACCTTACTCATTGTTCATGAAGAATAGATTTAATTGACATATAAATAATACCTATGGTATCTGCTACAGTATTTCATTAACTGTCAGTCCATGATTATTTATGTCATGGTGAAAACATTTTCTTCTGTTGTCAATGTTGACATGTGTCACTTTTCAAAAAAGTCCTGCTACAACACAAATCAGCAGGTTGTCTCTTATGAAAAGGACTTGTCCTGATATACGTTAACTAGGAAAGAATTAATCTCTCGGGCTACATTGTTCTGTAATGCTAGCTTTTTAATGACAACAAGGTACTTCATTTTCATCTTATTTCATCATATCTAGATTTTCATTTTACATATCTGTGTGGTTTAGTTAAGGGAAATAGAAATATGTAGTGTTTGTGACTTATGTTGTAATTAACATATTTTAGCATACAGAAGCTTATCTGATCTTATCATCGGACTGTCATTTAGAAACTTAATAAAAAGCAATTCCATATTCTATATTTAAGGACTCTATGTCTCCTTATTATATATCTTTCTTATGTAAGTGTGCATTATTTATCTTTTGTATATTATTAATTCATTATTATTGTCATCTAAGTTTAATCTGTTTTTCTTTGCATGTAACTACTTCTTTGACATGTTGTAAAGCACTTTGAGCTACATCCTTTTTAAGAAAACGTGCAATAGAAATAAATGTTGCTATTGTTGTTGCTATTATTGGCCACATGTACAATCAACACTATAGAAGACCCCTTTCAGGTTCAGGCTCAAAACGTGTTGATCATTCCTGTATATAAACAAGCAAATGTGTGCTTAAGTGATGTGACATTCTGTGATTTGAAAGGATCAAACAAGAAAGAGAGTGTATAATTATATCTGGTTTTAAAAGATGAATACTGCTGCCTGCTTTGTAATGCAGATAGACTGGAATGTCAAACATCTGCCAACCTCATGGTTCAATTTCATGTGAGATTAATGCTTTCAGGTCATTTAAAGGAAGAGAGAGGTTAGATAATGGCAGCTCCCCTTTTTTGCAGCCTCCAGATACAGAAGAAACATTTAAAATACTCAAACCATCTGAAGCAGTGAGACAAACATACTGAAAATCTATTATGATCAATTTGAAGCATATCTAATGCCCAGAACTAATATAATATTTGCTCAGTATAAATGCTATGAAAAAGTACACAAAGTTAATGAACCTTGTTAAAATTTTATGAGTGAGTTACAGCTGCTAGTCTATAATTATGCAATCAGAAAAATCTCATTAGAGACTGCATTGTTTTAGGGATATGTTCCTTGATTGCAGGAAAGCAAAAAGTGCTGAATCTGAGCTAACTTTCGACAAAGAAAAATGTATTATCAGGTCTCATAAATTTTACATGAGCACAAAACACTGCCTAGTAGTTTAAGCAATTCTCACAAACAGTGCATACAGTCAGGTGTGAGGTAATAGAAGAAGAAGCTTTAATCTTTTTAAATTCCAAACAAATATGCATGCAGCAAGCAACATCAAGTCAAAGAAAGAGAATAAAAGTGGTAAGAGCAGGCCAGTCTTCTGGACCGGTAAGTGTAGTTCAATGTTTCACATAAGAAATATAAATTTGTTTAAATATATAGTGGATTAGATAGTACAAATCTGGACGTACAACTTTAGAACTGTGTAGTTTTATTGCTATCTACTATGCTACTGTATCACTGTACCTGTATCAATTTTTTGTGAATGTTAAACAGTGAAACAGATTTTCTATGCCAGTTTTAAAGGCAATACAATTGCTGTGAGAAAGCATTCATGAATGCAGCACAAACCAAAGAACTGAAAACTAGGACTAATCACTGAGCAACACCGGCATTCTGGAAAGGACTTGCATATATTCAGACATCAAATCGCAATATCAACTATTCAGATTGTTTGCTGAACTGATAGTCTGAATATTTTTTAACTTTTCAAATAAAAGAAACTTTGCATATTAGACGCACATTCCTCCTGAGAGACAAATTCTATTAACATTTTTTGTGGCAGATTATTTTGTTATATAGAAAGTAAGTCACTCAGCCTCCAGGAACTACTGAAAGAAATCATATAAAATTAAATAAATGCAGCTAGCATGTAGTTTATTTGATTTTCTATAAACCAGAATAATATGGTCATATAACAACAATACAAAAAGGTGTTTTTTATTATAAACTCATATAGTCCTTACCTAACAAAATGAAATAAATCTTTCTTTGGGTGCAAATTGCAAAGCTTTTGAAAATGGTGTGTACCTCTTACAATAGTTCTTAAATTGAATGTAATTGAGTTTCCTTACAAAAAAAATTACACCTGCAAAGCTTAAGCATCTTTTGTGTCTGTTGATTTATCAGTAACAACAGATATACTTCCAGATGCCTTGATAAGTTGTTTCATTCTGAATTTGAGCAATTCATCATTATTGGTAAAACAAGAAAGTGTTCCAAAAATCTTTATATTTTGAGTGATCTACTTTAGTCAGCTGGAAAATGTGTACCTGTCATTGCCTTACTTAAATCATGTTACTTCTTAAGCTTTTTACTCTGCAGCTTTGTTTAAGCTATTGTAAAATACACGTGGCCCAAAGACACTTTTCTTATTGAACAAAGTGAATTAGGTCTATTACTGTGCAAAATACTAAGGTGTTTTTCAACTGTTTAGCATTTATCTGTTAGAAAATTGGAAGAATTGTGATGAGAATGTACCATTCAGCCTAAAAAGCTCCATCCATCATATTCGACGATAACCTGTACAGTTTTCTGTATAGCTGATTGCTGTTAAAATGTGTAGACTGCTATAACCCAGAAAGTCCCTCTTGGGGTAAATGAAATATCTATCTGCGTTTTGGCACACTGGTTTATTGTTTGTCAATGGGCATACCTTCCCAAATGTTGAGGGTACTAACACTTGTCACAAATCATTTGTATTCAAATCTAAATTTAAAAACTAGATATGTGCTATAAATGTTGAGCATGGGGTGCCTGCTGAAAACTGTAGAACTAAAGCTTTACAGGTAAGAAAAAATGTGGACTATAATAAATTTAGAAATCAAACATCCTTATCAGTTTGAAAATCATAGGCTCTTCCTTCATCAATGATATTTAACTTTGATTGGTATTATTTAGCTGTTATTCAGGAAACATATTTATAGTTTAAAAATGCTGATTCCCCAACTTTTCACCCTTTGCTGATAGAATATGTTTCAGCCCCCGTGACCTGACAATGGAGAAAAGGAACTACTGAAAATGGATGGGTGGAAAGAAATGTAACCATATTTAGCTGCACCTTTGGGCCTTGTAGTCAAAACTGTTTTAGACATGAGTTTGCTTTTAGCCTCTTGGCTATTGACTTCTTTTAACAAAGACAATGAGGGAGTGTGATTCTATTACATCATTGGGTAAATGAATAGTAACATATTTCCACATTCAGCAAATAAAGTAAGCAAAGTTAGAGCACTTAAAAACACAACTAGCCAAATATTTGTTGCTGTAAGCCTGAAGACACAAAACTTATTTACAGAATACTAAGTAGTGTAACTGCAGTCCAGATGCCAGATGAGATGTTTTGTCTTTTGGATGTTTTATCCTAAAAATTAACTTTGAACTAGACATGTCTTGTACTAAAATGTTAGCTCTATGATGTGTCATTTATTATTTCCCATTCATGTAAGTGTTAGGGGAAAACAACTCATTACACATCCAGCTTTTTAGAAGACTCCTGGTAGGATGTTATATGTTATACAGAAGAGTGGTCAAAAATTGTTCTTCTGGAAAATATTTATATTTATATTGTGTAGTGCATATTTTGTATTTTTACATTTGCAATGTCTCTCAATCCTGCTTAATTCCAATTAATGGTTACAAAGGTCTGGAGTCATATAACTTTGATGTAATGTCAGCTCTGAGTGCCACAATGGATGGATTTTCTACTCTTTACAATGCTCTTTTGGGGCAGCTCACTGTACTTAAAAGGGCTGTTTGCCTTTTTGCCACACTAGTTGGAGAATGGACATGCAACTATGCAGAGCTGCTGTTTTTATAGGCGCTTCTGCTATTGATGATGTAATGCCAGCTCATTCTTTTGGTAAATCATCCCGGACTGATGTACCTTATCTGGCGCCATTGCATGATATGCACTGCATATTAAATTAATGTAAAATTTTGCCATAGCTATCATGACACAAATAAGTAAAAATCATTCTAATTACCAGTGCTATTTTTCTGTGATACTGTGGAATACCATTGCTCCCTTGAACTCTACAAGAATAAACTTCTGAACATTCCAGTATGGTCTGTGTATGGCTTAAATAAAATGTTTATTTTTGCTTAGCTGTCTGTTTAAGTAGGTTCTGTTTGAGCAGTTTTAAACCTGAAAACTTTATTTCATATGACTGTATTGAAATTTTGATAATAGTATGTACTAGTGGTGAGATGATCAGGGGACCACATTTATTATTATAATTTACTGCCTATCTATATGTTATAATTACAAATATTCCTAAAATTTTCTATCCAATGCACTTCTGCTCATTGTAAATGATGCATTTGTACAGTTAAACTATACTCTTGGCAGAATTAGTATGAGAACTGGCAAAATTAAGCACCCAAAAAATGCTTTCCAGTATGTTATTTATAACATTGTTGGTTTGTTTATGTGAAGGGCATCAGGTGTTCTTCAAAATAATGCAATATTTTATTTCAAATATGCATCGTATGCAAATTCACCATCCCCTCTATCTTGTTCCCATCAAATTCAATTTCAAACACTCTGAAAGTAACATTAATATTGTCAAACTTGAGAAATCACTTGGTTTCAACAAGAGATTCTTTTGCTTAGAAAAATATATTGCTTTATAGATCTCAGACATGGTGCCTAAAGCTCTTTCTTGTTTACCTACCAACCCAGGAGGGCTGCTGGACATATTTAAGGAAGACTGATGGAGGAGGTAGGAACTCAGAACATAAAGAAAATAGACACTGGCTTTTAAAGTTAAGCTACTGCATTGACCGAAAAAAACTCCATAAGCAGAGAATGCAAAGCAATGCTAAGATTACAGTAGCGACTTGCCTGAGTATAAAAAGGTAGCTAAAGTACTTCTACTTGTAAAAGGTGATTTATATACAATATATTCTAAACCTACTGCCAAGGGCCTGTCACAGTTGAGGAAATGGTAATCATAAACAAACACATGAAAGGCAGATAAATCTTACAGAAGTTGAACAAGAAAATAATACAGATGATTGGCATGAGTAGCAAAGCATAAATAAAACCCTGGTAGCTAAAATTAAGCTGCAGCTGATTCAGGTGTGAAAGTATATGTATGCCCACCCCATCCCCAACATTCCTGAAGTGTGTAGGACAGCCGCCTACAAGTAGATACAACAAATAATATATTTAAGCAATATTAGGGGAAAGGGAATTGTCTTGAACAGACTATCAAACATTTTTCCACTGACAATTCAATTATATGTCTGAATTGGGGCCTAATTGACAACACTGATCTAATGTAATTCTAAATGAAAATCTCTGTCAAACACAGTAAATCACAATAGTCAGGCAAATAGGCAGGTCCTGTTCAGCCTATATACATCAGACTTCCAAAACGATTCAGAGTCCTGCCATGTGCAAATGTTCGCTGATGACACTGCTATTGTGGGCTACATCAGGAGTGGGCAGGAGGAGGAGTACAGGAAGCTAATCAAAGACTTTGTTAAATGATGCGACTCAAACCACTTACACCTGAACACCAGCAAGACCAAGGAACTGGTGGTGGATTTTAGGAGGTCCAGGCCCCTCGTGGACACCGTGATCATCAGAGGTGACTGTGTGCAAAGGGTACAGACCTATAAATACCTGGGAGTGCAGCTGGATGATAAATTGGACTGGACTGCCAATACTGATGCTCTGTGTAAGAAAGGTCAGAGCCAACTATACTTTCTTAGAATGTTGGTGTCCTTCAACATCTGCAATAAGATGCTGCAGATATTCTACCAGACAGTTGTGGCGAGTGCCCTCTTCTATGCGGTGGTGTGCTGGGGAGGCAGCATAAAGATGAAAGACGTCTCACGCCTGGACAAACTTGTTAAGAAGGCAGGCTCTATTGTAGGAATGAAGCTGGACAGTTTAACATCTGTGGCAGAGCGACAGGCACTAAGCAAACTCCTGTCAATCATGAAGAATCCACTGCATCCACTGAACAGTGTCATCTCCAGGCAGAGGAGTAATTTCAGTGACAGACTTTTGTCACTGTCTTGCTCCACTGACAGACTGAGGAGATCATTCCTCCCCCACACTATGCGACTCTTCAATTCCATCCGGTGGAGTAAATGCTAACATTATTCAAAGTTATTGTCTGTTTTTACATGCATTTTTATTACTCTTCAATTTAATATTGTTTTTTGTATTAGTATACTGTTGCTGGATTATATGAATTTCCCCTTGGGATTAATAAAGTATCTATCTATCTATCTATCTATCTATCTATCTATCTATCTATCTATCTATCTATCTATCTACCTACCTAAACCGAAGGATAATATTAGAGGAGTTGATTTGTGAAAAATGTCATTTTTCATAGTAGAATATCTTTCTCACTTTAAAGGGCTCATATGTGCACTAAATATGGCCCTCTTAATATGTAATCAAAAGCGAATGAATGGCTTGAAATAGTATTTTGTAGCTGTTTCCTTTCTCAAACTCAAGACCTCATAGATGCTATTATTGGAAAATTAAGGTGGTCCTCATACACTTTTGTCCAAAAATTTAAGAGCAGATACTCAACTTTTTAGACCAAGTCTATGCTCCAAATTTTGTATCTGGTGCTGCTCATCTGTCTGATCCAGCCAAAATGGACCAAACAAAAATCAAGCTTGTAATATGCATTTTTAGATTTGAAAGACAATCCAACGACTCCCCAGCAGCTTTACTATATTGATGAACTTTCAGAGGTGTCAGATAAGTGGGCAGGGAGAGATTGTATCTTGTCCAAGATGGACAAGTGCGGCTGTGGCACAAATTGAGTGGGACAGGCTGAAACCTGTCTCAGGCAAACATATGGCAGCTTGTTGTGTGAATGAACAACATGTATGTACCACAAAGCTGAGTTTGTCTGCTTATGTTGAATGAGAAGTGAGGTGCATACAAGTGTCAAACAATGTAAAAGACCATGCATACGCCCTCTCATCAAGTGCAAGTCACACTTGTATAAGCTTCTACATCTTCTGTAGAAGTCACCCCAACTCCCGTGGATGTGGTTGAATGTCAGTAGAGCTGACTGCTCCATATACACACATACATGTCTTTTGTAGTGAGAACTGAGCTGCATGCAAGTGAAGAAAAAATGTAAGGGTGCATGAATGCACCATCTAGTGGCTGTGGTTGAGTGTGAGCAGAGTGGACAGCTCCACACACACATGCACACACACTGTTGTTTGGTTTATATATGTCTAATACCATGTTCCTGAATGCCTAGACTTAACAAAAGATGTTATGATGTCTAACATTCAAAAGAGCTTCTGCTACATTTTGTTACTACTTCACGAATTGGCAAATTGTATTTATGACTATATAGGAACACTGGTGCAAATTTATATCTAACTGGAAGGTTTTTGTTGCTCTAGACTTAACACTAGAATTACCAGAATCCAAAAAAAACTTGTAGATCCGGCCCACCTTAAAACCATTCTCACCTCTCCACCACTGTCTTTTGTCTTCTAAATGTGCCGATTAAGACGAGCAGCAAGCAGCCGGCTATTCCATCCCCCACCGTCACAGAACGCTCACTAAATTTTCCCAACTCATGCCTTTTTTAATTACCTGGGAGTGACTCAACTGGGAGTTTTAGAGTGGAAATAATAGATCGTTATTTGAAACACATTCATTTCATGTGTGTTCTGTTTCTATAGTAATCTGTGTAAACACATTGTTAAAACAGAAACTTTTTCATATTTTAATAATAAAAGTTACAAAATGTAGGCATAAACTATAGAATGTGTGAAGCCTGATTTCCAAAGATCAAATAAACACTTTCACAAAAGGTTCAAGAACGACACAACAGCTTCCATGGCAGAACGCTAAAATTTGCTTCTCAGAGCGCAGCATGCTTACCGTGCCTCAGACACCCGAGTTCGATTTCCCACTGGGGAGAAAGCATTATTTTTGTTTTTCTTTTTAACCTTCACCGCTATGCCTGCCTGCAAGCATCTGCTTTTTGCGTGCTGGAACGTTTTTTTTTTTTTTCTTTTTTCTTAAGTAAATCGTTAAGTTTAAAATGTCGATCGCAGTTATTTCTGTTGATGCTTTCATTCATTATAGCTAATACTGTTATCAAGTGGTCACTGTTTTGGCCTGTTGTATACAATCTATCTAGCGTCTTTATCTCCACTCTCACTGCCCGCTTGCCTGCGTGCAGCATGTGTCGATTGATATACTATTCAATGTATTTCTTAATTCTTCATAATGGAGGTGTTTGGGCTTTTTCACTAGTTTGTCCTTGCTTTTTAAGGGGGTGTTCATTACTCATTTACTTCATTTTTGACTTGGGTGACACACATGCACACAGGAATGAATTTGACATAACACCTGCATTACTTATTTCTCACATATGTCATGACACATACTCAGATCCCTTTATGGTAGATCCACCCAATGAGTTACAGAGAGACAATTATGTTTCAGACATAATTCTTCTTAATGTTTATCTTTTGTCATCATTACTTTTTACTGTATATACTGTACTCTCCATAAATTTAATGGCCTTGTCAGATGCTCATTTACAATAAGGACAGCAACACTCATTAGGATCTAATGTAGCTTAACGATTGCAAATAATTTTATTAGGTATATATGATATACTGTACTTTTTCCCTGTACTTTGAACCTTCAAATTTAGATAAATGTGTAGCTACAAGTCGTAAATTGAGAGACAGTGATACATTACTTGCAGGCATGCTGCCGTTGATGGGTGATCAGATGGCTAGCTGAGCAAACCAATTAGAAACACAAAACAAAAACAAGACTAGCTTTGAGTCAGTTAAACTTGATTTTGATTCTTATCTGCACCTCACTGCAACCATACTATGTAGTCTGCTCTTGATCTGCAGCTAGTGCTAGGTACTCTGCAACTGACCCAATGACACCAGCATCCATTGAGTAAAAAGCCTTACAGTCACTTAGCTATGTTCTTTTCAAGGGAAAAAAGGTATATACATTAAAAAATGTTTTTCTAGTTTGTGTTACAGACTCCACCATGATTAACTTTGTTATGTCAATTAGATTTAGGAGACTTCTACAGGGCCTGAGACCAATAAAGAATTAAGTTTCTAAAAAAGGCACTATAGTGAGATCTGTGTATAAGAGAGTTGAAAGTTGATAAGAGAGTTGAGTAAAATATTAGCCTAGAGAGCACATAGAGGTTTGTTTCATGACACAGAAGGTGCAATAGGTGTAAATCTAATTCAGAAAAGACTTCCATATTAAATAGAAATTGTTGATGTTACCCTGTTGTCTACTTCCAGCTGTCCAGTTTCTAAACCCACTTTTACAAGTTCAGGGTCACAGGCAAGTAGAGACTATCATGCAACTACTGGGCATAAGGCAGTCCATCCTGTGCCACCCTTCCGGCAGAGATAAGATGCAAGTCCAGGACATTGGAATTGAGAGCTGCCAATTCTACCGCCCAGCTAAAGAAGACTTCCATTAGCCAGCTGCAGAACTGGCTTCCTTATTTGGTGACATGACTTTTCCTGGAAAGTATCTTAATCAGCCTCAGTGCAGTGCCACCACTTACAGCAAAAATGAAAGTTTCAGGGCTGAAATTCAGTAATAAAATTAAGATTATGATTTTAGAATCAGTCTGAAATGCAACATACTGTGAAAAGTCACTTTTAAATAAAAAAAACCTACACTTTCATTTACTTAAACTTAGATTGCTTGGTTAAAAGGTGAATCAAAAGATTGCTGTGGGTAGGACTCGAGAATAAAAAAGAAATTACAAAAGGACAATCGAATAACACACCTACATGCACTGATGGACCTAGAGCTTCTTGGCTGAAGAACAGAGGCAATGAATATTAATATATTTTGTATATAGTTCTATTTTACATTTTACATGTAAACTAAAGATGTGTTCCCTTGTGGTCCTAAACTGGATAAAAAATTTCTTGATGTTATATTTGTTGCACTTTAAATCATATTCTCATATTTTAACCACAAAGGAAGCATATACACATTTTTTGTAAAAATTGTGTAAGAAATATATGTTGTTTTTTAAAAACTATTTAATATAGATATTCTGAAAACTAATTGTTTTGGTTTAATTGTAAGACAGAACATGTTTATTAACACTAGAATTACCAGAGCATACGAAAAAACTCGTAATTCCGTCCCACCTTAAATTGCTTCTTACATCCCTTCATGCCTCTCCGCCAGCGTCCTTTGTCCTCTAAATGTGCTGATAAAGAGAAGCTAGGAGCAGCTGGATATTCCATCCCCCCACCAATTTAGAACGTGCACGAACTTCTCTCAGCTCATGCCTTGATTGAGTATCTGGGAGTGAAGTTAAGTGGGAGTGAGTTTTAGAGTGGAAATAATAGATCGTTATTTGGAACACACGCATTTCATGTCTGTTCCGTTTCTACAGTAATCTCTGTAAACACATTGTTAAAACAGAAATGTTTTTTATATTCTAGTAGTAGATGACAAAATGTAGGCATAAACTATATAATGTATGAAGCCTGAAGTCCAAATAACAAAGAAACATTTTTACAAAAGGTACAAATATAAAACAATTGCACTTTTATTCAAAAATATAACTACAGAAACAAAAAGCTGCCTTAACATGCGACATTGACAGCCATTTATTATAACTGCCTCCGTGGTGCAATAGAATCAGTTCTCGCCTTGGAATCAAAAGGTCGTGAGTTTGATCCTGCACCACTCCGTTATGAGAAGTAAACTGCTCTTAGTCTTACTATTTTAGAATAAAAGCATACATTTGATTTCAGTCTGTAACAGCCGGTGCAATTTATGATCCTTGTAAAGGTTAGCTTTTTTTTTTAATTCACTTTTCATTCTCTCAGTCGCGTTCAGAATCAATCCATACAACCCCATCTGACACGGCTGTTTTCACTAAAGACGCGCTATAGCTCTGCAGTGTACCACAATGCATACTAACGCCCCCCGGGTTCTGACACACAAACGCTGGTGAAGCTGCCTTCTTCGTATCTCACCGTCACTTGATTTTGTTTTTATTCTGTTTTATTGAGTGTTCCTGCCAGTCCCCGCATGTTGCTGTATGCTGTTTCTTTTGTACTCCAGGACATGCAGAGGAGAGAATGGTAAAGAGCAGTAACTTCGGCACTATATGCAATCATCAGACACTCCCCATCTGCCCGTGTCGCTCAAACACAGGAACATAAGTTGGTGTAAAAGTATAACAAAAGTGCACTTTTTTTCAAGTGCACTTTTTCCATCACCTTTTCCTGTAAGAAGCAATGTACACACTTCTCTCTATGCTGTGGTTTCTATTACACACCTGAAAGAAAGAGACAATATATGTGAAAATATCATTGCACTAATGCAATATTATTTGAAAACGAACAGCGTCAGATCGGGTGTGAATTTATGCAGGAACTGGAAATTCTCTGATGCGGGACCTTCCCCCAGGGAAGAAAGTACAGTTTCAGGTGCTCATTCAGTGTCATAGGAACCATAGCACAGAGAGTTGTGTGCACTGCAACAAGTACACGTGTTGTAAATGTAGGAAGGACAGTCCTTGGGTGTGTGAGAACTGTTAATATTTGAATGTGATGATTTTATATAGCACGAAATGAAAATCAGCACTTCTTAGCATTGCACCATGCAAGCTGTCGTATCAATCGCCTACTGTAACTTGCTTTCTTTTTTCTTCGGTTATACAGGTAGTCTTGAATAAAAGTGCACTTGTTTTGTTTGCGAAATGAAGTGTCTGTGTGCACTTTTCGTGGCATTACACGTGTATTTTTTGAGCATGCTCAAACACAGGAACATAAGTTGGTGTAAAAGTATAACAAAACAACGTGCAGATGGGGAGTGTCTGATGATTGCATATAACGCCGAAGTTATATAATTAGAATGTGAATTGCAGTTAAACATGAATGAAATGCATACATTGACAAACTATGGGATGTAGAGTTCTGGGGCCTCATGCATAACACCGTGCGTAGAATTTGCACTATAACATGACGTAAGCACAAAAGCCGAAATGTGCTTACGCACAAAAAAATCCAGATGCATAAATCTGTACATTCGCCAACTTTCACGTTGTTCCACTACATAAATCCCGGTCAGCGTGAAAATTAACGTATGTGCACGTGCCTGCTGCCCAGCCCCAACTCCTCCCAGAAATACGCCTCTTTAAATATGCAAATCAATATAAATAGCCATTAAGCTCAGTTTTCTGTGAAAAGGCAATGGCAAAAGCATGAGGGAAAATAGAATTTCAGCGAATACCAAGTGGAAGCAAGGAAAAACGTACTATTTGTTGGTTTAAACAGTGGTATACACAACAAAAGGAAGTTGATTGAGTGACATAGCATGTCGGAGAAACTCGAAAGCTCAAGTTCACAAAGTCACACAGTGCCCGAAATAAAAAAGAAGTTGTTAGATATCAAAGTCGCCGTGAAATAGCAAGTAGTAGCCCACCGTCTGAGTGTCATATGAAAGCTTATTAGGGTACAGAGAAAAAAAACTTTAATCTCAAAATTTCCATTTAATCACATAGTTTAATTTGTCATTAAAGTAGAACATCATAAACTTCATCTTAAAATTGTTTAATTATTAGTTTCTCAAATCCCATTATAACTAAAGCAGCACATTAAATGCTTTGTTTTGTATTTGATCTTCTATGTGCTCTATGTGTGTGAATCACTACGTGCTTCCAGGCATTCTCTTCCTCCAACAGGACACAGAATCCATTAAATTTGTGATATTACAGCTTTCTGAATAATTAAAATACTGAGATGTATATGTGATATCATTTTCATGATGATAGGAGTTAAAGTATGTTATTAAACATAGGAACACGGTGGCGCAGTGATTTTTCATGTCTCGCGCAAGATGACAATGCATTTACAGTTTTAACAATGGTAAGGATCAGAAGGGTTTTCAAATATTATGGACATTCTGAAAGTCTTTTATGCGGTTTGCATAAAAAATGGGGACATGTCAGAGAAAATGAGGAGAGCTGGCAAACCTGTGTTTAATAAGATTGAACCATACCTTTCGTGAGTGTCTTTCAAATTTTAGGAGAAAGAGACAGCAGTCCTTTTTTCTAGTTCAATGTACCACTGCTTGCCCAGTCTTTACACTGTGCAGAGTACTTCTTTCAGCTTCTTGGCAAAGTCTGTCTTGGACTAGCTGGTGGACCTTGCCTCTTGTGAGGGAGAGTTTGAATGACCAGTTTGACACCCAAACAATATGGGCTTGCTTTTGCTCTTAACCAATCCCAGTTTTGATTTAGATGGGCACCACTCTCCATCATGATCTTTGGAAATTAATTAAGCCTATATTTAAGTTAATAAATAATAGCAGAATTACCTAATTATATGTAGCATAATTATGCACAAAAGCCAGTCAGAAAGAAACAAAAAAAGATTTGTAATATGTGCAAGATGATTTGTGAAAAGTCAAGAAAACAAAGTCAAAAGTACTATAATATGGAAAAAAAATAATTAAATGAGAAAAAAGAAAATTCAAATATATAATGTGAAATATAAATGAACAATTAAGAAAAAATAAAATAAAACACAGTCTCATCTAAAACCCAAAAATATCCAACGGAACAATGATGAAAAAACAAAAAAGGAAACTATAACAACAATCATATACAGAAATGTAAAAAACTGATACAGTGAAGGGAATCTACAGAAGTCAAAATGTACATTTAATAGGCAATAAAGGCAAATAAATGGCAATGGAACATACTGGACAATATTTTTTTTCTGTATTAATAGTTCTGGGGCTCAAGGCTGACCCAAATGGAAGTGTTTTGAGGGTCACCTCTTTATCCATGTGTCTGACACTTCCTGGAATAGCCATGCAATGCTTTATCTTCATCCATGGTATTAGTTAACCAAATGTTTCACTTTTAAATGATTAATGTTGAATTTAGTGTTTGGTGCCAATATCTTAAATACAAGCACCTGTGAAAGAAATGAATGGCTTTCAATTGACTTCATATTTTTAAGAACAATTATTTGATGAGTATTATATAAAATATTTTTAAAATATTTAATATTTAAGTGGTCTTCACTGCTTATTGTAACATTTTACTTTTTTTTTATTCTTTTCACAGGTGGATCAGTGAAATGCCTGTTACTCAGCAGCCTCTTTTAATAATTGAAGAATAATATTTTTATTATTAAGTTATCTACACAATGGTCAAAATGACTGGCTTTGAAAAAAACTGATAAAACTTAATAATCAATTTTAAATGGAAAGCATACTTATTTACCTGAAGAAGTAACTTATGCAGTTAACTTTGGGAAGCATTTTATCATGTTTACATTAAAGTACTGCAATCTACTAAAACAATTGTAGGAAAACTTATGTGTGTTAGTATGTTCAATATATCATTCTTAATAAAATAATGAATTAATATAAGTTAAAAAAACAAATTAATATAGACTGATTGTTTTAAATTAAGAGAATAGCAACCATTTTTATTATGTTGTTATGTTTTATTATGTTGACTTATTCCCTTTTTATATAAAGAAAGAAGTATTGTTTTCAGTCATAAAGCATAAAATGTTTTAGTTTTTGTTCCAGTTTTGCATTTCAAGATTATTTTTTTTGTCTTCTTGCCTTACAAAAGTCACTCTTTTAAAACTTTTTTGTATGGATATTTCTTGTAGGCAACATGGTGGTGGCTTTAGCTCCTGAAGTGACTACAATAATCAGAAAATCGGTGTA
The DNA here is from genome assembly GCF_016835505.1 of Polypterus senegalus. Taxonomy (NCBI): domain Eukaryota; kingdom Metazoa; phylum Chordata; class Cladistia; order Polypteriformes; family Polypteridae; genus Polypterus; species Polypterus senegalus. The sequence goes on along the minus strand of NC_053156.1, from coordinate 205,647,720 downwards.
ACAGATTTTCTAATCTTTGAACAGAACAATTTGTAACCTACCAGCCCTTATCATACTTAGAACTTCTAACCAGTGTTTAAATATATAATTTTAAAATAACCTCTCTGAGCACATTTATCCATAAATCAAGCTCATTACACATACTGTATAACCTGTAGCTTAAATACTGTCTCCCAGTTTATCTTCATTTAGCTTAAAATGAAAAAACACCATAAATCATAAAATGTCCCTTTTTACGTTCTAAGTCTAAAACATGTGTCTATTATTTTACATGAAGGAATTAAAGAAAACAGATAAAAGAATGAAATAGGCCCAAAATAGTTACAAATGATGTATAGGAATAGGTATCTATAGATGACCAAGAACTTCACGTTGATTTTACAATGAAGCTATACTTTTGTGAAGAGATGTAATTTAAAGCTAGGTAATAGTAACTGCAATTATTGATTTCTAAAACAAGGGGAAAAATAGTTTCAAGAGAATAATGAGGCGAAAACAACACTGAAGAAAGTGCCATTACTGAAGAGAACATGTAAAAATGCACTAATTTAATTATCTAGCAGTTCCTTTTAAATATCATACTATGCTCATTTAATTGTCCCATTTTTAAATAGTTTTCATATTGCATGTGATTTAACATAGCTATTAATTTGAATCTCATATGTGATATTATTTATTTTTAAAAAAATATTACCATGTTTTAATTTTTATTAAAACTCGGATTACAAGCTGACAGAGCACTTAATATTGCTACCTGCCACGTCCAGGGTTTTAAACCCTTGTTCAATCACTGTCTATGAGGAGCATTCTCTCTATATCCCCAGTATTTCCGGGTTATTATATCATACGGTACAGCAAATATGATTCCATCCATGTGCCTGACACTTCCGGAATAACCATTTAGTGGCTGCACTCCTGAATTAGAATAGGTGGTTTTGCAAAATGGTTGAATGAATGATTGGATATTTATTTAAAGTCTCAAAATGTACATTCATTTCATTCAAACAGGCTCATTAAAATATTGATAAATATAGGAAATTATTGATGGTCAAGGGAGGATGTAAATTTTAAAAGATAGACTGAAAAACATAATGCGTTCCTAAAGAAGTTGTTGTAGTGATTACATGGTGGGTGGCTTTCCCACTTCCACACTTTCCAAGCCCCAAAAAGCAACAGTTCCCCATTTCTTTGTCTCATTCTATTTTAGTCCTGATTTCTCTATGCCCTGCCAATTAACCCTCACTCCACCAAACTTATCAGATACAGACTAGTTCACTGTTAAAGAGAGGTATTTAAACCTAGCCTTGAAACTCTGGGCCAATAAGCTTAAGTGTTCCTCTTCAACTCATGAGACTACTGCATTACTGAATTCCTTCTTTATTTAAAAAGGTTACAACTGGGTGTCCTGTGCCCATTGAAGGGTAATATGGTCCAGTCTTTGCTAGACTTGGATCATATACTGTCTGCTGTGAGCCTAATGGGGTTATATTAGTCGAAGGGGTTATGTCAATCCCATGCCAGTCTTCTGGACCTCTCTTTATTTCGCTGTTCCATCTATAGAAATAAAATTGGTAACACCCACTATGATGACAGAATTTAACACAATGTAACATTTGCTGCTCACCCACACTCATGTACAGAGATGTATATTCCAACAGCCAGCAAGCTTTTCTCTCTGTATTCATGTCAAAACTTTGCACCATTTATGCCTCTAGCAATTCCATGCAAGTTGGTTAATATACCATAATATATAAAAGTGAAATTAATGCAGCTGCATAATGTAATACAATGCTAGTAAAATCTCATAGACAGTATCAATTTAGTTTATTGATTTTGTTTTGTCTACAACTAATGGAAAATGATTTTCTGCTGTAACAATACCATTGTCATGACTGTTCAGTAATGTTTTGGCATAACTTTGCTTTATTAATTATAAGATAAAAAGTATTGTATTCATTATATTTTGTTCAAGTCATCATGACGCTATTTTCATTGCACTTATCTTTTATGGGTGCCACCATTGTGTGTAGTATTTTCTTAGCTGAGGCCAAATTGTTGTTGTTGAAAATGTTGAATCTGCATCTAGCCATGTGATCTGCCAGTGGTGTGAAATATGATACCATTACTAAGTTCATATTGTTATGATACAGCCAGGGTTTTTGCCTGGCTAAAGATTATTTATTGTTTATTTAATATTTTTGTTAATATATACAGTCAATCCTCAACTGTCATGCATTTAACTTTCATGCCTTCCAGCTTTTGTGTGATTTTATTTGTAACCTCATTTTTACTTTTGCATTGGAGACTGCAGTCTTTCTCAACTATATGCAATAGAGTTAAAAAACGAGAGGCTCAATATGCACAAGCTTGGGGAACAGCTAGTATACTAATAGATGTTTCAGTGGTCTTGTTCATCCTACTCTTGTAGAGTAAGGTGCTCCCCAAGCATTCATTTTGACTTGCACTTATGCCACCAAAGTCCTTCAGGCTCTAAGCCCAAGTGTGCAAAGTGAAAGATACGGCTTTGTGAGAAAATAAAGGTGTTCGATAAACTTTGTGCTGAAATGTCATCAGCTTCTGTCTGCTGCAACCAGCTGGCTAGAGACATTGAAGCTTCCAATCTAATAGTTAATCGCAGCCTTTAGGGTGGTGCACAAAGCAGATGTCTCTGAGGTATTATTTTCAAGCCAGCGCTTCCTTCACAATCTCCAACACCATCTACCAGGCATGAAGGACAGAGTGTTGGAGGTGATGTTGAGACCTTACCGGTTTAGGGAGATTCTGGCAGCAGTAACTATTTTTTTTTCATGTAGATGTTAGCACGAAAGCTCACAGAATTCTAGGAAGTTACTATAAAGTAAAAATGTTTTGCATGTTAACAATTGTATTTTGTGCACTGTATTTCATAGGTTATTTGTTGGTTACTGTTTTATTAAAATATATAAAACAAATCCTTTGCAGAGTATCTTTAACAATCTTGAGAAACTTCACAGTTTTTGGTGGTCGTGGGAACCTAACCCTCTGTTTCCCATAGGTTCAATGTATTACAATTCCTAGGAATACAAACCCCATGAAAGTTGAGGATTGACTGTAAATATTATGTTATTAATTCTGCATTGGGTTTTATTTTGTCTTTTGTTACATTTATAAATTATGATTTTTATTAGTATGGTGTTATCTTTTAATTATTTTAAAATTTTATACTTTATTAACTGTCTATGTTATAGTTTTATGTATTATTTGCACTCCTTTCTGTGTATGGACCCTGAAGAGGAAAGGTCGCCTGATAATGCATCTCATGTGTTGCCCCAGCTTTATAAAAAGAGTAACTGCAGTGTTCACTGTATCAGCATTGCATCTATGTTTTTGGATTCCTGTTTTTGATTAATCGTTTCATGATTTGATTTCCTGGCTTTTGACCCTTACTGTTGTTTAAGGCACTGTAATTGACTTTGCAGTTTTTTGAGGATTTGTTCACCTTTAGGTTTTGCGTTTTAGGCAAAAACGGTTTTTGTTTTTTTGTTGACCTCCTTTGCTTCCCTTTATTCTAATTAAAGTCTTTAAATACAAAGACTTGTTTGTTTGTCCTTTGAACATTATGTTTTAAAATTGTTTTCTCCAATCTCCTAAAAGGGTATTTTTGAACGTATTGCTATTTGAAAGCATTAGTTCCTTTTTTGGACCTGTGAAGGTCAGAAGCCTGCTATTTGAATTTGAGACTAGACTGCTTGTGGTAAGGTCTGTATCCCTTTTTGAGCCTTATGTGACAGGAATCACAGCTGTACTGAACTGCATAGGATGGCAGTTGGGATACTGCAAGACAGAAAAAGATCGGAAAAAAACAAAGAATCTACTAAACAAGGACTAGGACATGAAACAATACTTAATAATATTTTAATACCAAATGAACTACTTCTTTAACAGGTTTGACCATCCTAACCCACTTTCATTTCGGAGTACTGCATCCTCCAACCATCCTTCTGCTGATACCAGCATAGTAGAGACATCCCCATCCACAATTACAGCAGTGCAGGTGAGCAGAGAGCTGAGGAGACTTCGTGCCAGCAAAGCAGTGGGTCCAGATGGAGTATCGCCATGACTGCTGAAGGCCTATGCACTGGAACTGGGGAGTCCTCTACAGCGCATCTTCAACCTGAGCCTGGAACAGGGGAGAGTCCCAAGGCTTTGGAAAACATCTTGTATCACCCCAGTCCCAAAGGTATCACGTCCTAGTGAGCTGAATGACTTCCGACCTGTTGCTCTGACGTCACATGTGATGAAGACCATGGAGCGGCTACTGCTTCACCACCTGAGGCCATAGGTCCGCCACGCCCTTGATCCTCTGCAGTTCGCATACCAGGAGAAGGTGGGAGTGGAGGATGCCATCATCTATATGCTACAGTGCCTTCAACACAATCCAACCTCTGCTCCTTAGGGACAAGCTGTTAGAGATGGGAGTGGATTCACACCTGGTGGCATGGATCGTAGACTATCTTACAGACAGACCTCAGTATGTGTGTCTTGGGAACTGCAGGTCTGACATTATGGTCAGCAACACAAGAGCACCGCAAGGGACTGTACTTTCTCCGGTCCTGTTCAGCCTGTATACATCAAACTTTCAATATGACTCAGAGTCCTGCCACGTGCAAACGTTCGCTGATGACACTGCTATTGTGGGCTGCATCAGGAGTGGGCAGGAGGAGGAGTATAGGAAGCTAATCAAAGACTTTGTTAAATGGTGCGACTCAGACCACTTACACCTGAACACCAGCAAGACCAAGGAACTGGTAGTAGATTTTAGGAGGCCCAGGCCCCTTAAGGACCCTGTGATCAACAGAGGAGACTGTGTGCAGAGGGTGCAGACCTATAAATACTTTGGAGTGCAGCTGGATGATAAATTGGACTGGACTTCCAATACTGATGCTCTGTGTAAGAAACGTCAGAACTGACTATACTTCCTTAGAAGTTTGGCGTCCTTTAACATCTGCAATTAGAAGCTGCAGATGTTCTACCAGACGGTTGTGGGGAGTGCCCTCTTTTATGCGGTGGTGTGCTGGGGAGGCAGCATAAAGAAGAAGGACGCCTCACACCTGGACAAACTTGTTAGGAAGGCAGGCTCTATAGTAGGAATGAAGCTGGACAGTTTAACATCTGTGACAGAGCGACGGGCGCTAAGCAAGCTCCTGTCAATCATGGAGAATCCACTGCATCCACTGAACATTGTCATCTCCAGTCAGAGGAGTAGCTTCAGTGACAAACTGCTGTCACTGTCCTGCTCCACTGACAGACTGAGGAGATCGTTCCTCCCCCACACTATGCGACTCTTCAGTTCCACCCGGGGGGGTAAACGCTAACATTATTCAATGTTATTGTCTGTTTTTACATGCATTTTTATTACTCTTTAATTTAATATTGTTTTTTGTATCAGTATACTGCTGCTGGATTATGTGAATTTCCCCTTGGGATTAGTAAAGTATCTATCTATCTATCTATCTTATGGTCAAATAATGGAGTGAGATAATCCATATTTAAACGTTTACTTAACCAGGGGCTAGATGTAAGAACAAAATTGTAGTCAGACTCATAAAGAATTTTTAAGCAAAGAGACTTTTACAAACACTCATGTACATACATATTCATGCTAGTTCGCAACATAACCTGTATCAATTTAGGATGTCAGAAAGAAATTAAATATTCTGAGGTAACCCACACAGTAAATTGAGGAATGTGGCCAGAAAAGAATGTGAACAGATGACTGTAGGTACGCTGTGAGGTATCAGTGCCAACCACTACCCCATTAGCAAACAAATCTTACTAAACGTGTCTTGTTTTAATATATTATTTGCATTTCTTGAATCCACATAATGGGTTTCATTTTTTTTTTTCCTCACTAAGCCACACTTATTTTAGCACGCAGGTTTGCTTGGCTAGCACATGCTATCTATATATAAACAACATTAAACCTGAACATTTGTGTTGTTATTAGAATAGAAAAAATAAATTAATTAAAAGCTCACTTCCTTGGATACATGATTTAAAGAGACAGATGACAGGCCTTTAAAATAAATTAATATACCCTTGCTTCTCATCACCTCAAATGGCAAAATGTAGTTTTAATAAAATTAAAAGCTGGTGATTTTTTTTTTTCAAATCAGCATATAATCACAACTAAACAGTGTGAGACAGGCAATGCTTAAATAAACCAGATATAGAATCGGGAGAATTTCCTCACACATCAATCATTAAAAATCTAGGCCAAAGAGCAAACTGACTATAAAAAATACTATTACAGTATATTGCTTTTCTGCTGGGAGGTTTTTTTTTTTAATGAATTAGTAGGTAGTGCCATTATGTAGATATTATTGACAATAATATTAGATCTGGAAAATACAGAGAAATGGCACGCCAGATCTCTTCATATATTTTAAACTGGAAATATATAATCCTCATAAATGTTAAGCTGATAAGTTGTTAACCAAGTAAGACTGCACAAGCTATTGTAATATTGAAATAAATGATTTTATGAATAAATGTATTCTGTTTTACAGACTTTACACATTTGTCCAAAGGCACAGAGCAGTCTGGTTTTCAAACAAAACAATTGCTGCCATTTTGTATGGAACTGCAATGTCTTTCCTTTAAAAACTTTTAAAAATAGAATGCTGATGGAGCTAGAAGTCACTAAGAGCAAATCACAGCAGGACATATTTGAATTGCCACTACACTGAAAGACATTTCTACAAGTCCAACTGCAACATTAATAAAAAAAATGTTAGACCTTGTGCTAGACAAATAGGCAGCATGAATCATTTTTGTTATAAAAAAGCAAAGCTTTAACTATTGTTTTCTACACATCAAAATAATTTTGTTTTAGCTTTTTACTCTCATACTTCAATATACTGAATTATGACTGAAGTTGACCTGCTTTGTACTTGAAAATGACATTCAGCTTCATTTCAATTGTTATTATAAGGCATGTTAAGACTGACGGTTTCTCTGGGATTTGCACATTATGAAGGGTTTGACACTAGTACCCCCACATATACGTGCAGAATATGCAGTATTTTACTGAGCTTTTATCACTTCATAGCCATGAAAAAAGGAAACAAAATGGTTTATTAATATATGTACCAAAATATAAAAGATTTGGAAAATAAATGTATACACTTAATAGAATAGATAGGTGATAACATTGTTTTTTATACAACAAAAGAACATGGTGAAAGTAGTAAATTATCTTTATTCTTGTAACTCTGAACAAAGCAAATACTTCCATTTATCTTGCCTCCATTAAAAAATAAACAGAAATATTTTAGTTTCCAGTATGAAACAGAGTTAATGATTGGTGAAGTACAGTTTTTTTAAAGCATAGTGGTACAATGGTTAGTACTTCTACCTTAGAGCTCCAGTGTCCTAAGTTTGATTCGTAGCCCAGTCAGTGTATGAAGTTTCCACGTCCTTCCCATGATTGTGTGGATATTTCTTATATACTCTGTGAATGTGAAATAATTTAAAATATCTAAATTGGCTAATCGTAAATGAGTCTGGCATCCCGTCCACTGTTATTTATGTCAAATGCTGCAGGGATACGCTCATGGTAACTATAGGTAGTTGTGCAGGGACCCATAGTTTTGGGTGGTTCTGTGCTGATTGATGGTTATTGCTTCACAAAGCTTTATTGTGCTTGCCTACTTTATGTCTAAAAAAAAGTTAATGGTGTTATCATTACCACAACTCCATAAAAGCATAATTATATCCACTAACCTTTTATGTAGCTTATATGCTTGGTAATTTATTAAAAGATTTTATTTAATTACAAATGAAGAGGGTCTAATAATTTTTTGCAGACTTAAGACATATCATATTGTAATTATGCTACTGGTCACAGCCACCCTTTATTTAGCTGAACAGTTTAAGAAAATAAATGTAGTGATGGAAATAGAGTTATTTTATGATAGATATGGCCACTTCAAAGCTCTTCCAAAGTCGGTCAATAGAAAAAAGGGATCTCAAGAAAAAGTAAAGAAAGCAGTAGTGAGCAGATAGCAATGGACAAAGATGAATGAATATGATGAGGCACATTAGGTGTAAACTTGTGGAAGTGAGAGCAGATTATAGCAAAATATTCCAGAAGCTATGGATAGGTAACTGGCAAATCAAAGGAAATATCTCAGCAAATTTTCTTAGTAGGGTGTCCGCAATAAGCTGCCAGAATAGATTTAGATTCTCCAAGTGCCTGAAAATAAGATACCATTCTTTAAAAAAAACTCTAATATTTGGTGTTTTATTGATGATCAAGCACCACTCCACAATCTCCTGTTTAATATTGGGTTGCAATGTAGTGAATAGGACAACCATTATCATGAATTTTCAGGTTGGGGGTGTTGTGGCGAAAAATTCATCATCAGAAGGCTCTTTACCTAAAAATAAAGGCTATTAGGACTCGAGATAGACAGACAGAGTTTTAAGGCTTTATTGCAATAAATCAACACAAAAATAACAAGGACTCAACCCAATACGGCCAAATGGAGCTGAGCCCTGAACATTACAACAATTGAAGTTTTTATAACAATTTCTTATCATAATCGCGTTCGATTATCGACTCATTCTGCACCTGGTTTTACTGTCCATTATTCCTCTTGGTGTCTGTTCGGCTTATTTTGATTAGTCTAAGACTGGGTGGATGGCTTCCTCTTAACATCTTTGGGCTTTTCTTATGTCATTTCCAATCTTTTCTGACCTCGCTATAATGAGTTCTTTTACCCATCTTCTCTGACTCCCTTCTACTCCTGTCCGGCCGAACCTTGAGTTTCCATGGGAACCCTTATTATCGCCTTACTTTTCCTATCACTGGCCCCCTTGTGGAATTTGTTATTTTTCTATGCTGTTCCCATTTTCTCTAACTGGCCAAGGCTTCAATTCCATATATGGGTTTCCTCTCATAGTTTTCTTTCTTAAACCTTCCAAACTTTTTATAATAGTGACCTGAAGCTTAAGCTTTAATTAAGTATAGAGTTAGAGTTAAAGTTAAAGTTAAAGAAGTATAGTATGTGCTTTCATTTAATCATTGCTTGGCATGCTTGATTTGTCTTAATTTCTACACTAAAGTTAATTTCTAATATATTCTTCTAATATTTTTGTTAATGCCTGAATTTACTAAGATTTTCTCTTCATGCATCAGGTCAGCGTGACCCTGCTTGCAGCAAAAGCCTTTTGTTGCCTTTCTGCTGATTCATCAGCCCAGCTGCTTTTTGATACGAGCCTTTCAGAGGCATCTTCTCTGTGTTATCACTTCCTAGCCTTGAATCACAGGTGTTCTCAAACTCTTATCTTGTCCAAAGCTGGTTTTAAATGTTACTGTATCCCTAAGAAATAATGCAATATAACTGATTTTTACTTAACTATTTGCTTGACCTATATTATTTGCTTAACATTCTAATTTATGCTTAATCTTAATATTTTAGAAGCTTTTAATTACTTTTTATGGCTCTATATGTTAATTTGCTATTATCTATGTTGATATAAAAATTTTCCTTCTACAGGGGTAAGGGAAAAAACAAGTTATACATCTTTATAGTACTGTTGCCTGTAATGGATTTGTGCTGAAACCACCACAGAAGAACTATTAATTACACCATTTTTCACTTTTCCTACTGTTTTTTGAATGTTTTAAACTCTGCTGGTTTCACACTATACAACTCAGTCAAACAGAATGTCAGTTGCTGAATGTTATTGAGGGTGTCGGTCAGAAAAGACTAGGGATGACAAGGCATGACAGACTACTTGACAACATTTAACAACTTTTCAGCAGTATTTAAAATAAACTTTTATCATAATGGAGCCAGCAGCTGGAAGTCATCATTATGTGCTGTATGAGAATATCCTGTCCTCACTGGTGGCTATAGCTTCACATTGCAGCAGTGTATCATGGATTTCTCCACATGACTTAACTTACCTTAAATCTGGTCAAGGCAATATGTTGAGATCAGTGGCGCGGCATTCTAAATTAAAGGGGTCCAAGATTTTCTTCAAACTGTTTATTTTAAATATAAAGGCAAAAGAAACACAGTCACTCGGTGACAGCAACTGTATGCCATTTTTCTGAAACAGCCAACATGCATGAATGCAGCTTTAACAAGCTAATATTAAGCTGTTAATGTTGTAAGAACCTAGCAATTTATTTAAATTAGTGATAAGGTTTACTAGGAAGGCTTGTAGCATACACAAAATTCTGTGTTTTTATTTTTCTATTTATAAAGATTTGTGCATACAGTATATAGAATTAAATTCTTACATTTGTTTTACATTTTGAATGCAAATTTAATAAAGTTCTTATTTTTTGCCATCTTGATTTACATTATTTATGTGATGTGGTGATGGTGATGTGACTGCGTCAATTTACTTGTGACATCATGTGACACAACATATAAATATGGCCGCAATCCAGAGGTGGGTAGAGTAGTCAAAAATTATACTCAAGAAAGAGTAGCGTTACTTCAAAATAATATTACTCACGTAGAAGTAAAAAGTAGTCATCCAAAAAATTACTCAAGTAAGAGTAAAAAAGTATTTGGTGAAAAGACTACTCAAGTACTGAGTAACTCTTTGATCATAATAAATTATTTATTTTTTAGAAATGTAATAAAATATAAAATAATGTGCAAATTCTGCTATTTCCAAATAACAAAATAAAAAATGAGTAAAAATAAATAACATCTTTACAAAATAAAGATGCACAAATAACACAAAGTTCCAAATCTTAGTTTTTCACAACAAAGCTTTTGAAGCCATTACCTACAGTAGGTAACATGTATGTCTGAACAGTGAAAACTACTTACAATGACAAGATATACTGTACACTGACAGTATAATACTGCATATTCACTTGCACTCCAAACAGCACAGCTGATAAAAAATAACATTAGAATAATGCAGCTTCTGCACGTGCAAGAAGTCTCACTTTACCATGACTGTCTGTGTCTGTGCATGTTTGGTTAAAACGTGCTTGTTTTTCACTCCGTGAAGTGATGGTTAAGTTTCAGCAGGAGTTGACTCTCAAGGTTCCTGCAGTGAAGCTGTGACCGTTTAGCAGAGATCACGAGCCCTGTATGACTAAAAAGTCTCTCACAGGCTGCAGACGCAGGAAGTTTGTATGTGGTCATGTGACTGCATGGCTATGTCTGATTAGTGAAACGGAGTCATGTGATTATTGTTGCTACATCTGATTGGTGAAACAGTCATGCAGTAGATTCACTGGTGACTTCTCTCCGACTAAAATATAGCATATATAATGTGTAAATGGAAAAAAGTAACGAGTCGAGTGTTGCCAAATGTAGCGGAGTAAGAGTAGTGTTTCTTCTTCACAAATGTACTCAAGTAAAAGTAAAAAGTACGGTGCAGTAAAACTACTTGTAGAAGTCCAATTTTTTTAAAAAGTTACTTAAGTAAATGTAACGGAGTAAATGTAACTCGTTACTACCCACCTCTGCTGCAGTCACACTTTCAGGTCATCTCTCAGTGGATACAAAAAATATTTCATTATTAGCCGTACTTTGCTTTAAAACAAGTTGATCCTAATATCAGACTTTGACCTTCTGGTTTTGAACTCTTTGGTCTTCAACTTACATTTTTTTCTTGCCTCCCTTGACTTTGGTTACTCAATTTTATTTTGCTTCACAGAACTTTGGACCCTTGCCTACTATATTTGATTATGATTATAATCTTTTACATCATCTCCTTCTGTTCACAATAATCCTCAACACCTTAAATGTGGTAACAAGGTTAAACATAGTTTGCAATGGACCACAACTATGAAAGGGAGAAGAGGCAGCACTTCAACCAAAAATTTTAAAATGTGTGTAGTTTAGAAAGAGGTGTGTATATCTGGCAGCTAATGAGACTTATAGGAAAGAATGAGTGAAGGCTACCAAAGTTATAACTGTGCACTGAGAGAATAAGTAGGCAATTATACTGCACATCAAGTTTTGACCTTCTCACAATTGTAGATGTAAACAGATTATTTCACTACAGATTCACAAAAACAATGAATGCTGATCAAGTTGTATAGCTGAGGTAGAGGTCAACACACTATAGTGTTTGACTGACCTTTCTGAGGAAAAATGATTGACTGTTTTTTGTCTTCTCTGGTATGCCACTTTTGCAGCACACCGGTCTGATAATGGCAAGCTGCAGCAAATGCATTCGTGAAATCAATGAACCAGAAAGAGTCAGAGGGGTTTTTGTTGCTAAAGTGCTATCCAGTTTTCATGGGCAACTCAAAAGCATCAAGCCACAAGGCCGTCATCATTAGACAATAATTATACACTGTAAATATATAATGCTATATGAAACATTTATTGATTTTTAATTGGATACCAAACTATCTTCAAGCACATTTTTGAACAAAATTTATTTTAATTTAAAATTTGGAAAAATGTCTAATTTCAAAATCTGTCCAGCATTCAAAAAATATATATTGCAAAGGCACCGTATAATAAAACAGAAAATGTAAGTATACATCGACATATATAATTTGTGTGATTATATCTGTTTGTGCGTGTTTCCTCTGTCTATACATTTCTCCCCCTTTCATAAAAATTATAACAGGGGAGCTTCAAGTAATATTGAATATTGTGGAAAACATACCTGAGGATTACTTAAAGAAGAAAATGAAAGATATTATTCCTGCTGTCCTTTTCATAGAACCAACTTTGGAAACTTCATGAATTTTGTTTTATACAGATGCAGAGACAATCAAAAAGTTAGTATACTGGAAATCCTTGCCATTCATCATGTAATTCCCAACTCATGAAATCTATATTTTATTGTTATTTTGTTTTTGGCCATCATTTTTGATGGGAATTGGCTAGTTAAATAATTAAAATAGGGTAAGACAATACTTTAATTATGTAATTTATATATTTTACCAGTAATACACTTGTGACTTGAGTATTCATAGTTTTCATACTCTTTCTCTGTACATTTAGCATTGATTTGCTCAGAGGTTGATGCGCTTTCTGCTTCCTGAGCAGCTCTTCTTTTCTCCATCCTAGTGGCCCACTTCTTCTCTTCTTTCGTTGGCATATTTTCACGTTAAAACTGATCAAGTCAGTGTTTGTGCTGCAATTACTTAGTAGGTTTTCCTTAATTTTCTTCAATCTGCCTCAAGAATTATTTAAGATATGAAGAGGCAGGGGACGTGGCCGCGAAGGTGGTAGGGATGAGAACAGCACCCTGCTGGCTGCTGCCTGAGAGTTGATTCTACAATAAAATAAAATAAAAATAAAATGAAGGATAACCTTGGAGGTCAATCATCACCCAGAAAGTGGATAGTAGGCATCATGTAGTATATGTACCAAATTTCAGGCCAATAGGTCAAACGGTTTGTGAGCTACAGGTGATTTAAAATCCTGGACAAATAAACAAACAGCCAAGATAGTGTATATAAAGATTACATTTCTTCATATAGTGCTTGAAACGATTTCAGTTCTTGGATTCAAGCTTACTAATACTTAACCTTTTTCAAAAAGAAGTGATCAGCAGAAAGGTATAATTTACTTTTTATTCAGTGAAAAAGTACAGTTTGTGCAAATGAGTATAAAGTAAATGTCACAATTCAGTGCTTTCAAAAACAAAACACCGTAGAGTCCTGGCCCTCATTTCCTCAGTGTGCCACTTCTGAAATCTCTTACACCTATGGGTAGCTAGACAAGATTTTTGTGTGCCTTCTTAATGCTTTGCAGCTCTGGTATAGAAGCACAGTGCCATTGCCTTTATATAATAATCAAAAGATCAATTGTGACAGGTGAGGTTCCGCTAAAAAGACAGCTTTACAACTCTTGTATTGCTATTTTGGTTGTAATGGTGCCAAACTTATTGCAAATCTGCTAACAGTATTTATATTCAAAACTTATTCGAATTAAAAATCTGTATTCTTTTGGAAAATAAGTACAGTGATGTGTTATACACAAATTGATTTTTTTAAATAAAACATGCATTTTTGTAAGCAATCACATTTTAAAATTCATGCTGTCTTTTATTTTACACTCATGAGATCTCCAGGTAACCATATTCAGGGCTGACTCAGAGCTTGATTTATATCACAGGATGGAGAGTTTCTGTGGTAGAAGTGTAGCAGGATTCTTTGTCAGCAAGCTGGCAGCAGGAAGTAGCAGTGATATAATAGAACAGAAGCCTCATTGGTAGTTGTTGCTAATTTTACTTTTAAATGTCTTACCCATGTCATTTTCATCTTTGCATCTTTGTTTTTACAACAAACCTTGCAACAGTGCTGCATTAACATTTTCAATCTTCTGCTTCCTTTCTCTTTTCTTGCATTCACTGTAGCAATTTATTCTTATCTCTGCTTGTCCTCACCATTTTCCACTTGGTAACTTTTGTTTTAGCTTGAAACTGATGTTGTAGTGAGTACAGGACCAACATGCCTCCAGTTTTTAAATAATGCATCTGCTCTCACTCTGATTTTATATTTCACTGTGAGTAAAATAAGAGTATTGTGTGTCACTTTCTTAAAATATTTAAACATCCATGTTTGTATATTTCTATGCATGGTGTGATGAAAAATTGAAGAAAGGTGTTTAACCTTTGCTGGTCCCCCGTAAAACATGGGACTCTGAGCGGCTGCCTGCTTTGCCCACTTCTCTGCTATGGCTGTAACCATATCCATGATAGCTTTTAACATTGATGGCAGTTCCTACTGTATAACCATGGGAGCCACTTAAGTCTCTGCATGTTTCCACGTTGCTGCACTTTTCATGAGTGATTAAGTTCTAGAAGCATTCCCCTGGTACAGTGATTGTATGTCACGTTTGAATTATGCAGCTGTGTTTTTTGTTCAGAAATCATTTATTTTATGTTGTGCCCTTCAAGACACTTTTTCAATACACTTAAAGTATTATACATCATTCTTGTAGTTTCTTTTAATCATTAAAACCAGTTTTCCTGAAATGCCCTTCACAATTTAACTTGCTTGAATAAATTCATAAAATAATATTAATAATTTTGTAATTAATGTATTGATAGAGAAGAATAGATTTATGCTTTAGCAAACATGCCTTTGAAAACATGTGAACTTTAGCAAGTGCCTGAGAACCATCCCTGAACCCAAAATATTGCCAGAAAAGCAGAAGTAAAAAAATTGAAAAGTGAATTAAACTAATAAAACTAGTGACTAACAGAAGCAAGGGAAATCATCAAAAAGTCTGAATTCGTTTAAGCTGCCCTAATTCGGGGTGTTCATTAGAAATGTACTGACTTAGTTCATGAGGGAGAAGCACATAATAAACAAGAATACTTACATCAAATATTTGAAATGTTACAATTGATTCAATTTAATTGTTGAAAGTCCAAATATTCTCAATTGTAATAGAAATGTGTCACTTTCCACTCCCTGATAGAGGACCATTAAGGGCTAGATCCCTAAGTCAAGAATCTAAAATCAAAAATAATATTATAATCATAATCAGTCAGTCATCATCCAATCCGCTATATCCTAGCATAGGGTCACGGGGGTCTGCTGGAGCCAATCCCAGCCAACACAGGGTGCAAGGCAGGAACAAACCCCAGGCAGGGCACAGTAATCATAATCATTTACCTTGAAATAGTCTAAAACGATACCCTACGGACTTAAGTTTAAAATTGTTCATTTTTAACCTTCTGAGAGTGCCTCTTAGAAGGCTAGGACTACCAGTAAGGAATCAAATACCAAAAATATTATCAAATTCATGATCAGCAACCTCAACATAAAATAATAGTACACATAACTGTATTACCAATTCCCATTTTTTTTGAGGTTTTCTGAAAATAAGTAACTTTGACTTGTCATATCCCATTAAGGGGTGAATCCCTGAGATCGAATGGTGTGGAATACACAACTTTAAGTCGTTCTGATCATTTTTGCTGAAGACACCTATTGATTTGCTGAAGACACCTATTGATTTACTCTTTATCATAAGTGTGTAATTTCCTGCGCAGAAAATATTGTCCAGAAATGGTATAAAAAAAACTGATGTGATTTTCAAGCATTCATGTAATTCTTATTAACACATTATACATAGGAGGAGGAGGTTGGGAGCATGTGCTTGATAGCATGTTGCTGCACCCACCAAACAATGAGGTAAAAACAAATAATAAACCTTCTGGTCTTCCTAAGCACCAAAACGTCCTACTTACATATTAAGGAACATGTTACACTACATATAGCACAAATGATTCTTCTCTGTTTATTATTATTGTGCTACTCAGGTAGATATGTATGGGAAAAAAAGACAGAAGAATTTCAATATCTCTGGGAAGGCACGAGTGAATTAGGGTGGAGGAAGGGAAATCTGCACCTGTTGTTCACCATACATCTCTTGCTGACAGAACATAAAATCTCTGCAATGGCGCATGACTCATTGACGTATTTGTGTGGGGGAAAAAAACATATTCAGCACACAAGCCTGAGTGCTGAAATGTCTTGGCACTTATAAGTTTTGAATTACATTGCTTCTTAGTCATTCCAAATTCAGCACTTACAGACTGCACTGAAATGGGTACTAGTAGTAAATTAAATTGAATTCACCCACAGACAGCCTTTTTCATCAAGTATCTGCACTGATGTTTATCATACTGCATAGCCCTGTACGTGTTCAATGGGAGCTAGCACTTTATCAATCAATCAATCCATCTTCATCTTATATGGCATCAGTCACAAAGTATGGTATGACAAAGTATTTTACAAAGAACTCACATGCAAGCACGAACACTTAAACAGGGCCAATTTGTTCTGTCTGAATAACGGATAGAAATAAAAATGCTGTAAACTTTGCTTTATCAATCAATAGAGATTGGAGGAGTCAAAAGCTGTAGGAAATGAAATATAACCTAAACTACTGTCAACAAAACCTATGTTTTCTTATGTGGCAAAGAGAAGAGAAGAAGAGTATTGGTTACCTCAGCTGATTTACAGCATACACTTCAGTGAAGCCTGCCTAAATACTAAAAACTAGTGTGGCATCAATAAAGCTTGTCGCTCCCTGCTTCTTCTACAGTGTAATTACAGAACTTACTATTTATAGTGCATTTTAGATATGGCAATAGATCATATTGTTTTTTTATTAAATAAAAACTGAAGACAAGTTAGAATGTGGCCTTTATTTAACATTTGTAAATGCCACCCTAATTTGTTGCCTAATGAACTGCTAGTTTAAGAACCAGCATGTAATTCTTCTCTTTCTTATTTTCTATAATCATATTATTTTGTTCTTTAAAAAATATAGTAAGTCTATGAATATTAAAAAATATGGATTTTTTAAATACAGTATATACCAATTTGACATGTTTGTTAATTCTGGGGAACCTATGAAAAATGGCAAGTGGAATGTCTGGCTAAACATTGCTTGTACTTTGATTTTAAGCAACTAAATTCAAGTAACTATACAGACTAAATGGTCTTTCTTCTAAAATCACATACCAGGATAAGGTTGGTCACTATAGATAGGCTTTTATTCTCCCAAAGGGGAATTTATTTACAACATATTAAATATTGTAGCAGATTGTTCAGGAATGGGAAAAAGTAAGAAAGTGGTCTGGTTTATAAAAATATAAAACATGAAGCCACACAGTTAACAGAGTCCCTTAGGCAAGTATAGATGGTATCGTAACAGAGGTATGAGACCACCTCTAACTGTCAATATAAGACTGACTAGTGTTTACTGTGAAGTCAGAGGCAAGTCATGTGAACTAGCACTGCACCAGCAGGTTGCAGCAAAAGATTATGGAATGATGTAAACCCTACCACACCTTGTGAAAAGTCGGTAACCTCCAAGCTCTAAAAAATCTCAGATTCTGTAATTAACATTCAGAGCTATGAGAATGCATAAAGGTGTTAGAGAAACTTAGTATAGCCTAAGAATAGTCTGCAGGACTTCTGACACAGTAATCTGTCTATGGGATTCAGCACTTATTGAGCCCTGAATGTGGAGATAAGTGGGTGCAAAGACTAACTGTCAGGAAGAAGTATGACCAGAAAGCTAAGAGAGGTTGACAGGTGAGTGGGTGAATTATGTATGGTATCTATACAGCTTTTTGGGTTGTATTGCAAGTGTGTGAGCCAAGTACATCTGGACGGATTGATTGCAATAAGGCTCTATTTTGAGTTTTTCCCATTGACTTTTTGATGGGGGGAGATCTTTTTTGTTTGGTACATTTGATTAACCTTGTCTTTTGTTGGTATTAATGGTGTTACATATGGATGACATCATCATTGGTGTATTATCTCATGCCTGAAGCCATGGAATTAAACTGTAAGGATTGAGCTAGTGCATGTTTGTTGTTTTAGTTGAAAATAAATCAATGAAGAAACAAAGGAACCACCTTTTTTATATTATGTCAAGAGAACTTTAGCTTTAATCATTTTTTCTTTAAAGGTATGATTTTAAAGCTTTTGTTTTTATCTAAATGGCTTCTTTTGTTTGGTTCCGAAAGTGCCATACTTCTCCTTGTCCAGCTGAACCAGTCTTTTGTTTTTCTGAGTGATATCTGCTTTCTGTGTCATGCTAGCAACACATGTCTCTGTGGAGCTACTTGTGTCTCTGAGTGGCTGCAATTTTGGTTTCCTTTTTCTCCTGCACAGCTAGCTGATTCCCAGTGATCATCAACTACTCTGTTCCTGTTTGTGTACTATAACTGGTTAATAACAGGTAAGCATCAAGTGCCCTCTGAATGTCCTATAAAGCTGCTTGCTGCCATGGATGTTTGTTGAAGCAGCTAATCAACTCCATCTAGTGGCAGCTGTCTTGTACTTTATTCTAGTGTTCCTGCTGCTTCTCAATGACAACTTTGTGTGTAACCAGCAAACCCCTTCCAAAGCATAAGCTTGTACAGTGTTTCTAGTACTGACTCTAGCATATGAACTAATTGATATTCTCAATTACTCATTTTATTTAACATACCTGGATTTTAGTAGCATACATTTTTCATGAGTAATTTTGATGGTCTTAGTTAAGATTTGAAACTTCACAGAAATCATACATGAGTTTGTCATTCGCTTATGTATTTGACCTCTGCCAAGTAATGATCCATTTAGAGAAAAATCACACCTTGTTCCAGTCATTGTTCTTTGGGCCACTTGTTTCTGTGTATAGAACACCAAAATGGATCAATGAGCTCAAACCAACAGCTCTGATCTTTTGTTTCTTGATTCTCTTCCAGCACTTAAATGATGTAACAGAGACTTCGGTTTCTTCAGACAAGAACTTTATATGTGAAAAAAAGCATCCAAAAATGTTAAATTTGTGAAAATGCTAAATACAGTGTCACACATGTGCGATTAGGAGGCAGTCAAAGAGTCTAAAGATGAGTATAACATCGCGAGATAAGGGGTTGTCACGTGGTACTTACCTGAACTCTCTTTCATCAACAGAAAACAAGAAGAAAAATAACCCTACAACTTCCAGGTTCCAAAATGGCCGCAATGACGTCACTTCCAGCACCCACAAATCACCTCACTTCCGGCTCATCAGAATGATGTTGTTTCCGGGTCCTGTTGCAACGTCACCATATGCCAACCATTTCCTGTCACATGTTTTGTTCTGCTATATAACCGCCATTTTGTATCAGTAAAATCGTTCATTGTACTTTCAAGACTTTGAATCACTTCATTTTTCTCTTATTGTCTGGACGACAATATACGGGACGGTCCCCAAAACTTTATTTTTGTATTTGTGACATTTATTCTACCAAAATTGGCGTAGCCGGCAGGATCGTTGTTCAAAATGTCTGAGGAACAAGACCTGAACACCGTTCTCTCCACCATAATGGGAGACCTACAAACTTTAAAAATACAAATGGGAGAGACGAGGACCCAGTTAGCCAAATCGGAGGCTCGTGCTGCAGCTAGAGTACGGACGGAGGTCGCTTGGTCACCAGACATTGCTCTGACGACATTAACAGAATCAGATGACACTGAAACCTATTTTTTGATCTTCAAGTGTACCGCTAAGCAGAACGCATGACCGAGGTCAGAGTGGGCATATCAACTGGCTCCCTACCTGAAGGGAACGGCGCAGAGAGCTTATTATGATTTAACTGAGGAGCAGGCTGCTGATTATGACGCTCTAAAACTGGAAGTATTCAAATGCTGTGGCGTATCCCCGGAACAGCAGGCAAGAGAATGGAGCGAGTGGCAGTTTGACCCAGAGAGGCCACTGAGAACCCAGGGCTTTGAAGCCTGGGGAAAGGTCTGTCGTTGGCTACGGCCCGACATTAATAATTCCCATAAGATGGCCGAGCTTCTTGCGTGTGAGACCTTTGTGCATGCCCTCCCTGAACATATTGCCCAGCAAGTCTAGGAGGCATAACTTCGATGACATGGATACTCTAATCAAAATCGCGGAGCGTCATTGGGCGGCTTCCAAATAAGGGGCGATCAGAACCGTTCTCTCACCGAACCCAACAGGCACGTGGGGCAGCTCCTGAGACCCCTGAAAAGCTCCCGAACCTGCCGTCCATAGACGGGATAGACCAGCTAATCTTCCCCGCTGTTACAAGTATGGGGAGATTGGACAGCTATCCCCTAACTGTACCTACGAGCCCATGGATTGCTCGTTGGTGAGGGGAGAAAGGTATTGTGCCACAGTGAATAACCCTTTGTCTCTTCCTTATACAGGTGCAGTTATAGTAAATGACTGAAAGGTAAGGGCAATTTTTGATTTCGAGAGTAACATTTCTATTGTTGCTGCCCGTTTCGTTATACCGCAACAGTGGACTAAGATAAAAAGTAGTCTTAAATGTATTCATGGGGATATCCGGTATTATAAGACAGCCAAATGTGTAGTAACAGTAAATAGTATCCTGACAAGCATGGCCATGGCTGTATTACCGGATCCCCCGTTTCCAGCCATACTTGGTAGAGATTGGAATGAAATTACCAGCGGTAAAAACGTAACTGTACCAAAGAAACACTTAGGCTTAGTAATGCAAAAAAATATTGATCCGACTGCCTCCACGCTATGTCCCACAGTAGCACAGACTGATACTAGCACCCAATGCGAAGAAATTAATGTCCCATCGTCCTCTGCGGGAGCTAATACAGTTAACGTGGAGGACGTGGAGGCAGAAGCCCCTCCCCTTGAGGTCGCGCAAGACCCAATTCAAACTTTAACTTCACAATTCCTTTTAACACCTACATCCTTTAAAAGAGAACAGTGGAACGATGATTCTTTAAAATTTGCTAGGAATGCTATAGTGTCCACCGAGGGTTATACAACTCTGGATCCCATGCCACCGACGCCGTTCTTTGTTGTTAAAAATGATTTGTTATATAGAGTGGTAGACCACGGGGGTGAAGTGCGAGCATCGTTGTTAATCCCACGCACTTTTCGGCGACAAGTGTGTGAGTTGGCACATGCTCACCTTCTAGGAGCCCATTTAGGCTCCGTTAAAACTTTAGAGAGGATAAAACTCAGATTTTATTGGCCGGGAATAAATGAGGAGGTCCGGCAATTTTGTGCTTCCTGTCCGGAGTGTCAACTTCGCCAGATTCCAAGACAGACTCGAGCTCCTCTTGTTCCCCTTCCCCTTATTGATATCCCATTTGAAAGAGTCGGAATCGATCTCGTAGGTCCCTTAGAACCCTCGTTAAAAGAATTTAAATATATTTTGGTGTTAGTTGATTATGCCACTCGCTTTCCAAAAGCTGTTCCATTGCGCTCAGCTAATACAAAAAACATTGCACAGGAGTTAGTAGGGATATTCACTTGTGTTGGGATCCCCAAAGAGGGTTTAACAGACCAAGGGACTCCTTTCACCTCGGAGACGTTCAGGGAATTCAGGGAATTACTCTGTATAAAACATCTGAAAACGTCAGTCTATCATCCCCAAACTGACGGGTTGGTAGAGCATTTTAATCAAACCTTGAAACAGATGTTACGTAAGGTAGTTAATGAGGATGAAAGAAACTGGGATCAATTGCTTCCCCTCATTTTGTTTGCTTACCGGGAAGTCCCACAGACCTCTACAGGTTTCTCTCCTTTTGAATTATTGTATGGGAGACAACCCAGAGGGCTTTTGGATATGTTAAAAGAAGGATGGGAAGAGGAGGTCCTCTCTACTTCAAATATTCTTGAATATATTGCGCAATTACGCAATAGACTTGAGAAAATTAGACCCATTTTAAAAGACAATTTGGAAAAAGCACAAGCAGCGCAGTCTCGTTATTATAATAGAAACACCACCATTCAGGAGTTCGTCCCGGGTGATCGTGTAATGGTGCTTGTCCCAACCTCCCATTCAAAATTGTTAGCACATTGGCAAGGCCCCTATGAAATAAAGGAAAGAAAAGGACTCATGGACTATTTGGTTAAACAACCTAATCGTTGACAGAGTGAACGAGTATATCACATTAATCTGCTGAAACCGTGGAAGGACAGGGACATCGATCCCTCCTCTGGACAACCTTGTTCTCTTTTCACGTCATGTGCACATCTTAATTTTGGTCCTGATTTGACATCTGAACAACGACAAGATCTCGAACGGGCTATCTTGTCTGTCCCTAAAGTTGTGGACGAGACACCTGGACATACTGCGTTGATTGTTCATGACATTATTACGGACCCTGGAGTGATTGTCAGAGAGAGACCTTACAGGCTCCCGGAGGCAAAGAAAGCAGAAGTGGAGTTGGAAATTAGGCGAATGCTGGAACTAGGGGTTATTGAAGAAAGCTATAGCCCTTGGTCTAGTCCAATTGTCTTAGTTTCTAAACCTGATGGCTCGTGTAGGTTTTGCAATGACTTCCGATGACTTAATCAGGTCTCTAAATTCGATGCGTATCCCATGCCGCGAGTGGATGATTTACTTGATTGGTTAGGGAATGCTCGACTCCTAACTACTCTTGACATGACTAAAGGATATTGGCAAGTTCCCTTAACGGACTCCGCTAAAGAAAAAAACGCTTTTACTACACCCAGTGGACATTAGCAATACAGGATTCTTCCTTTTTGATTGCACAGGGCAACAGCTACTTTTCAACATCTGGTAGACACACTGCTACGGCCCCACAATTCCTATAGTGCCGCCTACTTGGATGATGTAGTCATTTATTCCGGCACATGGAAGTATCATGTATCGCAGGTTAAAACAGTGCTCTCCACACTAGCGTCAGCAGGGCTTCGTATTAATCCGAAGAAACATTTCTTCGGATTGAAGGAAGCCAAATATTTAGGCTACGTGGTGGGTGGGGGTGTTGTTAAACCACAATGTAATAAAATTGATGCCATCATGAATTGGCTCCGTCCGATGAATAAGTGGCAGGTTCAAGCATTTTTAGGGTTGGCGGGTTACTATTGCCATTTTGTACCGCACTTCTCTGAAATTGCTTTGCCCTTATCTAATTTAACAAAGAAACGAGCACCTTTAAAAGTGGTATGGGACGATTCGGTTGACAAAGCATTCTGTGACCTAAAGTTGGCCCTTACGTCAGCACCTGTGTTGAAATCCCCTAATTTTTCTGTTCCTTTTATTCTCCAGACCGACACAACGGCCACAGGATTAGGTGCCATGCTGAGCTAATGCGTCGATGGTGCTGAACACCCCGTTATGTACCTTAGCCAGAAATTGTTGGAACTGGAGACCAAGTATGCTGTGGTGGAGTGAGAAGCCTTGGCGATCAAGTGGACTATCACGTCTTTAAGGTACTACCTATTGGGACGCGAGCTTACTCTGGTGACGAATCATGCCGCTTTGCAGTGGATGTCCCTTCATCGTGAGTCAAACTCGCGCATCACTAGATGGTTCTTGGATTTACAACCTTATCGTTTTAGTGTCATTTATCGTAGAGATTCCTTGCAAGCCAACACAGATGCTCTCTCTCGTGTCCACGACCTCGCGGTGCAGGTCGCCCGACCTGAGGGGTCTGGGCTGAGGGGTGGGTGTCATGTCACACATGTGCGATTAGGAGGCAGTCAAAGAGCCTAAAGGTGAGTAAAATATCGCAAGATAAGGGGTTGTCACATGGTGCTTACCTGAACTCTCTTTCATCAACAGAAAACAAGAAGGAAAGTAATCCCGCAACTTCCGGGTTCCAAAATGGTCGCGATGACGTCACTTCCAGCCAACCTTGATGACGTCACTTCCAGCACCCACAAGTGACCTCACTTCCGGCTAATCAGAATGACGTTGTTTCTGGGTCCTGTTGCAACGTCACCATATGCCAACCATTTCCTGTCACATGTTTTGTTCTGCTATATAACCGCCATTTTGTATCAGTAAAATCGTTCATTGTACTTTCAAGACTTTGAATCACTTCATTGTTCTCTTATTGTCTGGACGACAATATACGGGACGGTCCCCAAAACTTTATTTTTGTATTTATGACGTTTATTCTACCACAACAGGAACATACGTTAAATTGGGGTTCTATTGTAAATGCTTTTTTTTCAGGTAGGGGACCCATCTCTATTTCTGTGCAGGGGCCCACAAATTCTGCACTATGCCACTGCACCTAATATTATGTGGAGTTCTTCCTTATGTCCTTTCACAAAGTGAACTGTCAACTTTTCTTCTGGGTGCTCCTTTCATTAAAGTTCCTGGTGACACATGACTATAAGGAGCAAAGCTTGTTCTATGTAGAGTTCACAACCTGGTGTTTTTATTTCCCTTACTGGGTGTTATTATTTATGGCCATTTCTGTATCTCTCTTGAGAAAAGAGAAAAAACATTATTTAAGGTATCTGACATATAGTATGTGTTTTCCAGAGTTTCCCCCATTCTCCCAACTCTAGAAACAATATAAACCTACCCAGCACAGCTTGAGGCCATGACAAAAACAGTGGGAGAAATGCCCAATTGAAGCTAACGTTAAATGTAAAGCATGAGAATTGGACCCAGATTCAATTCTAGGACCTAGATGGACAACAAATTTTAAATGCCTATTAGACAGCCTTGGTGTCACAATCACTCCTAATCCATTAATAGCTCTGTTTGGTGTACTCCTAGATGGGCTTAAAGTTGAGAAGGACAAACAAACTGTAATTGCTTTTACTTCACTACTAGCACATAGACCAGTCTTGCTCAACTGGAAGAATCCTAACTCACCTAGTCTAAGTCAGTGGGTAACTGATGTTATATACTATTTGAAATTGGAAAAAATCAAATCTCACTTAGAGGATCTATTCAAAACTTTTTTAAAACCTGGCAGGATTTAATCAATAACATTTTAGAATAAGCATTTATACTGGGGAGAAAGACTCCTTTTTCTCTTTACTACTCTTAAAAGTTTTACTCTGGCTGTTGGCCTTCCTCTCTTTCTCATGGGTGGTGGTTGAATTTAATTTAGTTTTGTTAAGTTTGACTTTATTATATGGATTGTTACATGCTTTAAATAAATTAAATAAAAAATGAAAATTGGACCTAGATTTTTAGGGTGAAAAGCAACCTCTCTGGCAATAGATCAGTGTAGTATTTCATACTACAACAATAATTTATTTCTTGTATAGCCCAAACAGTCCCTCAACCTTGTATCCCTAAGAAGACAAGTAAAACTACCAAAAATTTTAAAATAAAAAACAACTTGTAGTGGAAAAAAAATAGAAGAAATCTTGGTAAAGGAAATTCACAGACAGGTCCCCTTCCAGGTAGGTTGAATGTGCAATGGGTGTCAAAAAATGGGGTAAATACAACATGCAAAGAAGAACACAAGTAATCCTCTTCACAGAGCTAGATGGCCAATCTATCATTGCCACTTCAGACATAAATACAATAGTAGAAACTACTTTGTTCTTGCACAGCCACGACAACTCTCAATGCAAAATGCAAGAAAAGATTACGTCACTAACTAAATACAGAACTATCACATATAGGGAAACAGAGACTACTTTCTATTTTGAAACTGTAACTCTCTTTATTTACTTTGCTTAGGTATTATTTCTAGACTATGTTGTAAATTCAAAGTGGAAAAATGATTCTATTTAGGCTAATTACAACTGGTAAAGTCAGTTATTTCTGAGATTTATGTTAGCTGTGGGTTTGTGATCACATGCTCTGACCCAGAGTTGCCCTAACCACTTCCCTGGGGAGCAAGGTCTAAAGTTATATGCTGGAATAATGCACTTTCAAATATGAGAGAGAAACAATGTTGACACTTGGGATCCAGAGACTTATATGGCTCCACCTGGGGAAGGTCGGTGGCATGCTTGATTAAAGAAAAGTTAAATGTATTTGGCAGGAATCAAACTCAGATTTCTTGTTGAAAAAGCAAGTGTGCTTACCATAACTCCTCCATCACAATATATATGAGGCTGTTTCTCTTTTGACAGATCACACTGTAGTTTTTTTTTGCCTCACATTCCATAACCAAGCCACCCACTGGAGAGCAAGACTGATAGTTATATGCCAAAAACCTGACTTATGGACAGAAGAACCTCAGTGTCAAATTTTAAGTCTGTGGCTGTTTTATAGAGATCTAATGTGACCGCACCTTACGGGGCACTGTCAGTATTTTTTTTATTTTTTTTATTTTATTTATTTATTTATTAATTTTATTACAATCAATACATAGCAATCAAGTTTTTACAAAAAAAAAGAATTATGCTAAGAACAGATCGATCCCCACCCTTGAGAGAGAGAGCAAGCCAAACGGTGTAAAATTTAAGGCTTTTAAAAATACCTAAATCAACAAATTCTCTGTGCTTTATAAAATCATTTCAAAATATTACTGATTAGATCCTGCCATGTTTTGAAAAAAGTCTGCACAGATCCTCTAACTGAGTATTTGATTTTTTCCAATTTTAAATAATATAACACATCAGTTTCCCACTGACTTAAAAGAGGAGAGTTTGGGTTCTTCCAGTTTATCAGAATAAGTCTGCGTGCCAACAGTGTAGTGAATGCAATCACAATTTGTTTGTCTTTCTCCACTTTAAGACCCTCTGGAAGAACCCCAAACACAGCTGTTAATGGGTTAGGAGGGATTGTGAGTCCAAGACTGTCTGAGAGGTAATTAAAAATTTTTGTCCAGAATAATGTTAATTTGGAGCAGGCCCAGAACATGTGACCTAGTGAGGCTGGGGCTTGGTTGCAACGTTCGCAGGTTGGATCATGCCCTGGAAACATTTTGGAGAGTTTTAGTCGAGACAGATGTGCTCGATATATAATTTTGAGTTGTATAATTGTATGCTTTGCGCATATGGAGCTTGAGTGAATTCTCTGCATTGCTACTTTCCACTCCTTTTCTGATATATTAATTGAGAGGTCATTTTCCCAGTGTCCTCTTGGATCTTTGAAAGGAAGGGATTGTAAAAGGATTTTATATATTGTAGAGATGGAGTCTAACTCCTTGAAATTGAGCAATAATTTTTCCAGCGTGGATGAGGGTGCAAGATGAGGAAAATCTGGAAGGTTCTGTTTAACAAAGTTCCTGATTTGAAGATAGTGAAAGAAATTTGTAGCTGGAATGTTAAATTTGGAATGTAATTGTTCATAGGATGCAAAGACGTTGTCTATATAAAGATCTCTAAGCAAGTTAATTCCAAATTTTTCCAGATATTAAAAACTGCATATGTTTGTGAGGGTTGAAAGAGGTGGTTCTTTTGCAGGGTGCCACAGAAAGAAGCTTCTCCGTCTTAAAATGCTTTCTACATTGGTTCCAGATTCTAAGTGAGTGGAGCACAATTGGGTTATTAGTGTATTGCCGATAACGTGTGTTTATTGGAGCACAAAGCAAGGAATACAAAGAAGTACTGCAGGATTTTACTTCTATTGCGGTCCATGCCTGTGTATGTTCTTCTATTTGTGTCCAGGTTCTTATCGACTGTATATTTGCCGCCCAGTAATAAAACTGGAAGTTAGGTAGAGCCATGCCGCCTTCTGCCTTTTGTCTTTGTAGGGTCGCTCTTTTGATGCGTGGATGTTTAGAATTCCAAATAAATGAGGTTATTGTTGAATCTAATTGCTTAAAGAACGATTTATTAATGTATATTGGTATGTTTTGAAATAAAAAGGAGCTTAGGAAGAATATTCATCTTAACAGTGTTAATTCTTCCAGCTAGTGTGAGATGAAGGGTTGACCATCTATGCAAGTCTTGTTTAATTTTTTCCATACAGACACGAAATTTTGTTGATAAAGAGCTTTATGTTTACTTGTGATGTTTACCCGAGGTATTTAAACTGTTCTGCAATGATAAAAGGAAGGGTGTCTAATCTAATATTATATGCTTGCGAATTCACGGAAAGAGTACACTTTTATTCAGATTAATTCTGAGACCAGAGAGCTTTTGAAATTCTGTGAGTGCTGCTAAGACTGCAGGCACAGAATTTTCTGGGTCCGATATATACAGTACCATGTCATCTGCATATAATGAGATTTTCTGTTCCAGTCCTTCTCTGCTAATCCCCTTTATCTGATCAGTATTTCGACAATGTATTGCCAGTGGTTCAATGGCAATTGCAAACAGCAGTGGTGACAAAGGGCATCCTTGTCTTGTGCCACGTTCTAGTTTAAAGTAGTCTGAGCAAATGTTATTGATGCAAACTGAAGCTTCTGGGTTAGTATACAGTAATTTAATCCATGCACAAATGTTCGGGCCAAACCCAAACTTCTCCAAAATAGTAAAAGGGTATTTCCATTCAATCATGTCGAATGCTTTTTCTGCATCCAATGATAATAATATTTCTGGGGTGTTTGATTTAGTTGGTGAGTATATTACATTAAACAGGCGTCGAAGATTTGAAGATAAGTGTCGGCCCCTAATAAATCCAGTTTGGTCTTGTGATATTACTGAGGGAGCACTTTCTCCATCCTTCTAGCTATGTTTTTAGAGAGTATTTTAACGTCGTTATTCAGAAGTGAAATTGGTCTGTATGATGCACATTGTAATAAGTCCTTATTTTGTTTTGGAAAGACAGTGATTAGTGCTTGGCGAAAGGTTTGTGGAAGAGATTGGTTATCTCTGGCTTCTGTAAATGTTGCTAATAGGAGGGGAGCTAGCTGAGCGGAGAATTTCTTGTAAAACTCTGCAGGGTAGCCATCAGGGCCTGCTGCTTTTCCACCTTGGAGTGACTTTATAGCATCCAGTAATTCTGATAATGACAGAGGTTTATCGAGCTCCTCCACACTAATAGCGTCAATTTGTGGTATCTGTAATTTATCCAGAAATGCATTAGATTGTATATTGTCTTCTTTAAACTCAGTAGTATATAGGGATTTATAGTAGTCTCTAAAAGTGTACATTATATTTTTGTGTTCGATGATTTTATCTCCATTCGTGTTAGTAATTACGAGATTGCGTTATGCATCTTGCTTGTGAATTTGTTGCGCTAAAAGCTTATTAGCTTTCTCTCCATGTTCATAATAATGATGTCTGGATTTGTAAATTAGTTGTTCGGTTTCTTTAGTTGTCAAGAGGTTTAATTCTGAATGTAGAGCCTGCCTCCTCTTATGTAGAGTCTCGCTTGGTAGTCTGGCATGTTCTTCATCTATTTTAGTAATTTCGCTTTTTATCTCTGCTACTTTCTTCGCGGATTTATTTCTGTGGGAAAGATATGAGATAATCTGTCCTCTTAAGAAGGCCTTAAGAGTTTCCCAGAGTATTCCTGCAGAGATCTCAGGGGATGTATTTGTCTCTAGAAAGAATTCAATTTGTTTGGATATAAATTCAGTACAATTCTCGTCAGCTAATAGAAGCGGATTGAGACGCCATCTGCGGGTGAGTGTATGGGGCTTAGTAATTTCAGCTCCAAGATCATCGGAGCATGGTCTGAAATAACAATAGCATCGTATTTACAAGATTTAATCTTAGGCAAGAAGTTATTATCTATAAAGAAGTAATCAATCCTTGAGTAGCAATGATGTACTGGTGAGTAGAAAGAATATGTTCTTGAATTTGGGTTTAAAACCTCCAGGGATCTGATAAGTTGTGATCAGTTATAAACTTTGTAATTATCTTTGCGGTGTTAGTTGCCGTTCCCCCTGTGGAGGAAGTCTTATCTAAAAGTGGATTTAGAACACAATTAAAGTCCCCAGCCATTATAAGTTTATGAGTGTTCAGATTGGGAATGGATGCAAATAAATTTTGTATAAATTCCTTATCATCAACATTAGGTGCATAAACATTTATCAAAATCATTTTACAGTTAGATAAGTCTCCCATGACCATCACATATCTCCCTTCAGGATCCAATACTACATCTGATGCTACAAATGGTACTGTTCTATGTATGAGAATTCCCACCCCTCTAGTTTTCTTTGTAAAACTAGAATGGAACATTTGGCCAGTCCAGTCTTTTGCAGCGGAACTGATCCTTACTTAGTAAGTGGGTTTCCTGTAAAAATACTATTTTAGCATTTAGACCTGTTAGGTGAGAAAGTACTTTCTTTCTCTTTAATTCGTGATTCAGGCCTTTAACATTCCAGCTTACGAAGTTAACTGTCCCATCATGGAGACACTGATTCTGAGTTTTTGGTGTCATATTATAGTCTTAACTGGAAGTGAAATAGTTTAGGTCTTAATTTCCTATTCCCCCAAGAGTTGTTGCCATGCAGCTTATTATTACGTTGATAGTTATAATTATAAAGATTGAGATGATAGATTAGATATAGATCAAGCCTGCTCTCTTTCTCTTCCCCTTAACCCCCACCCTCCCTTTTTGCCTCCCCAGGTGAGGCTAAAACCCACTTCATGCAGTCCCAGTCCTCTGACATACCCAGAGACAGAGCACGTCCAAAGCACATCAAGCCCCCATGCAGTGGCGCTTTAAGGTTAAAAGATAGAGATATCTGTTACCAATATAGTCTTTAAAAGAGGAAAAAAAAAAAAAAAATTTTGCACTTAATATATATATACATATATATATATATATACATACATACACATATACATATATATATATATATATATATACATATAATCTTCATCAATTTTAGTGCATTAAGATGATATCCCCAGATAATAAACCCAGGTGATGGTGTTAAAGATGTGTCCAAAACAAGCATAACAAGTCTTAATGCAGTAATAGCAATAACAGCAAACCAAGGGTATGATATTGAACAGTCTCATTTAGGGTACACATGAAATAATTAGAAAAGAAAAAGAGGAGGAAAACGTAATTAAGCACAATAAAACATAAACATTTAGCCCTAGTAATACTAAGTAATGATAAGTAATAAGTAAGTAATAATAATATAAGAATATGAGAATATATGCTGATAAAAACCCGTATTTTAAAAACAAATAGATCAGACAGTAGATTATTAATCCTAGCTTTATCATTTACCGCCATGACTCACAATTATGTATCAGAATAGTCCCGGATCAGCTTTCTTAACTCATTTTCTGCCTCCTCCTTGCTAGCGAAAACATAGAAATGACCCTGCCATTCCACTTTCAGTTTTGCGGATACAGGAGGCCGTATTTGACATTGGCTTGCCGTAGCGCTGTTTAATATTATAGAAGGCGGCGTTTGATAGCTGTTGCTGGAGAGAAGTCAGGGAAGACGCGAATGTGGCAATCTTCATATATAATATCTTCCTTTTTTTTCCTGAGGAGTTCCATCACCTCTAACTTAAATGATAATCGTTCAAAACGAACTATAAAAGATCTTGGTCGGGGTCTGACGGTGTTTGATCTGCGTACGCGGTAAGCCGCTGCTATCTCAGATTCTGCTTTAAAGTCGCCCCCGATTATTTTAGAAAAAAGTTCAGTTGCGAATTTCACCGGGTTTAAACTTTCTCGATTCTCCGGCAAGCCTTCAATTCTGACATTATACCTTCTATTCCCATCTTCTAAAGCAGCCAGTCTGTCTCCAAGTTTTTCTCCGAGTTTTTTACATTCCGAACTGACATTTACTGCTCTTTCCTCGGCACTGGCAGCTAGATGTTCGCTATTTCGATCCGATTCGTGAATGTCTCACTAAGATGCTCCAATCGATCAGCAAGCGTGCTCAGTTTAGCGAGTTTTTCTCAATGCGCTCTTCAATTTTACCCAGCACCTGTCGAAGTTCAAGTTGTACCTCTTGACGCAGCCTTTCATTTGCCTGTTGGAATTCCTGTCGCAGCCTTTCATTTGCCTGTTGGATTTCCTGTCGCAGACATTCATTGGCCTGTTTCATCTCCTGTTTTAATTCCTGTTTCAGTCTCTCAAGTGCCTTTGCCGTTGCTTTCTCATTAGCCTTCTCGCTTTTCTTTATATCTTGCGTGAGCTCAGCGAGCAACACTTTCAGTTCAGATAGCTCAAATGTGCCTTCTTGTACCGTAGATGAAGCAGCAGACTCTGCTGAAGCGGTGTCCCCGCTGCTCCAGTCCCGCGTAATTGCGTAACTGAAGCCGCGGACCTCCCGGCCTTTTCCAGTTTCAGGTAATCCTCTCCAATCGGCGAGCTATCCACATCTGCACTCACGATCGCACCTTCGCTCCCCTTTTCGCTCTCAGCCGGCGACGATGTAGCGGACCGTGGTCCCGAGGAGTCTGTACTTTCGCCCATCTGATCCAGGTCTGTCTCTGAGAGGCCGTATCTCGAACTAGGGCTTGCTGATCGCAGCTTGGATGTAGCTTTAGTCTTCGATTCTTTCGACCCCCTTCTTGTTGGCCATGTTTATATGTGTTTACATATACTGTAGCGGTCCCTCTCGGGTTGAATAAATACAGGATATCTCAGAATAATAAGCAAATAATATGAAAAATAGCACCACTGCTAGCGGAGCTCCACTTCAGACGTCCATCTCTCGCATCGGACGAGACCAACCCCAGAACAGAACAAAATACAGGTCAAATCCCATTATAGTAAATACTGAAGTAACAAAATTTTCAGAATAACAAATACTTTTTGTTGTCATGGACAAATGTTCATACAACATCAAGTTTAACGGATTTTGTTTTATCGAAATGTACATTTCAGTATAATAAATGTTTTTTTTCAATGAAAAATGGCCACCAAAGGTAATAATACATTGCAAAAAATACTTAATGCTGTGTCTACACTTTTGCTGAATCTTGGGAACCTTGCAACAGGCTGTATCTTACTTGTAAGACCATAAAAAAGTGACAGTCTATTGAAAAATTTCCAGTCTCAGTGAGGCTCGGCGAGAGTGTGGGTGCACATCAAACACATAGCTGAATTCTGAGTCAGTGCTCCACCAAGTGTCTAAGTGGGTAATCGTGTCGTGTGCAGATACTGTACTGTTTGAGTTTCATAGCAGTTCTCAAAGTTTTCTTTGCAATAAACAAAAAAACTGAGAAATGGCATCAGTTTTGCTGAAAAAAAGTTACATCTAATGTCTCATTTTCAAATAAAATATTTTTTGCAGTTTAACTCTTTTAGGGCGGATGTCGACTTTTGTCGACAGGAGGGGTTGAGGACGAATGTCGACTAAAGTCGACATCCAGGGATAGAGGGCGATAATCAGCTGTTAATGGCGACAAATCTCACTGTCACGTCACAGGCATTCCCTCTGTGCTTGGAGGAATGCTAGGCTCGTTGACTCGGCAACTAATCCTTGCGTGTGCGTGAGTTGCGAAATGTAAACAATGGCAAGATGGCATCCAAATGTGATGAGGGAGCGAAGCGAGTGCAGAAAAAAAAACACTCGGCAGACAATGTTTTGCGCATTATCGCGGAGACGGACTCTGATTTTTCAGAATCGGATTTTATTGACAGTGATCAGGAGATCGAGCAAGAGAGTGAGAAGCCGGCATCCGCTGATCAAACACCAGCCAATGCCGTGCCAGCGGATCTGCTGCCAGTTGAGCGCCTTCGCGCAGCTGATGCATCTACGGCAAGGTTCGCGTGGGATAAATACACAGACATTGATATGTTGAGAGCTGATCTGGCTACTGGACTTCACAAGACGGCATGGCTTGCTGTTGGACATGACAGATCACCAGCTGCTGTACTTCAGGCTGCTCTCTCCTGATGCTGCTTTTCAGCTACCGTCAGACGAGACAAACAGGTAGGCAGAGAAATTTTTTGAACTGCGGGTTGCGTTTGCATCGCATTCTCGTTTTTCAAAGTGTAAACCCACAACAAGAGATAAGATAAAGCGTGCTGTGGTATTACAAATAGAGATGAGACAGAACTGGTGATATAACTTCAGGAAGCATCGGTCCAAACGTGCTTTGTCCCCTGGTGGCTTTGGACAGGTTATGCAGCATGGTGATAGGTACGTGCTGCTGCAAAGTTTTATTCACTTCTGTAATAAACAGAAGCAAATCCCATGGGGTGAACCAGGCTATAATGTCTTGCATAAAGTTCATAAAGTTTCAGAAGATGAAAAGAGGTGACAATACGGTTTTCATGCGGGCAGAAAACTTGGTGGCAGTGGAATGGCATAATGGCAAAAGGGTGACATGTATCTCTACAGTACACACTAACAATATATGTGAGAAAGTGCAGCAACAGACAATTGAAAAGTTGGCACCAAAGCAACACGTATTGTAAGCAGTGCAATGTGGCAATGACTGAAATTGGCTGCTTTGAGCGAGATCAGACTTTGCAGGACTTTGCTGTGTAAAATGTATGTGATATGTATGTGAAATCATAGAGTATGCAGGCTCATACAACATGCAAGACAGTAACATTTGTCAAAAGTAAATATTTTTTGTTGATTTGATATGTTAAACAATTGCTTTGTGTTCTTTTTTAAAAAATGTTAGTTTTTGGAAAAATATTCAGCCCTGGGAGATAAGAAACAAAAAAAAAAAAATTAGCCCTAAAAGAGTTAAGAAGCACTGTTTTTTTATACAGGTATTGTCAAGCTTGGGTCACAGTGTTGCAAGAGAGGCACGAAGGTGAGTCCAGGGGCCTCATACATAACACTGTTCATAGAATTCATACTAAAACATGACGTACGGAAAAAAGTGGAAATGTGCGTATGCACATAAAAATTCAGATGCCCAAAACTGTGCATAAGCCAACTTCCACACACTAAATCCAATACATATATCCCAGTCAGTGTGAAAAGTAACACTCGTACATGCGCCTGCCGTACCACCCCGACTCCTCCCAGAATTTTGCATATTTTAATATGCAAATAAATATAAATAGCCCTTTCCACTCAGTGTTTGGTTAAAAGACAATGGAATAAGTATGGGGAAAATAATAATAAGAATTTCAGCGAATACCAAGTGGAGGCAAGGAAAAACATACTATTTGTTGGTTTAAGCAGTGGTATAAACAACAAAAGGAAGTTGATTGATTGTCATAGAGTGGCAGAGATACTCGAAAGTTCAAGTTCAGAAAGTCGCATAGTGCCCGAAATAAAAAAGAAGTGCTCAGATAACAAAAGCCGCTGTGAAAAGGTGAGTCGTAGCCCACCATCTTGAGTGTCATTTAGAAGTGTGTTATGGTACAAAGAAAAGAAAAACAAAATATGGACAGAGTGGAAAAAAAATTTCGAAATGTCAGCTTTAATCTCAAAATTTCCACTTTAATCACGTAGTTATATTTTGTCATTAAAGTAGAATGTCATAATCTTTATCTTAAAATTGTTTAATTTACTAGTTTCGCAAATCTCATCATAATTAAAGTAGCACGTTAAATTCTTCGTATTCTATGTGTTCTTTTATGTACTCTATGTGTGTGAATCACTATGTGCTTCTTAACACTAGAATTACCAAAGCTTAGGAGAAAAGTCATAAATCCGGCCAACCTTCTGTTCTCTTTCTCCGATCTGAGTTCACCTCTGTTATAGCGCATCTTTATTTGAAAACAGCAGTGTCAAATCGGGGCGAGCGTGAACGTGACTGAGAGGATAAAACTGAATAAAAAAAAAAAAACCACCAACTTTGACAAGCACTATAAATTTACAGCGGCTTTTACAGACACAAATCAAATGGATGTTTTTATTGTATAATATTAACAATAAGAGCAGCTCTCTATTCAAAACGGTAAACTTGAGAAGCTGCCAGCATCGAAACCAGAAGCTCAATTGGGAGCAGTTCTTAGCATTGCACCACGCAAGCTATCGTATCAACCGCCTACCATAACCTGCTTTCTTTTTTCTTCGGTTTGTGGACACTAGAGGTGCTGTTGCCCCATTGAACCCACCAGACAGACATCCCAGACACACTTGTAAAACACCAAAAAGATTCTTTAATAATTTTCTTCAATAATCATGCACAAAGCACCACACAATCCACAATTCTTCAATAAATACAATAACAATAATCACTAACACAATACTCCACTCCCAGCAGCTCTGTCCTCTACCACCCAACCCCGGCTCTTGCTGCTGGGGTTTTCCACAGTCCTTTTAAAGTCTCTGACCTGGAAGTATTTCTTCTCCTGGTCAACACCACATCGTCCTTCATCAAGTGTCCCGGAAGTACTGCGGTCTTCCGTCCTCATGACCCCCAAGTTCTTCCGGGTTGGCATAACCGTAATAGTCCCCAGGTTCTTGGTGAGCTCCCCTTGGCAGCACCCACGGCACCCAACAGGGCTGAAGAGACAGACTCCATGTCCCATACTGCCCTGCAGGAATCCGAGGAACCATTTCCATCCAGGGGAGCTGCCATCTAGCGTCCCCAGGGATGTAATGCCCTGAAAAAGCTGCTTTCTTCTGTAGAGGGACGTCCTGTCCAGACTGAAATGCCGGCTGTCCATCACAGGTTATATTCTTGAATAAAATCGCACTTGTTTTGTTATACTTGTACCTTTTGTGAAAGTGTTTATTTGATATTTGGACTTCAGGCTTCACACCTTATATACATGTCGTAAATGTAGGAAGGATGGTCCTTGAGTGTGTGTGGGAACTGTTAAAATTTGAATCTGATGATTGAATATTGCGCAGGAACTGACCTCTCTCTGTACTATCCTGTCCTCTGCATCTCCTGGAGTTCAAAAGAAATACCAACATGCAGCAACATGTGGACACTGGCCAAGATTGAAAAAAAAAAAACCCAAACGCGGTCACTAACTACAACTGCATGAAGGTATGCAAATGAATGTAATGTTGTATTAGTTCAACAACGTTTTCCGAAATGTACAATACAGGTCAATAAATTAATTATTCCAAATATCATATATACCTAAGTCTCTCTTTTTTGTCAGTGCAGCTTTGACATCATGGGTCAGGTGCATACTAATTCAGCGTGAGCAGGAACACTCAAGAATAAAACTGAATAAAAGAAATTCACACCCACAGTCATTCCTAGTCATGCACACCACTCACATCCACGTCCACAGTTTTCCCAGTGTCATTAGCGCACAAGATCTGACATGGTTTTCAAATAATGAGGAGGGTTAACAAAACAAGTTTGTTTGTTATACTACGTCTTTATGTGAAAATGGAGTCAGATCCAGGTGGTGTTTGTGTGTGAGAGCTTGAACATGAATAAGAGAATAAAACTGAAAAAAAAACAGCTAGCTTTAACTGTAAATTTACAGACGCAAATCAAATGTATGTTTCTATTGTATGATATTAACAATAAGAGCAGCTCACTACTCAAAATGGTAAATTTGGGAAGCAGCTGATATCGAAACTGCAACCTATTGATTGGAAGGCAGCAGTTCTTAGCATTGCACCACACAAGCTGTCGTAGCAGGTGATCTCTTTTTTCTTCGGTTAAATTCTTGAATAAAAGTGCACTTGTTTTGTTATACTTGTATCTTTTGTGAAAGTGTTTATTTCATATTTGTATTTCAGGCTTCACACCTTATACATTTCATGTCTACATTTTTTCAATTATTACTAAAACATGAAAAACATGTTTGTGTTAACTACGATTTACATAGATTGCTGTTGACACGGAACACACATGAAATGTATGTATTCCAAATGATGATGTACTATTTTACCTTATAAAGCTCCAGCACTTCACTCGAAGATAAACACTGAGCACTGAGAAACGTCTTTGCGAAATGAACTGCAGCGGTGGGCAGGGGGATGGGATACCAGGCTGCTTGCTGCTTATCGGCACATTTCCAGGATAAAAGGCACTGATGGAGAGGTGAAAATGGATTTAAGGTGGGCCGAATTTACGAGCTTTCTCGTAGGCTCTGGTAATTCTAGTGTTAAACAATCTGGTTAAAAACTCCACTGCCATCTCTCCTAAACACCTCCATGCTTCCACTGGTATGTCATCTGGACCAATGGCCTTTCCATGCTTTATTCTCTTCACAGCTGTCCTTACTTCCTCCTTGCTAATCCATTGCACTTCCTGATTCACTATCTCCACATCATCCAACCTTCTCTCTCATGTTCTCTTCATTCATCAACCTCTCAAAGTACTCTTTCCATCTGCTCAACACACCCTCCTCGCTTGTGAGTACATTTCCATCTTCATCCTTTATCACCCTAACCTGCTGCACATCTTTCCCAGCTCGGTCCCTCTGTCTAGCCAATCGGTACAGGTCATTTTCACCCTCCTTAGGTTCCAACCTCTCATATATCTCATCGTATGCCTTTTCTTTAGCCTTCGCCACCTCTCTCTTCACCTTATGTCTTATCTCCTTGTACTCTTGTCTACTTTCTGCATCTCTCTGACTATCCAACTTCTTCTTCGCCATCCTCTTCCTCTGTATACTTACCTGTACTTCCCCATTCCACCATCAGGTTTCCTTTTCCTCCTTACTCTGTCCAGTTGTCATGCCAAGCACCCTTCCTGCTGTCACCCTTACTACATCTGCTGTAGTTGTCCAACTGTCTGGTAACTCTTCACTGCCACCCAATGCCTGTCTCACCTTAGCACTGCAATACGCACGCTGTCGTATCAACCGCCTACCGTAACCTGCTTTTTTTTTTTCTTCGGTTATATTCTTGAATAAAAGCATACTTGTTTTGTTATGCTTGTACCTTTTCTGAAAGTGTTTATTTCATATTTGAATTTCAGGCTTCAAACATTATACATTTCATGTCTACATTTTATCAAATATTACTAAAACATGAAAAATGTTTCTGTGTTAACAATGTTTTTACATAGATTGTTGTTGACGAAAAACATAGGAAATGTATGCATTCCAAATGACAGTGTACTTTTTAACCCTATAAAGCTCCAGCACTTCATTCGAAGATAAACACTGAGCACTGAGAAACTTCTTTGCAAATTGAACTGCAGCAGTGGGCAGTGGGATAGGATAGCAGGCTGCTTGCTGCTTATCGACACATTTACAGGACAAAAGACGCTGACAGAGAGGTGAGAAAGGATTTAACGTGGGCCGGATTCATGAGTTTTCTCATAGGCTCTGGTAATTCTAGTGTTAAACGAGCTTTCGCTTACACCGACAGGACAAAAATACATTACATTCATGATATTACAGCTCTCTGAACAATTTAAATACTAAGATGTATACTTGATATCATTTTCATGATGATAGGAAGTAAAGCATATATTAAACATGTGGGCATGGTGGTGCAGTGGTAGTGACAAGCTAGAGCCCTGTCCACAGATTGTTCCTGCATCCTGCAAGATGCTTGCTGCACCGTGCACAACCCTTGATGAAATAATTTATTGCAGCAGTACTGTCTCTTTCAAATGTACTAACACACAATTCCTGTCCTTGCTTTTCTTTCTCCAAGTAACCAATTGCCCCACAATTAGCTTTGTAATAAATGTCAAGCCATCTGTAAGTTTAGAACGCAGATTCTTCAAAACCATTAAGGAACACTGAAATACCTTCACAGTACATGTTTAATTATTTCATCCATCTATCCATACAGTGTCACACCAGTTCCAGCAAGCATACAGCACGAGGCAGGAACAATCCCTGAATGGGTTGCCAGCTCATCGCTTCTGCTAAGCCACCGTGCCCTCACATGTTTAATTATTAACAATATACATTATTTAAATAAAGTAAAAAAATGTATCTGTATAATGTAATACATACTTTCCTGCATTTCATCTTAAAAATATCAAGAGCTCCAAGAAGATAGCACTTGAAAATCTAAATCGACTTAGAAGCCAGTTGTCATCATCTGTAAATATGTGATTTATTGAATTGAATTCCTTTATTGTTATTGTATGGTACAATGAGATTCAATATGCAAATCCTCCATAAACTTATTTTACAATAAAATGATTAAATAATAATAATAATAATAATATGATACAAAAAGAAAAATATACAATACGAAAGCGAGTACATATATTGCAGATAATTAAATGGTTCATAAAGTAGCTCAAGCTGTACAATATTACAACTGTAGTACAAGTTTTCAGTGAGGTAATTGTACTTATAAGTACAAACAGTTCTACTGGGAGCACTTGATGGAATGATTGAGTGCGTTCAAAGCCCTTGGGATAAAACTGTTTCTGAACCACAAGGTCCCTACAGGAAAGGCTCTGAAGCATTTGCCGTATTGGCGCAGTTCAAATAGACTGTGCATGGCTGAGGCAGCGTGTTCTAGCTGCTGTATCCCGATAATCCAATTTCCGATCAGCTTCTGTAGAGCTCTGATTCCACACTCAGATGCAGTGGGTTAAAATACTCTGAGTGGTGCACTTTGAGTAACAACGCTAAAGCAGCTGTGGTATTTGCAATACTTTGCCCATTCCGTGGACTATTATATTGTTACTGGTTGATTACAGATAACTTAAACTAATAAACGATATGCGGTTCATTTAGTATATTTGATACACTGCCGCGTCAGGGATATGAATCTGAAAATATATGGAAACCACACAGGAACAATAGCACTGCTTCGAAACTTCTGCAAAACTGAGCTGAAAACTTGCGTACACAATGGTTTGAGCTGGCGTGAGAATGTGTGTGGCTTTACTGTACACCAAGTTTAGGTTTTATACATCGTGATGTGAGTATGGAAACGGGCATATGCAACATACATGAGGTCCCTGGTTTCCAAGGAAAATACAAGTACTTTATTACCTTATAGAGAAGGAAGGTACAGTCTCAACACTTCATTCAAAATAAGATGTATTACTTCTGTACTCAAGCACACAAGATAAGAACTGCGACATGGGCAATTGTCCTACTTTAGCCCCCATCTTCAGATTAGAAGACACCAGCAGCTTGGAATCAGTGCTGTGG
This sequence comes from Polypterus senegalus, assembly GCF_016835505.1. Taxonomy (NCBI): domain Eukaryota; kingdom Metazoa; phylum Chordata; class Cladistia; order Polypteriformes; family Polypteridae; genus Polypterus; species Polypterus senegalus. The sequence goes on along the minus strand of NC_053156.1, from coordinate 205,606,750 downwards.
CAGACAGGGAGAGAGCAAAAAAGAACAGCTCAAAGCCTGGCATTAAATGATCTAAACATCATGCAACAAGCATGTTACACGATAAACCTGATCCTGCACAGGACAACCAGGTGCTTTGCCCTTGGTTTACAGTTTATCAAACGTGGCAGAGCAGCTACAGAGATGTCCTTGCACCACTGCTGTTAGAGAAGGGAAATTACCGGTGACTCTAGTCTCAATGGGATAGTATTTACCCCATATTCATTAAAATAAAATTTCCATTATAATGAAATTTTTTTGTGGTCCCATGAATTTTGTTACAACGGGATTCCACCTGTATGTAGGGTGTGGTAAATAGATATAAATTACCAAATGACACAATAAAATTCCCCCTCCTTGAACCATCACCTTATCATGGTGGAGGGGTTTGCGTGTCCCAATGATCCTAGGAGCTATGTTGTCCGGGCTTTATGCCCCTGGTAGGGCCACCCAAGGCAAACTGGTCCTAGGTGAGGGATAAGACAAAGAGCGGTTCAACAAACCTCCAATGATGAGCGAAACCTTTGGATGACGTTTTCCCTTGCCCAGACACGGGTCACCGGGGCCCCCCTCTGGAGCCAGGGCTGGAGGTGGGGCTCGATGGCGAGCACCTGGTGGCCGGGCCTGCACCCTTGGGGCTCGGCCAGACACAGTCCGAAGAGGTAACGTGGGTCCTCCTTCCCATGGGCTAACAACCTATGGAAGGGGCCAAGGAGGTTGGGTGCAGTGTGAGTTGGGTGGTGGCCGAAGGCGGGGACCTTGGCGGTCTAATCCTCGGCTACAGAAACTGGCTTTTGTGACGTGGAATGTCACCTCTCTGAAGGGGAAGGAGCCTGAGCTAGTGTGCGAGGTCGAGAGGTTCCGGCTAGCTATAGTTGAACTCACCTCGACGCACAGCTTGGACTCTGGAACCAATGTCTTGGACACTCGGGTGAAGAGAGGGGCGGAGCTGTCAACTGATCACCACCTGGTGGTGAGTTGGCTTCGATGGTGGGGGAAGATGCCGGTCAGGCCTGGTAGGCTCAAACGTGTTGTGAGGGTCTGCTGGGAATGGCTGGCAGAGTCCCCTGTCAGAAGTAGCTTCAACTCCCATCTTCGGCAGAACTTCAACCACATCCCGAGGGAGGTGAGGGACATTGAGTCCGAATGGGCCATGTTCCGTGCCTCTATTGTTGTTGTTGAGGCGGCTGACCGGAGCTGTGGCCGTAAGATGGTCGGTGCCTGTTGTGGTGGCAATCTCCGAACCCGTTGGTGGACACCAGCGGTGAGGGATGCCGTCGAGCTGAAGAAGGAGTCACCGAAGTGGTCAAAAAACTCCTTGGTAGCAGGGCCCCGGGGGTGGATGAGATACGCCCAGAGTTCCTCAAGGCTCTGGATGTTGTAGGACTATCTTGGTTGACACGTCTCTGCAAAATCACATGGACATCGGGGACAGTGCCTCTGGATTGGCAGACCGGGGTGGTGGTCCCCCATTTAAAAAGGGGGACCGGAGGGTGTGTTACAACTACAGAGGGATCACACTCCTCAGCCTCCCTGGAAAAGTCTATTCAGGGGTTCTGGAGAGGAGGGTCCGTCGGATAGTCGAACCTCGGATTCAGTATGAACAGTGTGGTTTTCGTCCTGGTCGCGGAACAGTGGACCAGCTCTACACCCTTAGCACAGTCCTGGAGGGTTTCATGGGAGTTTGCCCAACCAGTCTACATGTGTTTTGTGGACTTGGAAAAGGCGTTCGACCGTGTCCCTCGGGGAATCCTGTGGGGGGTGCTCCGGGAGTATGGGGTACAGGAATCCCTGATAAGAGCTGTTCGGTCCCTGTACAACCGGTGTCAGAGCTTGGTCTGCATTGCCGGCAGTAAGTCAAGCCCGTTTCCAGTGAGAGTTGGACTGCCCTTTGTCACCGATTCTGTTCAGAACTTTTATGGACAGAATTTCTAGGCGCAGCCAAGGTGTTGAAGGGGTCCGGTTTGGTGGACTCAGGATTGGGTCACTGCTTTTTGCAGATGATGTTGTCCTGTTTGTTTCATCAGGCCGTGATCTTCAGTTCTCTTTGGATCGGTTCGCAGCCGAGTGTGAAGCAACTGGGATGAGAATCAGTACCTCCAAATCTGAGACCATGGTCCTCAGCTGGAAAAGGGTGGAGTGCCCTCTCAGGGTTGGGGGAGAGATCCTGCCCCAAGTGGAGGAGTTCAAGTATCTCGGGGTCATGTTCGCGAGTGAGGGAAGAATGGACCGTGAGGTTGACAGGCGGATAGGTGAGGCATCCGCAGTGATGCAGGCTCTGCATCGGTCTGTAGTGGTGAAAAAAGAGCTGAGCCGTAAGGCAAAGCTCTCAATTTACCAGTCGATCTACGCTCCTACCCTGACCTATGGTCATGAGCTATGGGTAGTGACTGAAAAAATGAGATCGCGAATACAAGCGGCTGAAATGAGTTTCCTCCGCAGGGTGTCTGGGCTTTCCCTTAAAGATAGGGTGAGAAGCTCAGTCATCCGGGAGGGGCTCAGAGTAGAGCCGCTACTCCTCCGCATCGAGAGGAGTCAGATGAGGTGGCTCGGGCATCTGATCAGGATGCCTCCTGGACGCCTCCCTGGTAAGGTGTTCCGGGCACGTCCAACCGGGAGGAGGCCCTGGGGAAGACCCAGGACACCCTGGAGGGACTATGTCTCCTGGCTGGCAAGGGAACGCCTTGGGATTCTCCCGGAAGAGCTGGAAGAAGTGGCCAGAGAGAGGGAAGTCTGGGCCTCTCTGCTCAAGTTGCTACCCCAGCAACCCAACCCCGGATAAGCGGAAGAAGATGGATGGATGGACAATAAAATTCCTTAAATATCTGTGAACCCATATTCAACAGGGCACATTTTCCTTCATTATAGTCAGAATCGGAATATGTCTATATTCCACGAGTGACAGCCATACCAGCAGCTCCATGTATGACTTTATCTTTTTACCTTTTTTTTTTACCTTTTTTTCTCTATTTTTCTCTATTTCACTGATCACTTCTACCAGTTTCTTTTATGTGGAAATGCTCCCTGGACACTTTTTACTACTTTTACTACTTGACATGGATTTTTACACGCCGAGACTCGCCTATTCAAGTAGTCAACTTCAAGCACTGAGAAGAAATGCCCACGCCGGTGTGGTTCCCTATTTGCCTGATGAGGTAAGAAGACAATATTGGGGCAGCCGAGCCGGTGCTAAGATAAAAGCCAAGTGGCTTGAGAGAAAGTGGCGCTATAAACCTTCGGTGTCTTCTGTGATCCTGGGAAATGTGAACTCACTACCAAATAAGATCGACGAACTGGCTGCGCTGGTGAAAAATGTCAGAACCTAGAGAATGCAGCTTGCTGTGTTTTAGTGAAACGTGGCTAACAACTACCATCCCAGATGCTAACGTGGAGCTACCCAGGTTTAGCACAGTTAGAGCGGACAGTGACCCAAATACCTGCGGTAAGAAGAAAGAAGGGGGTGTCGCTCTCTATGTCAGTACAAAGTGGTGCAACTCAGGACATGTAAACGTTAAAATCTCCACTTGCTGCAGGGACATCGAACTGTTGGCCGCAAGTTTGCGTCCCTATTACTTGCCCAGAGAGTTTGGACACGTCATTGTTTTTATTGTTTACATCCCCCCTCGAGCGAACGCTGAGATAGCGAGTGACATCATCCATTCCGCAGTTGCTAAGTTACAAACGCAGCACCCCGAGGCGCTTATGCTAATCGCTGGAGACTTTAACTATGTGACGCTGGACAAAACATTACCTGCCTTCTCCCAGTATGTGGATTGTAACACCCGGGGAAATAGGACTATTGACCTACTGTATGCAAACGTTAAAGACGCATCCAGTGCCATCCCACTGCCTGAACTTGGGAAAGCAGATCATAACCTGGTTCTGCTTCAGCCTCAATACAAACCAAGAGTGAAGGCGCTACCTACAACCACACGATCATTCAGGAATTGGTCCCCTGAGGCAGAGCAGGCTCTGAGAGACTGCTTGGGAACTACAGACTGTGATATACTGCAGGGGTCACATAGTGAGAACATTGAAGAGGCTGTTGACTGCACAACTAATTACATCAACTTCTGTATGGACACTGTAGTTCCAGTAAAAACAGTACGCTGCTATGCTAACAACAAGCCATGGATTAGAAGTGACATCAAGGGCCTTTTGAACCAGAAGAAAAGGGCTTTTAAAGGTAGTGACCAGCATGAGCTCAAGCAAGTGCAGAAGGAACTCCGAGTCCAGCTGAGGGAGGCGAAGGAGCAGTACAGGAGAAAGCTGGAGCAGAAGTTGCAGAATAACAGCATGAAGGAAATATGGGATGGGATGAAGATTATCACTGGCTGCAGCTCGAAGTGGGGTGCCACCATCGAGAGAGACGTGGAGAGAGCAAACCAAATGAACAACTTCTTTAACAGGTTTGACCTCCCTAACCCACTCTCACCTCGGAGTACTGCATCCTCCAACGATCCTTCTGCTGATACCAGCATAGGAGAGACATACCCACCCACAATTACAGCAATTCAGGTGAGCAGAGAGCTGAGGAGACTTCGTGCCAGAAAAGCAGCAGGTCCAGATGGAGTATCGCCATGACTGCTGAAGGCCTGTGCGCAGGAACTGGGGAGTCCTCTACAGCGCATCTTCAACCTGAACCTGGAACAGGGGAGAGTCCCGAGGCTTTGGAAAACATCTTGTATCACCCCAGTCCCAAAGGTATCACATCCTACTGAGCTGAATGACTTCCAGCCTGTTGCTCTGACGTCACAAGTGATGAAGACCATGGAGCGGCTGCTGCTTCACCACCTGAGGCCACAGGTCCGCCACGCCCTCGACCCTCTGCAGTTCGCATACCAGGAGAAGGTGGGAACGGAGGATGCCATTATCTATATGCTACACCGATCCCTCTCTCACTTGGACAGAGGCAGTGGTGCTGTAAGAATTATGTTTTTGGACTTCTCTTGCGCTTTCAACACCATCCAAGTAGATTCACACCTGGTGGCATGGATCATGGACTATCTTACAGACAGACCTCAGTATGTGCGTCTCGGGAACTGCAGGTCTGACATTGTGGTCAGCAACACACGAGCGCCGCAAGGGACTGTACTTTCTCCGGTCCTGTTCAGCCTATATACATCAGACTTCCAATACGATTCGGAGTCCTGCCACGTGCAAAAGTTCGCTGATGACACTGCTATTGTGGGCTGCATCAGGAGTGGGCAGGAGGAGGAGTATAGGAAGCTAATCAAAGACTTTGTTAAATGTTGCGACTCAGACCACTTACACCTGAACACCAGCAAGACCAAGGAACTGGTGATAGATTTTAGGAGGCCCAGGCCCCTTACTGACCCCGTGAAGAGAAGACTGTGTGCAGAGGGTGCAGACCTATAAATACCTGGGAGTGCAGCTGGATGAGAAATTGAACTGAACTGCCAATACTGATGCTCTGTGTAAGAAAGGTCAGAGCTGACTATACTTCCTTAGAAGGTTGGCATCCTTCAACATCTGCAATAAGATGCTGCAGATGTTTTACCAGACGGTTGTGGCGAGTGCCCTCTTCTACGGTGGTGTGCTGGGGAGGCAGCATAAAGAAGAAGGACGTCTCACGCCTGGACAAACTTGTTAGGAAGGCAGGCTCTATAGTAGGAATGAAACGGAACAGTTTGACATCTGTGGCAGAGTGACAGGCGCTAAGCAAACTCCTGTCAATCATGGAGAATTCACTGCATCCACTGAGCACTGTCATCTCCAGGCAGAAGAGTAGCTTCAGTGACAGACTGCTGCCACTGTCTTGCTCCACTGACAGACTGAGGAGATTGTTCCTACCCACACTATGTGACTCTTCAGTTCCACCCGGGGGAGTAAATGCTAACATTATTCAAAGTTATTGTCTGCTTTTACATGCATTTTTATTACTCTTTAATTTAATATTGTTTTTTGTATTAGTATACTGCTGCTGGATTATGTGAATTTCCCCTTGGGATTAATAAAGTATCTATCTAAATAAATAAAATACAATTAATTTCATTACCTTTCTTAAAATACAAAGCTCAACATCATGTATTACTTTTTCTGTGCTTGTTACTGAAGCGCTGACTGGATGGCAATATATGTTATGAAAAGTGCATTTACTGAAAAGCACACTTTCAGTTGTAATAATTCTTTTCTGGTTTGCAGACTTTTCTTAATTACATTTGTCATTTCAGTTCCAAAACATTTGCACAGTGATCAGGCAAGCATATCAGTTGCAGACAAGCAAAGATTGATATATAACTTAATGCTATATATTTCATCGCCAATTTTTTGAGTAATGGTATAAGGAGTAGAACTCTGTGAGACAGAATTATGTGTTTTAAGCCTTTGTTTTAGAAAATGTGAATATTAATGAAAACGTTTTATGTAATACCAAAAGTAATAATAATTGATACTGCAAAGAAACCTTCCCGATTTCGGTTCACTTGCAAACTAGAAAGCCATTCATCTGCAACTTCTTATCAGGGTTTGCATTTATGATATTTATTATGTGAACTTTTGCTTCATGGTTGATATTTGATTTGTTACTGTCACTGTCAGGATAGGCTGAAGTCTTTTATTCACTCATCCTCCTGGATTTTTAGAATGAAAGGAAGAGTGTCCCTTCTGGTACTATAATAGCCATTATAATTTATCTTTTTGACAATCAAAATAAAAAAAAAGATCTTGCTGTAGACAATGTACTATACACTGCTCAATAAAATTAGGGGAACACTTAAATCACACATCAGATCTCAATGAACAAAAAATTCAAGTGGAAAACCTTTACTGAGTAATACTGATAATTTGAAATCACAGGCTGATCCAATTTGTGTGAATTTCATCACAGCAACTCATAATGTGACTTATTAGTGTGTACAGCCCCCCCATGTGCCTGTATGCACACCTGATAACATCTGAGCATGCTCCTGAAGTGATGGCAGATGGTGTCCTAGTGATCTCCTCCCAGACCTGAATGAGGGCATCAGTGAGCTCCTGGACAGTCTGTGCCACTACTTGGGATCAGTGGATGCACCAAAACATAAATTCCCAGACATTGTCAATTGGATTCAGGTCTGGAGAATGTGCGGGCCAGTCAATGGCATCAATGCCTATGTCATCCAGGAACTGCCTACACACTCTGGCCACATGAGGTTGAGCATTGTCCTCCACCAGGAGGAACCCATGGCCCGCTGCACCAACATAAGGTCTGATAATGGCTCTGAGGATTTAATCCTGGTACCATTGCCTATTACATGGATGTCTGTGTGACCCTCCAAGGATATACCTTCCCAGACCATCACTGACCCACCACCAAACTGGTCGTGCTGGATGATGTAGCAGGTTGTATAGCATTCACCACAGCATCTCCAGACTCTTTCATGTCTATCACATTTACTCAGTGTGAACTTGCTCTAATCTGTGAAGAGAATGGGGTGCCAATGGCCAAGCTACCAATTGTGGTAATCTGTGGTGACTGTCAGTCAAGCTGCATGGAGATGGGATGTAAGCACAGGTTCCACTAGAGGACAGTAGACCCTCATGCCACCTTCATGTAGTCTGTTTCTGACAGTTTGGTCAGAAACATGCACACCAGTAGCCAACTGGAAGTTATTTTGTATTAGTTATTTTTTGAGGTAGTGCTCCTCCTGTTCCTCCTTCCACAAAACAGCAGATACCAGTCCTGCTGCTGGGTTTATGCCCTCCTACAGTCCTGTTCTTCTCACGTAAAAGCTCATCTGCTAGTATCTCCTCCATGCTCTTGAGACTCTGCTGGGAGACACAGAGTATTTAAATATTAAATTGAGCGCAAATATGCAACAAAACATTACTGAAAAAAATCATGAACTGTTTCATAAGTTTTGGTCAGTTTTTCCAATAAAACTAAACAAAAATGATCAATTTCATTTTAAGGAAATATATTGACAGTAGCAGCTCTTTGTTAACCAAGTCAGAGGTTTTTATGTATGGTGGTGGGGGTTGTTATTTGTATTTTTATCATATTTATTATTTTATTTTTGGAGCTTCTGTAAAATTTTAATTTCCCCTTGGGGACAATTAAAGTACAATCTATCTGTTTCTCTAAGTATTTTATTTATGTTTTGAATTTAGAATGGGTTTTAGGTAGCATGGTCACAATAATTTAAGCTGCTGACTTAATTAGGTATCCAGTTACTATGGGTGACGTATCCAATAAGTCATTGCTTTTTTTAAAGCCTGGTTATTCCCATACAAATAAGGGTGGGAAAGAAAAGGAAAAGTCCAGCAGCAAAGTGCACAAGTCAGGGACCAATCTTGGATGGGGCACTAGTCAATTTTAAGGCATGCTCAGGATTGTTTTTAAATGTTCAGTTTAGGGTTTCCAATTAAAATTATATATACATGTATCTATATATATATACATATATATATATATATATATATATATTTTGTCACGCACTTGTGATTAGGAGGCATGGACTGATTCGAGAACACCTGGGAAAACATTCACGCCAGGGAATGGCGGGTATTAACTTTCTCCCTCTGCTTCCTTGTAGAAAAGAGACCTTCCAGCACCATAGACCTGGATTGACCGCAGTCGCGGTACTTCCGCCCTTCCTCCGCCATCTTGCCCTGACGTCATCCTTCCCATCCTCCCTTGCGGTCCTTCCCAGCATTCCCTCCACTTCGGCTCCACCCCAATAAAATGGCGCGACGCCAGGAGTCGGCGTCGCGATATGAACTGTTTGTTTATACTTTGACCCTTTTCATTTAAAAATTTTGTTGTGTACGATATACGGGGCCGGAAAACCCCAACTCTTATTGCTGTCTCCTCGGTCCTTTACAACTGGCGTAGTCGGCAGGATCAGAGATCCCGGATGACGGAGGGACAGGACCTCAACACTGTGCTGCAGTCAATGAGCGCCAGCTCCAGGCCTGCAGCAGCGCAAGCCACCACCACCCGGGAGCTGGAGGCCACGAAGGTCAGGTTGGTAGAGGCCCAGGCGGCGACCAGACCCGCCCAGCAGGCCTCCTCCTTTAGTCCCGATGGGCCCTTCGGAGGACGCCGAGGCTACCTGGGCATGTTTGAGAGGACGGCCACCGGAACGAGTGGCAGCGGTCCGAAAGTGGGCGTCCATCTGGCGCCATATCTGAAGGGACCCGCGCAGCGGGCCTATTATGACCTTCCTGAGGAGGAGGCCACCAATTACGACCTCCTCAAGCCCGAAATACTGGCCCGCCACGGCATTAGCCGGGCCAGCAGGCGCGAATGGCGGAACTGGGTGTTTGACCCGAAAAGCCTGCTGCGCCCAGGCGTTGAGTTCTGGGGCAAGATGGGCGCTGGCTACGGCCAGAGGGACCCAGGGCGGAAAGTGGTCGAACAGGTGGCCTGTGAAGGCCTGGTCAATGCCATGCCCAGTTCCCTCGCCCAGCAGGTCGGGGACACGCCTACCAAAACATGTCGGGCCTCCTAGGCGTCCTGGAGCGTCAGTTGGCGGTCCTCCGACTTGGGGGTCAGAAAAGCCTGCTCGCTGGAACCGACAGGACGGGCGGCCACCCCCGAGCCCTCTCGACGCGCTGCAGAAGCGCCAGCCAGAGCCAGAGAGAGCGGGACCGCCCGCTGTTTCAAGTGTGGCGAGACCGGCCACCTACTACCAAACTGCCCCACAACATCGCCCGGAGCCTATGGACTGTACCTGGACGTCGCCGGAGAGGTATTGTACCCGCCGCATCCCTTGGCGAGTCGAACACGGGAGTGGTGTTGCTAAATGGGCACGCCGTGGTGGCTTTGTTTGATTCCGGCAGCAACATTACCATTGTTGCTCGCCGCTTTGTCTTACCGCAACAGTGGTTAAAACAGCGCATTTGTTGGTCACTTGTGTGCATGGGGGACTAGGTCATATCGTTCCGCTCACTGCTATGTCACCTGGAAGGGGAACCAATCAAATGACGGTCGCTGTGTTACCTGACCCCCTTCCCAGTGATTTTGGGACAAGACTGGTCTAAAAGAATCAGCGGTAAGCCATTCACGCTCCGGGCCTCGTTGGATCTTGTTATGAGGGGAAAAGGCACCTCCCGCGGCCTCCACGCCGCACAAGGGCAGGCCCTATGGCGCTGGTGTTCGGGGACCTTTCCTGGCCACGGACCTTGACCCGAAGACTCCGCCGGGAAGGGACTAGCCAGGGAACTCTTCCCAGGCCCAGGCCCCAAGACCCTCTCGGCGCCTGGACCATCAATTTCGTCCACGCCGCCTCCTTTAAGAGGGAGCAGTGGAATGATGATTCCCTGCGCTTTGCCGGAATGCGTCGTTCTGCCTAACAGCTCACAGCGGACGGATCCACACCGCGGAACCCTTCTTTGTCCTTGAAATGATCTGTTGTACCGGTGGCTACCCATGAGGCGAGGTGCGAAGTTGTTGCTAATTCCGTACCTTCCGGGCGGAGGTTTTGCGAGTTGGCGCATGCTCACCTCCTAGGCGCCCACCTCGGGGCCGAAAAAACACTGGAGAGAATTAAGCTCCGCTTTTACTGGCCTGGGATCAATGAGGAGGTCCGGCGGTTCTGTCAATCCTGTCCGGAGTGCCAGACCCGCCAGATTCCTAGGAGGGACCGTGCTCCTCTAGTCCCTATTCCCCTGTGGACATCCCTTTGAAAGGATAGGGGTCGATTTGGTGGGACCCTGGAGCCCTCAACCCGTGGCCACAAGTATATCCTAGTCATGGTGGACTATGCCACCCGGTACCCAGAGGCGGTTCCCCTGCGCCCGCTAATACTAAAAGCATCGCACGGAACTGGTTAATTTGTTTTCACGCGTGGGCATACCCAAGGAGGTCCTCACGGACCAGGGTACGCCCTTCACTCGGATACGCTCAGGAGGTAGCCAAATTACTGCAGATAAAGCACCTGAAAGCGTCAGTCTATCACCCGCAAACTGACGGGTTGGTGGAACGCTTTAACCAGACGCTTAAGCAGATGCTTCGCAAGGTAGTCAGCGCGGACGGCAGGAACTGGGACCAGCTCCTCCCGCTCGTGCTTTTTGCCTACCGGGAGGTACCCCAGGCCTCTACTGGCTTCTCCCCATTTGAATTGTATATGGGCGACAACCCCGGGGAATCCTCGACATCCTAAAAGAAGGCTGGGAGGCCGAGGCTCTTCCCTCCTCTAACATTTTGGAGTACGTAGCGCAACTGCGCGACCGACTCACAAAGATCAGGCCCCTCCTAAAAGAGCACGTGACTCGTGCGCAAGCAGCGCAGGCCCGGTGTTACAACCGCAACTCCGTCCTCAGGGAGTTCCGCCTGGGACCGAGTTATGGTGCTCGTCCCGACCTCCCACTCGAAGCTGCTCGCCACTGGCAAGGGCCTTACGAGGTTAAGGAGAGAAGGACTCGCCGACTATTTGGTGAAACAGCCCAATCGTCGACCGGTGAGAGGATCTATCATGTCAACCTGTTAAAGCCCTGGAGAGATAGAGAGGAGCTTCCCAGCTCCCATAGGTCACTCTCCCTTTTCGCGAGCACAACTGCCCTTAACCTCGGCGAAGAGCTGACCCCAAGCAGCGGCAGGAGTTAGCCCAAACCTCCGAGCCATCCCGAGGTGGTGAGCGAGTCACCCGGCGGACCGCTGATTGCCCACGATATAGTCACGGACCCCGGTGTAATCGTCCGGGAGAGGCCCTACAGACTCCCGGAGGCAAAACGGCAGAGGTCGAACTGGAGGTGAAACGTATGTTGGACATGGACATAATTGAAGAGAGCCATAGTCCCTGGTCCAGCCCTATTGTCCTCGCCTCCAAGCCAGACGGCTCCTGGAGGTTCTGTAACGACTTTAGACGTCTGAATCAGATCTCCAAGTTCGATGCCTACCCCATGCCCCGCATTGACGACCTCCTTGAGCGGCTGGGTACGGCTCGGTATCTGACTACCCTTGACATGACAAAGGGTATTGGCAAATTCCTTTAACGGCATCCGCAAAGGAAAAACGGCCTTTAGCACCCCTAGCGGGCACTGGCAGTACAAGGTCCTCCCATTTGGGCTGCACGGGCCCGGCGACCTTCCAACGCCTGGTAGACAGAGTGCTGAAGCCCCACCAGTCCTATAGTGCCGCCTACCTGGATGACGTTGTCATCTATTCCGCACCTGGGAGGAGCATCTACTGCAGGTCGCAGCTGTCCTCCTAACACTGGCTAAAGCCGGCCTCCGCATAAACCCCGGAAGTGTTTTTGGATTAAAGGAGGCCAAATATTTAGGCTACCTCGTGGGACAAGGACAGGTGCGCCACAGAGCTCCAAAGTTAAAGACATCTTAGAATGGCCCGTCCGAATACCAAGAAACAGGTGCAGGCTTTCTTGGGGCTTGCGGAGTTACTACCGCCGGTTTGTTCCCGCTTCTCGAAAGAGCAGCACCCTTGACTGACCTGACAAAAGGGCGCCCCTCTGCGTGGTGTGGACCGACAAAGCAGAACAGCGCTCAGTGACCTAAAGAAGGCCCTAACGCCGGCACCTGTGTTACGGCCGCCCGATTTTGGGCTCCCGTTTATTCTCCAGACCGACGCTTCGGACACAGGCCTGGGCGCCGTGCTGAGCCAAAGCGTCGATGGTGTCGAGCACCCTGTGATGTACCTTAGCCGAAACTGATGGACCGGGAGACCCGGTATGCGGCAGTGGAGAGGGAGGCCTTGGCCATTAAGTGGGCAGTGACCCACCTCCGGTACTACCTGCTGGGTCGCGAATTCGCTCTGGTGACTGATCACGCTGCACTTCAGTGGATGTCCCTGCACAAAGAGTCGAATCCGCGGGTCACCAGGTGGTTCCTGGACTTACAGCCGTATAAGTTCACTGTCACTTATCGGCGGGCACCCTTCAGGCCAATGCCGATGCCCTCTCGTATTCACGACCTCTCGGTTAGGTCCGCCCGACCTGACGGTCCTGGGCTAAGGGGGATCGGTCACGCGCGCGATTAGGAGGCCGCGATTGATTCGAGAACACCTGGGAAAACATTCGCGCCAGGGAATGGCGGGGTATTAACTTTCTCCCTCTGCTTCCTTGTAGAAAAGAGACCTTCCTGCACCATAGGCCTGGATTGACCGCAGTGCGTACTTCCGCCCTTCCTCCGCCATCTTGCCCTGACGTCATCCTTCCCATCCTCCCTTGCGGTCCTTCCCAGCTTCCTCCACTTCCGCTCCACCCCAATAAAATGGCCGCGACGCCAGGAGTCGGCGTCGCGTTATGAACTGTTTAGTTTGTATTTTGACCTTTTTTTTAAAAATATTTGTTGTATACAATATACGGGGCCGGAAAACCCCAACTCTTATTGCTGTCTCCTCGGTCCTTTACAATATATATATATATATACACACAAACACATATACAGTATATATATATAAATATACATATATATATAATGTAAAAGCTAATCAAAGAAAATTAACATTAGCAAATGGAAAATAAACAAACTGGACAAAATGTTAAGCTATAGCAGCATTTTTATCTAGAGAGTCTCAAGCTATAAAGTAGCAACAATAACCACAGTGCTACTAAACACCACTGCATATGTAATCTATAGTAACTATGAAATTCATAATTTGTCATTTTCTTTCTCCTTTTTCCTCTCACTGTCCAGGGTGGCAACAACCTGAGCTGGGCTAACACGGCAACCCCATCCCCAAAAAGTTTTGTTTATTATTTGGCGCCTTCATTATTTTGGCCACTTGTACCACCTAACTTGTTCCTTTAGCTACCAAGTGTAGCGTTTCATCTTAGATAAGATGGTGATGTAGATTGACTGGTAAATTAAAGGCTTCATCAGAGGATTTAGGTCCCACTTAAGTACCATAGTCTAATATTTTTTGGATCGATCTCATGAAAGGCTCTCCCTTCACTTGCGAACAGGATATCAAAGTACTTGAAGTCCTCCTCTTCAAGCAGATACTCACATATTACTTTCAACAAGCAACAAGCAAACTACTCTTTTTAGGCACCCACTCATGAAACCAGACCTGTGGCTGACATGTATCAGCAAAAATATGATAGCTTAGTGACCCATGTAGCCCAATTGGGCTCATTCTGAAAAAAGGTGTGTTTATCTGCAAAGCAAAGGGTGCAGTGCCAGGAACTTGACAGACAAGACAGGGAAAGGATCAAGGCATGCTGGACCTTGACATTGAAAATTCTGGAAAAGTCTTCTTGAAATGAATTTAGTTTAAAAAATTAAGGCACAAGTTAATATGCATGCAGTTGATGAAATATAGAAATTAGCAAAGACAGAATTAAGAGTAATTACAGTCTCAGCCATGTATTCTAGCTGCATTTTTAAACCTCTCCTATTACAAATTTGTTATAACTGCAGAAATTGCACTGGATACTATATCCTTAACACTTAATGTAATGCAATGACTAGAATGGCAAAGGTGTTGATTTCTTATAAATTAGGTGCCACGCAGAACTGATGAAGCAGCAGATAGGTGATATTCAACTGGAGATTTAAGTTAAAGGCACTGAGACACATTTATGATTATAAATTAGAGATTCTGAATATCAAATGCCACACTTGTACTTTATCACACAGATCCACACATACCTTGTTAAAATAAAAGAGGAATCCTTCAATCAGTTCCTATAAAATATGCATTATCTACATATTTATTCACTGACTGCATTTTTGGTGAGTATAATTTTATGTTATGAGTAAAAAACTAATTTAGATTTACAAGTGCTAACACAACTGCTGGATGGTTGCTTTTAAGAAAACCAGCCATGTGGACTTTACAGCAATTGTAGGTGAGAACCTAATATGGCCTTTCTTTAAAGTATTGAGAGAATTTTTAGGGAGAATAATTTGCACAGCACACTAGAAGTTTGTTGTGGTGCCAATGAATTCAGTTTCGCTAAGAAAATAATGAGGTACTACAAAAACTATTCATTAACGCATAACGTAATGCAGGCAGATTTAGAGACAATTTTTCTTTATCGGATCTTTACAGGAAGAAAAGCTTGGCATCAAATGATAATGTTTTTGCAAAAGGTGACTTCAAACTAGATTTAAATGATTATATACTTTTTATTATAAATGTGTATCAATGGATAGTTTTTGTCAATTTGCAGTAACTCTTTAGGTCATATAACCTTACCTTGTGACAAGCTAAGGTACACGTCTTTTGTCACCAGTATTGTACTGAATTGTTACTTCATTGGCTTTAGCTTGACTGTCAACTTTTGTAATTGGATCAGTTATTTCTTCATTCTGTATGTAAGTAGATTCCTGGCGAAAAAGATGATGGCAGTTACGTGAACACTGGCAAGTTGGCACAGGGCAAGAGTCAGCCCTAAAGACAACCTTCAGCATAGACAAACTAATACCATGCTAGTATTAGCTGGACAGGTCATGCCATTATAAAAACACTGTTTATGAGCCCTGCATGTGTGGTGAGTGACCCAGAAATGCAATAGAAAGGGGCCATCAGCTTATAATGAAGAGAGTGTGAGTGAGACAAGAAAGAGGCTAAAGAGGGAACACCAAAGGGCACAAAGCCACAGTAGGAAATATTTAGTGATCAGATCACCATTATGTGTGAGATTTTGCTGTGCCTCAGAGAGTGTAGGCAACTAGGGATCTGCATTGGAGACCTGGGACTATATTTATCAAGGGTCTCAGAATTACTCCAAGGAATGTAGTAAAGTTCTGACTAAGAATTTGTCATACCCCAGATTAGGACCTGAAATGTACTATTCCCAGTCCCACAGAAGAGTTAGAATTTATGTCTGAGAATGAATGACATCACAATTTTAAGGCACTTTCTGCTGCAAATTTACTCATTATGGTAATGTTTTGTAGCTTTTTAAAACTAACAACTAAAGCCTCACCACAAAGATAATAATAATTGATTAAGAAGGAAAATGTAATAAGGTAGGGTATTGCAATAAGCTGCATGTAATTGTTGCCACTTCACAACATCATAACAAACCTGTTTAATTAACAATGCATAATCCACAGTCCTACTTCCTGAAGTATTACCTTCCCAATGTCATGGCACACAGGAAACACTTCATTTAGTAGCAGTTACTGAAACTAGGGATGGCTATTCCTGCGTTGACTCTTGCACAGTTTCTGATTCTACAGAGTCACATAATGTGTCTCTCTCCTTGATATTCCCTTATCTTCTGCATAGCTTTATTTATCCAATGCCCTAGGAGTCTCTGCCAGCCTTCTGGAAACTTCCCATGCTGTAAAATGTATTGTAAATGTTCTAAGGGTTTATTGAGTGCAAAGTTCAGTGTTTCTGTGTAAAGAATGGAAAAGACTTTAAGGACCTTTAAAACCCTATATAGTGTTATTTTAAACAGATTATGTTAATAGGATAGGCTAGCTTTGTTGAGCCGAAAGGCATGTTCTCATCAAAATTATACTAATGTATTAATCTAAGAAAGGAAATTGTGGTAATTTAGTAATCTAAGAAACTCTGGTAGAGTGTGCACTGGCAATGGCAGCTTTTAGTAGTGATGTGTAGCATACTAGCAATGTATTTCTAAATGTTACATCTTCATTAAAGGGCAAAAAGAAAGGCATTTTCAAAATCAGATTAAAGTGTTTCATGATGCCACATACAAGACTGTATAATTTTAGTGAAGTCAAAGTGTGTACAAATATTTTCACTTCTTTTTTCATATACAGTGAGAAATTATACATGTAATGTAATATACATGTGAGAAATGTCTTTGGCCAGCTTCAGAAAATTTTGTTGATCTAACCACTTAAGATGGAGATATTGGAATATTGTAAACTGATGACCTTGTTTGACATGTTGAAGCATAACACGTATTATGTTTTTGATCTATGCATCTATAAAGGAAAGGGAAATAGTCTTTAAAAAACACATGTCCAAAAAGTTAACTGAGACACTGCTATAATCAAGTGCAAAGATTGATTAAGATTATGGAACTGAAGAAAAGATAAAAGAAATAAAATGTCTGTATTACAGATCAAAAAGGTATCATCAATAGTAAACATCTAAAGAGAAGTTGAGTAGTAACAGAATATGAAAAAAGCTCTCTTTGGACAACTTGAATTCTGGCTTTCTTGGAATTTAATGTATTTTCTATCCTTTCTCCTTACTGTTCAAAATAAAAATGTCAAATAAAAAGAAATTGCGACCTACACAGTAGATTGGGTTTGAGTGTTTTAAGTTTACTGTATTTGTGTATATTTGGAAGCATGTTAAAACAAACCCTCAAGGATGCCTTTCAAAAAATAGCTATCTTTTTTATTGATAAGAGCACTACTGAGTGCTTCATCTATCACAGGGAAGAGGTGAGAGGTAGCATTATTTGTGCAATGTTTATAGTTTAGCTGTTAAGAAAGAATATTTTGGATAAAATATAATCAATAAATACACAAATAAATATGAGATTTGAAATGTAACAATAAATAAAGCAATGATATGGACACATAAATAATTAAAGGCTTCATGAAATATGTTTTTGTTGCTTCGTTCTTTATGGATTTATGTACTGTATTTACTTTTTATATGTGTTTTCATTGGGTTATGTTTGTTTCTGTTCTTATGTTGTCTTTTGATTTTTTTGTTCTCATTTTTAATATTATGCTATACATTATTTAGAATTTATGTATTTTGTTTTTATGCTGTTGGGCCACCAGTCTCTCACTTCTGATGGTCTGCCCTTAGTTTACTTGCAGTTGCCTTTTTATGCATTTCCTTTTTGCTGTTGTCCTTGTTTTTCTTTCATTTTAAATAAATAGGTTGTATGATTTTTCTCTCCTATTTTTTGAACTGCTAAGGTTGATCCCCATTTTGGGCCTGTGCATGCCTTGAAGCCTGACTTTTGAGTTTTGGCTCAGGCTGTCTGGGGTGAGGCCTATTTTACAGTTAGGCCTCAATGGAGTCCTCGTCTGGCTGGTGGTATTTAGAGGCATGTTGATCCTTTGTCACAATTTTGTATGCTGCAAATCACAACATTATTTATTTCATTGGCACTGTACACAACATGGAATATGCCTTGCAATTAATCTGTCATTTTCACCCCTCAAAGTTGAGATGGTGAGCTGTATTGAGTAATGATTTTTTTGTTTGGTGAATCATCATTAGAGTGCACTTAAATCTTTATGCCGTCAAGTGCCACATTTACAACAGACACTACTGATACTTTGTGCAGCAATTGTGGGCAACATTTGATTGCACTAATGTGTGCCATAGATTTGCCAAGTCACAACTTTAAGCATGCATTTTGCTTGCCTTGGAAATCTTATGGTTCATTGGCATCTGCAGAGTTGAAATTGTGCACATCCCCTCACTAGATCTCATGCCATCTAGTATGACAGGTGAAAATGGCAGTTCTTTTCATAGGTAATTATATGTTTCATGCTGTGTCACATTAAATAAATACATCAGGAAATAAACAACATAAATATTTTGCTATGGCTGAGAGTCCCAAAGCACTTCCAAAAATGACCACTGAAGTGGGAAATCCCATCAAAACCCCTGGCTATATATAAAAAGCCACATAGAATCTTTATAAATAATAAAACAATATTCTTCACAAAAATAGTCTTCAATATAAATTAAGCTCTATGGAGCACAAAGGCAATAAGATTTGTCCAAAACAATAAAGCAGTGTAATGCAACCAAAGTCCCATAACAGAAAGCCAAAACAACGTCAAAAATAAAGCATCAAGACAAAATCTGAAAATCACAATAAACATATCACTATAATAAATAATGTCATAAAGATCACAATAAGTATATCATAAAGATCACAGTAAATCAACACTCCCTAGCACTTCCAGAAATTAACCATCAGGAACTGTGGCAGACCGTCTGGTTTTATCGGGCAGATGGCAGTTTCTGCCGGTGATCAGAAGGTTTCCCCACCTCTTTGTGGACCACCCACAAAACACATGGAACATAACAAAGATTCCTTACATATGTAGACAAAACCAAAAATAAAGAATGATGCACATAATAAATATAAAAAAAGAACCAAGAATGAACAAACTAGACATAAAACATGAATCTCAACCCCAGCCAAGGAAGAAATCCTAACAGAAATATAACATTGCATGGCACACTTAATTATTTTCACATATTATTCTGTTTATATATACACAGTGGGTACGGAAAGTATTCAGACCCCCCTTCAATTTTTCACGGTTATATTGCAGCCAAGTGATGAGTGGTGCCTGATTGAGGAAAGGCAAGACACATGACAACCCGTATGGAGTTTGCTAAAAGACACCTGAAGGACTCTGAGATGGTGAGAAATAAGATTCTCTGGTCTGATGAGACCAAGATAGAACTTTTTGGCCTTAATTCTAAGCGGTATGTGTGGAGACAACCAGGCACTGCTCATCACTTGTCCAATACAGGCCCCACAGTGAAGCATGGCGGTGGCAGCATCATGCTGTGGGGGTGTTTTTCAGCTGCAGGGACAGGACGACTGGTTGCAATGAAGGGAAAGATGAATACAGGGATATCCTGGACAAAAACCTTCTCCAGAGTGATAAGGACCTCAGACTGGGCCGAAGGTTTACCTTCCAACAAGACAATGACCCTAAGCACACAGCTAAAATAATGAAGGAGTGGCTTCACAACAACTCTGTGACTGTTCTTGAATGGCCCAGCCAGAGCCCTGACTTAAACCGAAATTGAGCATCTCTGGAGAGACCTAAAAATGGCTGTCCACCAACGTTTACGATCCAACCTGACAGAACTGAAGAGGATCTGCAAGGAGGAATGGCAGAGGATCCCCAAATCCAGATGTGAAAAACTTGTTGCATCTTTCCCAAGAAGACTCATGGCTGTATTAGCTCAAAAGTGTGCTTCTACTAAATACTGAGCAAAGGGTCTGAATACCTGCGGTGGGTTGGCACCCTGCCCAGGATTGGTTCCAGCCTTGTGCCCTGTGTTGGCTGGGAGTGGCTCCAGCAGACCCCCGTGACCCTGTATTCGGATTCAGCGGGTTAGAAAATGGATGGATGGATGGGGTCTGAATACTTAGGACCATGTGATATTTCAGTTTTTCTTTTTTAATAAATCTGCAACAATTTCAAAATTCTTTTTTTTGCCTGTCAATATGCGGTGCTGTGTGTACATTAATGAGGAAAAAAAATAATTTAAATGATTTTAGCAAATGGCTGCAATATAACAAAGAGTGAAAAATTGAAGGGGGTCTGAATACTTTTCCGTACCCACTGTATATATATATATATATATATATATATATATATATATATATATATGTCACAAAGCTGAGACATACTCAAAGAAAGGTTTGGGGCAGCCACCCGTATAATCTCGAAACCTGGCTGCAAAATTGTTCTTTTCATAGAAATACAGCACTGATGTGCATATAACGAGTCCAAGACAAGACTGAGGGAAAGGGGAAAAAGGGCAGGCTTTTAAAGGGGAAGTGAGGTCATGGGAATCGGGCACGTGTTCGTCACTCATTGGATCAGGCCCGGACGTGACTTTGGGGGGCCGGCGCCGGTTAGTTCTGTCTCCATTGGTTCGGTCCCGGAAGTGATGTCACGAGAGCCAGGTGGAGTCTCCCAGGGATGGTCTACAGGGAAGTGAGAAAAAGAGTCAGTGCACTCTGCCACAGCCCGGCCTGTCTCAAAACTGCCGTCCTCAAGCCCTTTAGCTGCCTCCCATGCGCGTGTGTGACAATATATATATATATATATATATATATATATATATATATATATATATATATATAGTATATATGTTTAATAATAAATGTTTTAACTTATTTATATATTTATTTGTTTTATTTTGTCTAAAATATTCCTCCATTAGTAGTCTCCATGTGTTTGTGGTAATCCATGATCAAAATAGCTCCTCTTTATCCGGGTGTAAAATGATAAAAGAATACTTCATCCATCCATCCATTTTCTAACCCGCTGAATCCGAATAGGGTCACGGGGGTCTGCTGGAGCCAATCCCAGCCAACACAGGGCACAAGGCAGGAACCAATCCTGGGCAGGGTGCCAACCCACCGCAGGACACACACACACCCCACACACCAAGCACACACTAGGGCCAATTTAGAATCGCCAATCCACCTAACCTGCATGTCTTTGGATTGTGGGAGGAAACCGGAGTGCCCGGAGGAAACCCACGCAGACACGGGGAGAACATGCAAACTCCACGCAGGGAGGACCCGGGAAGTGAACCCGGGTCTCCTAACTGCGAGGCAGCAGCGCTACCACTGCGCCACCGTGCCGCCCCAATACTTCATTCTTCAGGCAATTAATTGCTTTATTTTCAAAATTGCAAGATGAGCTGACTAAAGGTATCAGCAGATTAATTGGGAACTGATGGAATTAAAAAGGACTTAAAGGTTTTAAAAGAGAATTTTGAAAGAGTCCTTTAAGCAGTCCAATACAAGGGGAGGTAATATTTAATGATATTAACTAAGGAAAAGCGTTAGACAGGTTTTTAAGAGTGTGTTAGTTACCTGAATAATACTGAAATGTTACTCACCCTTTTCCTATGTTGACAGAACAATAGACATTAAATAATAATATTTTCATCAATGTTCCTAGTTTAAGAAACTACTCCTAACATCATCATAATTTTACTCACTAGGAGCTGCAAGAAGATGGCATTCAGGCAGTGATCAGCAAACATATATCAGGAAAGACTGAATGTTTTGTAAATACTGGACAACAGTGAACTTATAAGGATATCAGTCTGACAGAGGTGAAATAATGTAACCAATCTTGTATGTTACATTATCAATCCATCTATGCAGAGAAGCCATGTGCTGAAATGAAAGTGTTGGTAATGTTAGTTTTTTAACCACAGGGAAAAGGCAGCTTTGCAATAGCAATAATTCGAGTAAGTCACAACCAAGCATTTCTTGCATTTTGAATGAAACTTTAAACACCCACACAGCATGTGACGTAATAGGCACATTATATGTCTGGCTACTGCGTAATGTGAAGTAATTTTAAAGTTAACTGCATTCATGCATATCAGCATGCACATAAAGATCATTGGCCCCACTGTCGATCAGCATGCATATGTGAATCACAAGCTGTATCACAGTATCAACACACAGGAAGTCATGAATGCAAAATGTATTGTAGTAGCCAGCATATTCCCTTGAAAACAGGCAGGGCTGGATATTTGACTGACTCCTTGTTTCTTTTGTTCTCTGAGTGCAGAAAAACTTTCACATTTTTATACAAAATGTACTCTTTACAAGCTTCCACATCTGCCCATGTTCTTGTTGAAGAACTTAAATAATTGCTGCTGTATTAATGCCAGGGTGTATTCCCTGCTTGTTCTTTTTTATTGCTGTGTTTGAAGTATTTTTCATGCTTATAAGTATTTTCTATGTTAAATTATTGTTAAGAGTTTATGCACTCTGTCTTTGTTTTCAAGTTCCTTGTACTTTGTGAATAGCACCCTCAGGAGGCAGGGCCACCCTGATATCACATCTGTTGGGACCTTTCTCCAGATCGTATATTAAGGTAAAGAGAAGGTCCCAGCAGCTGTGGTTCATTGACATTCATAAAGTGCATAGTAAGTGTTTGATTTTTCTGATTTCTTGGATGCTTTTGCTTTTGTTCTTGGTTTTGATTATCAGATTGCATATTGGAACTTGCTTGCACTGATTTGCTTTCTTAAGCAAATCTTTGTGCCTTTTTATAATCTTTTTGTGCTTCTTTTGTGATTTTTAAATAAATATCTTTATGTAGAAAGACTTTTTATTGCCCTTGTCCTTCTAAAACAAAAGTGTTAATAGTTGCTCTCCCTTAAAGGGCGTTTCTGATATTTTAGGACAATAAAGTATATTTTGAACTTTTAAAGTCAGGGTTTCAGTTTAGGCCTGTGCAGGCCAAAGCCCACCTGTACAGTTCTGGTGTTAGCTGCATGGGATGAAGCCTGGTTGTGGAATTTTTAGAGACCATCCACGTTTTTAGTTATTTTGAGTGCACTTGAATCATAACAGCAGCTGGAACCCACTATTAATTCCTTTCATAATTTTAAGCGTTTAATTCATGACATTTCATACTCTACGTTTGCTTAAACTGAAATGGTCAAAGTCCTTCAAACTCCTCTCTGAAATCTCATTTCTTGTGTATGCATTCTTCTGTTTCTGTACTCAAGTGTTGTTCATTACTCTGAGTCTAGTAAAAGAGATCACATAGAAGTCATGCTGCTGTTCTAAAGCATTTCATTTACCGAGGTAGATGAGTGAACGATGCATGAATGATGAGTGAACTTCGTGGTGTTCACTTCACCTCGAGTTCAGAGAAATTACGGAAGTGTTCATGAATATCGCCAAACTGCATTGGTCAAGGTGGATAGACTAACTAAACTAGATTTGACTGGATTATAATGCTCCAACCATCTTTAAAGTGTCTCTGAAGGCGAGGGAAACATCTGCCCAGTATACTGTATACTGTGCAGCAGCAGTGCCAACCACTGTACCACCAAGCCTCAGTGACAGCAAAATAGAAAGAACACAGTCAGAAACACGCAAAAGTATATTTCATCAAAACAAAGTGGAAATGCCGAAATCGTAGTCAACAATCAGAAAAAATGTGTAGGTCGTTTTATGATGATTTACGTGAGAAACTTTATTTGCTTTTCAGAAAATAGCCCAACATCAGCTCGCCATCCCTGCCCTGGCACTGCCATGGAAGCATACAGGACAATGCACACAGCAACAGATGTTTTGATTTATGTGAGTAACTATTGCTTTGTGTGCTTTTCACAAAACTGAATTTCTTTGGAAAGATATTCATCCATGAGAAAAAAGGGAAAAAAATCAGCCCTAAAAGAGTTAAAGGCAGAACACTCAAACTGGCATGTCATGATTGAAACCACTGGCTCATTCTATTTTTTGAAGTCACGCTGATGGCCCTTCAGACTGTCTGTGCTGATGCTTTGCAATTTTTCTTCTATCAAAATGAAAAAGACAAAAACGTCTTGTAAATAGTAATAAAACTTTTATTATTATTTAACAGAGTCTCCTGTGTTTTTCTTCGATTTTGTTAGTTTTCTTTCTCTTGCTAATTATGCATGCATATGGCATGTGCCTCCTTCTCTTATATTGACAAGGAATTTGAAGACCTGTATATTTGGCGACAAGCAGAGATAACCCATTATTTCTGCTGTATATGTTTCATAAAAGTTAAATTTGGGTACCTGCATTATGTACTTATCTGTTAAGCTCCTTAAATTGAGTTCACCTCCTATACACCGTATTCATGTGCCTTTAATGCTTTACATTTTATAGTACAGTATTCATTTTTATGGAAAATGTAAAAAAACTGGTATGAATAGTGAATACTGATGCTATAGTAGTTCACCAGCAGCCTTAGCACCTTTGGTTTTCTAAGTCTGCATGTTCTGTTTATATCTGCATGAGTTTTCTCTGCTAATCCCGGGTTTCTCCCAGTGTTCAAATTTTCAGTGTGTCAGCCAGTAAACCAGCGATACTATGAGAGCGATCTTCTGCTCTTCACAGTGCCAACCACTGGGCAACTGTGCCTCTGTGAGATGAAAGAAGAAAGAACGAAGTGAGAACTGCACAAACTTTGCAACCAGTCTGTAATGCAAATGATCAGCATTAAATATCTGGGGGGCAGTCCAATCCAATGTTGGGTTTTACAGCTATGGGGGATGTCATGCTGGCCTCACAAAGCATAATAGGATCCTGAAAAAAAAGAAGTTATCCTAAACTCCTAAATGAATAAGAGCAAACACAAATACAGCAAATTCATTGTGAATAACACTTTGGTAAAATTTGCTGGTCAACACTACTGGTGAATAAGATGACAACAAAAAAGTGTAATTAAGATCATCCAGTGTCATCACTTGTAACCAGCCACTCTACATGTATGATGTAGAAAAGAATATTACATTATTCATACATTAAAACTATATATATAAAATTTAACAAGGAAGTAGTTGGGTAAACGGTAAAATTTACATACATTTCAAACAACTGTAAAATAATCCAAACAAGAGCTCCTGTTTTACATACTACTCATTAGCCAAACTTGGCATGACTGAGGAAAAGGTGTGCAAAACTGAAAGGTAAAGCGACAGCTGGGGCAAAACTGAACCAAAGTATAAAAAAAAAAATACAAAATAAACAAATTTAAATGATTTTATAATAATCTAAATTCAACACAGATAACCAAAAGAGGGATTTTGGGTGAAATTAACTAAATTAAATACAATCCTATTACACTTACATTCCTGGTATCAGAGATCAAAATTGTTTATAGTTCTCTAGATAACTCCTCACTAGCGCACAATATATAGTAGATTAAGCATGACTTGACTTGTACTCCACATATTAGGCTATCTAACCAAACATTCTATTAGCCTCCTTACTAGCTTCTGCACGCTGTTTGGATATGGAGTTCACTTCAACCAGTAGGTTCCTTCTCACAAAGCTTACTTTCAACTTTCAAGCCCCCTATTGTGCATTCAAACCTAACATTTTTACTTCATATGTTTAATACTTTACATTTACTAGTATTAAGGTTAATCTGACAAAAAAGCCGGTTATTCTCTCTGATTTTCAGAAATTTACTGTGAAAATTCGGCAGTGCATGCTGATACAGGTGTGGATAAACAATGTTCTGCATGGACCAGAACCTCATTATTTTGGATTCACTGAATAACTTGGTGCTGCAACTGTGGCATCTACTGTATAGTAGCATTCTTGACTCGTCATTTTTCTTCCATTTGAATGTGCAACAGATCCCACGGACCCTCACCTAAAAGAATGGTCATTTTCACAACAAAACACTTATTTCATTTCAAGTGTGAACTAAAAAAGATGACATATCAAATACACAATACCTGAGTGTGTTGCTGGAACAGATGAAGCTCCTGCAGGCTCTGGGTGTGGTAGGTGGTTGCAGGTGGAATTGGATGTAGTGCTGTGGCTTCCTCTGATTGTGTAATGGCAACACATTTTGCTGTGAGACATTTCACAACT
The DNA here is from genome assembly GCF_016835505.1 of Polypterus senegalus. NCBI lineage: Eukaryota > Metazoa > Chordata > Cladistia > Polypteriformes > Polypteridae > Polypterus > Polypterus senegalus. Next base: position 205,580,768 of record NC_053156.1, on the reverse strand, counting down.
GTCAGTGCATTAGTTTGGTTGCAGATGCCCACTATTTTAAAAATGGGGTCAAGAATGTAGTTATTATCATGACACTCATCATCTCATAGGATGACAACTTCTCAATCATCAACCACAAGAGGCTCTGCACAATGACAATGCTTTCTTTGTCCTGGAGGTTTGACAGTTAAATATTAATTCCATGTCTCAGAAAAAACTTTGAACCTGATACCTTTGAGTAGTTGCCTTTTTGAAATGTGACACCACACCCTGATGCTTATTAATGTAGTAGTATTCTTCTGTTGTCTAATGTACAGTATATTGTCTTTATTTTAATCAATGCTGAACCACCTTGATTTATATGATTAAGTAATCGTTGCAGCATTGCAAATGTGCTATTCTAATGAGTGTCCGTATCTTGTTTCAGCTTGAGAGGAAATGTTCCTATCTGTTGTTGGACTTGGCAAAGCATTTCCTTACCATTTGTGCTTGACCTGAACAATGTTTCTAGCCTTGGATAAAACGTCTTCAAGTCCTGGTCTCTGATCTGTGACTTTCTTTACAACCAAGTTCAGTGCATATGTAATAAAAGTTGTGTGTCTCACTTTTAAGCTGTTTGCACATATTATGTGCAGCAACAGTCACTAGGCATTTTATTTTAGACTGAATTCTCCATTCCTCCAGCAGAGTTGACTTGACTTCAGCTATGTTACCAGTATGACTTTCTGAGAATTTTCCTACTCCCAATAACATAGTTGATTGCTCTTTCATTTCATTACCAAAATGATATATGGCTGCTAAATGCACATTCATAAGTATTGATGTCCATGTGTCAGAAGTTAGACTCACTACTTTATCATTCTGCCCCTCTTCATTTGCCTTCTCTTTTGCCTCCTTAAATTTTGCTTGAACCATACTCTTTAACACTAGAATTACCAGAGCTTATGAGAAAACTCGTAAATCTGGCCCACCCTAAAACCGTTTGCACCTCTCCGTCAGGGTCTTTTGTCCTGTAAATGTGCCGATTAAGACAAGCAGCCTGCTATTCCATCCCCCACCATCACAGAACATTCATTAAGTTCTCCCAGCTCATGATTTGTTTGATTATCTGGGAGTGAACTGCTTGAGTTTTAGAGTTGAAATAATAAATTGTTATTTGAAACACATGCATTTCATGTGTGTTCTGTTTCTACAGTAATCTGTGTAAATACATTGTTAAAACAGAAACTTTTTCATATTTTAGTAATAAATGTTACAAAATGTAGGCATAAACTATAGAATGTGTGAAGCCTGAAGTTCAAAGATCAAATAAACACTTTCACAAAAGGTTCATAGATGATACAACAGTTTCTGTGGTGTAGCGGTAAGATTTGCTGACTTATAATCAAGAGTCCCCGGTTCGATCCTGACTGTTTTCTATGTTTACTGTTTTCAGTAGTGAGCTGCTCTTATTGTTAATATTATACAGTACACACATATATTTGGTTTGCGTCTGCAACAGACCGTGTACATTTATAGTACTATACTACTATAAGTTATAAGTTTTTTCACTTTTATTCTCTCACTCACGATCACGATGCATAGTACCGCCCTAGAGATCTGACGCTGTTAGTTTTTATTTGAAACTGGGAGTAACTGTAGATGTGAGTGGTGTTTTCAGGCAATTGAACTGGACATTCTCTGATCTGGAGGGATAAAAGCTGACACACAAATGCTGGTGAATCTGCCTTCTTCATATCTCACTGTCACTTTATTTTTTTTATTCAGTTTTATTGAGTGTTCCTGCTCACGCAGAATTAGTATGCACCTTATGGTGTATGATGTCAAAAAACAACCAAAAACACAGAAGTAGGTATATATGATAATTTGAAGAAATCATTTTATGACCTGAATAGTACCAATCAGAAAACATCATCGCACTAATGCAAAATTATTTGAAAACAAAAACGAATAGTGTCAGATCAGGTGTGAATTTACGCTGGCACTGTTACTTAGAGTCATATCAGGAGAGGCGGGGGATGTTACAGCGTGATCGAGATTGAGAATAAAACTGAAAAAAGCTAACTTTTACAAGTACCATACATTTATACCCAGTGTCTCATATATTTCTCTCTTTCTTTTTTTTCTCCGTGCTGCGTCGACATCGTGCACCAGAAGGCGTGAGCTTATTCAGTGCAGCAGGAACACTCAGTAAAACCAAATAAAAAAAAATAAAGTGACGGTGAGATATGAAGAAGGCAGGTTCACCAGTGTTTGTGTGTCAGCTTTTATCTCTCCAGATCAGAGAATGTCCAGTTCCATTGCCTCAAAACACCACTGACATCTACAGTTATTGCCAGTTTCAAATAAAAACTAACAGCGTCAGATCCCTAGGGCGGTAGTATGTATGGTGATCGTGACTGAGAGAATAAAAGTAAAAAAAAAAAGGTAACTTTTACAAGTACAGTACTATAAATGTACACTGTCTGTTACAGACGCAAACCAAATGTATGTGTGTACTGTATAATATTAACAATAAGAGCAGCTCACTACTGAAAACGGCAAATATAGGAGGCAGTGGGGATCGAACCGGGGACTCTTGATTACAAGTCAGCAAATCTTACTGCTACGCCACTGAAGCTATTGTAGCACCCTTGAACCTTTTGTGAAAGTGTTTATTTGATCTTTGGACTTCAGGCTTCACATATTCTATAGTTTATGCCTACATTTTGTAACATTTATTACTAAAATATGAAAAAGTTTCTGTTTTAACAATGTGTTTACACAGATTACTGTAGAAATGGAACCCACATGAAATGCATGTGTTCCAAATAACGATCTATTATTTCCACTCTAAAACTGCAGCACTTCACTCCAAGATAATCAAACAAGGATGAGCTGAGAGAGCTTAGTGAACGTTCTGAGACAGTGAGGGATGGAATAGCAGGCTGCTTGCTGCTTGTCTTAATCGGCATATTTATAGGACAAAAGATGCTGATGGAGAGGTGCGAACGGATTTAAGGTGGGCCGGATTTACAAGTTTTCTCGTAGGCTCTGTAAATTCTAGTGTTAAAGTTGGTCATGAAGGAAGTATACAGGTTGGATCTAAGGCAACAGCAAATTCCTTATACCCAGCATCATCTACAATGGTGAATGGCTGTAAATTCAGCAAAGCCTCATCAATCATGGGTTTTCTTGTTCATGCAATAAAAAACCAGGAATGCGAATATATGCTATAATATACAGTAGTTATAGATGCTATTTTTATTTTTCTGAGAGTGAAAGAGACAGGGGAGTTATAAAGTAAATGAATACAGCTAACTACCTTTTTGAACAATGAATGAATAGAATAGTAGTGGGCCAATACCAAGATTCACTTGATGATGGGACATTGTCATGTTTTGAATGGAAGTGTCTTAGCATTGTTGTGGTTTTATTATAGGCCAGTTGCTGAAAACAGACAAAACACTTGATCCGTGGGCAATGTAACAACTCTGTAGGATATAAGAGTTACCGGAAGCTTTTTGTATATTGTTAGGATCCTTGTTTTTCTCATAGGTTGTCTACTTTATTTGTTGTTATTAGTTTTAAAAGTTCCAGAATGTGCTCAATTCCTTACTGATTCCATCACTACTTTACTTAACTCTTCATTCTCGATTTGCAAAGTGAACGTCCATCACTGAAGCTCCCTCGATCCTCCACTGCCAAGTTTCATGTTTCTTTAGAATTGGACTCCAAAGCAGTCACATGGTTGTGGGCGGAATGAAGCTTCAGATGTCATTAATCACATGATTATTGTAAGACTGAAGGTAAAAGCTTTAATAAAGTGTATCAGCGCTTCAGTATCAAGCCTAATACCACTACTGAATTTGTACTGATTACTTTAGATAAGTTTTTCCTTCATTTTTTTTATTCCCACATCCCAATCTTGCCCTTAGTGTCTTCGAAACCTAGTCCATGACAACCGACAACCATATCAGATTCCTTAAAATGCCCACAACTGTACACAATCCATTCCCATTGAATATAATTGTGAGTCACGACGCTCTGTTACCCAAAAAGTGGCAACCAGTGACACATTGTAGGTCGTAATTCATAGTTTAAGAGACTACACTCTATATAATCTGCCCTTAACCTAGTTTAGTGTTGTTTATATTAAAATCATTATGTATATTAAATAAAGCAGTGGACTTAGTACTGATTCCTAAGGGACACTACTTTTAACATCACCTTATTCTGAAAAGTTCCTTTCACCAAAACCATTTGTACAATAGGAAAACGGCAGCAACACTGAAACTGACTGGAATCTTTTTAAACTTAAGCGTGTAACTCTCCTGACCCTTTGAGATTATGTTTGTTCATTTCAACTTATTTGCTCATCTCTTTTCAGTCCAGCTATGACTACAGACAACAGGGGATGAGTGCTAAATTTGTGATGCCATAATATTAGAGAAGTCCATACATCATTGTAGGACCTGAAGGCAAATCCGACCACCCACTTTGCTTTGTAGCTGTTAAAGGCATGCTTACAAAAACCTAAACCAAAAGATTTCAAGAAAAGAGTCCAATTCTGGTTACAAGAAGCAATTCACGGAATAGTGGGTAATGTTGGGCACAATTGTTCATTAACAATCACTTACACTTTGTATCTCACATTTTTATTTCATCTTTATATTTCTATGAGGAGTTTATCCTACCTATATATTGCTAAACAAAACAATAACCCACAGTCTGCATTAAGAATAATTTCGAGAATTCAGGGAAAGCCAATTAGGTAAACAAACTTCCAGAAATACAATACACTTTAGAAAGAGTGAAAGCAAATTAAAGTACAGAGAATATATTTGCAATTATGTGCAACATATTCCTAGATCACAGTGAAAAATATCATTAGCTATGACTCTTATGAATTTTATAGATAATTTAGTTTTTTTTTAAAGTCATGGTCTGCTCTTTTTGATAATTTTTTGATGAGGTCATTTTCTTTTTGGTAGCCATCTTAATTGTGGTTTGATCACCCATTTTGGATCATGTGACCCCAATCTTATGACTCATGATATCATGTCTGCAGGCATATAAGAGATGGTAGTGCAGCATTCTGGTTATCCTGATGTTATGACTTACAGTATATTGTTCAATGTTTCTTTTGCTGTTCTGCTGTTTTTATTATAATAATTATAACCATCACTTCTGCTTCCTTTTGGTTTTGTTTAAACTCTTTGGTAATTGTTTTAGTCTATATTTTTGACTACTTTTGCTTAAGTCCTCATCTTCTGGTTGCCTTTTTTCCCCAACTATCTTGTAAAAGACAATCCTTTTGCTATCTTTCCTAATAATGGCAGGCTTTTTTTCAAGCTTAATAATGGAGAGTAATGCAAGTTTTCCAAAACTCAATAAAGTGCTATTGTTAGTTTGCTTTTTACATTTTTTAAGGTTTTGTATTAAGTGCTGTTCCTTCATTTTCTGTGTCTTTTGCAGTTTCAACATCAGTAGTGGCCATTTATAGTTGTCATTTTTGTTTTTTATTTTATTGCGCCAGTTGGTTGGGATAGTTAGGCTGTGTCTTGATCAATTTACCATTGTCTTTTATCTTTGAGACTGGATGATCCCATGTAATTAACAGCTGCCCTGTTTCTTTGTGCCTAAATACTCACAGTAGTAACTGTCTTGTTATAGCAACTCATCAATTTGGTCTCATGCCAGCTGCATAGTTTATCTGAAAGTTTTTGTGGTTCTGATCCTGGCAAATTCATGGTAATATTCTGATTTCTTCTTTATGGAAATACCCTGATGATTTATGAAGTTTGATTCGTACTTGCAATCAAACACCAAGTACTCATTCCTACTTTGTATACATTTGGTTTTGTGTGTGCTGTTTTGATTATGACACTTGCTTGTGTTTTGTAAATGAATCCAGTTGAGGTATTTAATACATGTCTTTTGGAAAAAACAACAGTGATTTGACTGTCATAAAATGAAAAGGTTAAAAAAACATGTCTATAACCATCTCTTTATTTTTTGGTTTATCTAACTGAATTCTGACACACTTACCCCATAAATCCTTGATGTTGTCCAGGAAGAATGTTACTTCAGCATGTCTCTGTTTAGTACAACTTTAGTACTTTAGACTGCTAGCAAACACCATTGGGGATCTGTTGAGATCATTGAAGAGAATGCATAAAGGTGTTTTACTCTTAATTAAATATCCAAGTATGTAGTTTATTTACTCCTCAAAATGCTAATTTTGCTTCATTGAAATACCTAAGAGCTGTATTCATATAATTAAACAGACAGTCTCCTGCACAATAAATGACATGCTCTGACTTTCTTTGTGGGGACAAGCTGACCAGCAGCTGAAATATTTATATTAAGTGCATTGATCAAAGAAACCTAAAGTGTTAATTTTAAACATCCTAAGGCAAAACTGACATCTTGTCAAGGCAGATTACCGTTTTATTTAAGAATGCCCAGTTACCTGTTGACATTTGAACCCTAGTTTTCTTTTATTCTTTTGCACACTTCTACCATCTCCCTCTATACAGCCAAAAGTCATAAACACAACGAGATCAAAGATATTTGTTGTAAATGTCATCAAATACTGTATTACTTTCTTCTTGTTATAATTTCGTAAATTCTCTATAAACAGAATACATTTAAGAAACAAGTATCAATGTATTCAAATATATATTTAAATTGAATTTGTGCACATTAGAAAAAGAATGTCAAGATTACTTTTAAATCACTTGCCACACATACAGTATTTACAGTGGTGTGAAAAACTATTTGCCCCCTTCCTGATTTCTTATTCTTTTGCATGTTTGTCACACAAAATGTTTCTGATCATCAAACACATTTAACCATTAGTCAAATATAACACAAGTAAACACAAAATGCAGTTTTTAAATGATGATTTTTATTATTTAGGGAGAAAAAAAAATCAAAACATACATGGCCCTGTGTGAAAAAGTAATTGCCCCCTGAACCTAATAACTGGTTGGGCCACCCTTAGCAGCAATAACTGCAATCAAGCGTTTGCGATAACTTGCAATGAATCTTTACAGCGCTCTGGAGGAATTTTGGCCCACTCATCTTTGCAGAATTGTTGTAATTAAGCTTTATTTGAGGGTTTTCTAGCATGAACTGCCTTTTTAAGGTCATGCCATAGCATCTCCATTGGATTCAGGTCAGGACTTTGACTAGGCCACTCCAAAGTCTTCATTTTGTTTTTCTTCAGCCATTCAGAGGTGGATTTGCTGGTGTGTTTTGGGTCATTGTCCTGTTGCAGCACCCAAGATCGCTTCAGCTTGAGTTGACGAACAGATGGCCGGACATTCTCCTTCAGGATTTTTGGTAGACAGTAGAATTCATGGTTCCATCTATCACAGCAAGCCTTCCAGGTCCTGAAGCAGCAAAACAACCCCAGACCATCACACTACCACCACCATATTTTACTGTTGGTATGATGTTCTTTTTCTGAAATGCTGTGTTCCTTTTACGCCAGATGTAACGGGACATTTGCCTTCCAAAATGTTCAACTTTTGTCTCATCAGTCCACAAGGTATTTTCCCAAAAGTCTTGGCAATCATTGGTATGTTTCTTAGCAAAATTGAGACGAGCCCTAATGTTCTTTTTGCTTAACAGTGGTTTGCGTCTTGGAAATCTGCCATGCAGGCCGTTTTTGCCCAGTCTCTTTCTTATGGTAGAGTCGTGAACACTGACCTTAATTGAGGCAAGTGAGGCCTGCAGTTCTTTAGACGTTGTCCTGGGGTCTTTTGTGACCTCTCAGATGAGTCGTCTCTGCGCTCTTGGGGTAATTTTGGTCAGCCGGCCACTCCTGGGAAGGTTCACCACTGTTCCATGTTTTTGCCATTTGTGGATAATGGCTCTCACTGTGGTTCGCTGGAGTCCCAAAGCTTTAGAAATGGCTTTATAACCTTTACCAGACTGATAGATCTCAATTACTTCTGTTCTCATTTGTTCCTGAATTTCTTTGGATCTTGGCATGATGTCTAGCTTTTGAGGTGATTTTGGTCTACTTCTCTGTGTCAGGCAGCTCCTATTTAAGTGATTTCTTGATTGAAACAGGTGTGGCAGTAATCAGGCCTGGGGGTGGCTACGGAAATTGAACTCAGGTGTGATACACCACAGTTAGGTTATTTTTAACAAGGGGGCAATTACTTTTTCACACAGGGCCATGTAGGTTTGGATTTTTTTTCTCCCTAAATAATAAAAACCATCATTTAAAAACTGCATTTTGTGTTTACTTGTGGTATATTTGACTAATGGTTAAATGTGTTTGATGATCAGAAACATTTTGTGTGACAAACATGCAAAAGAATAAGAAATCAGGAAGGGGGCAAATAGTTTTTCACACCATTGTATATGAGCCCTGTTCATATTTCCATATTTTGTCTTGGGTTGTCATTAGCCAAAATGAAAAAAATGTAGTCCATTATCTTATGTATAGATAGACAGACTTGTGTTTTTAAAAACATTACTGCATTTTTACTACTTCTGAATATTTAACTTTACAAAATGCATCATTTTTTCATTATTGTATTAAGTTACTTTCATTTAAACTTGCTTAGTCATTGAATTATTTCAGAAAAGTGCCAAAATGTGCTGCTTTTCCACAACTGACAGCCTGATTATTCAGGTTAGTGATCTTCCTTGTGCCTATCTTCTTAGAAATTAAAATAATGTTTGACTTATCTGAATACCAACTTATGTTAGAAACTTTTATATGCATAAAAACTTGCCCACATCTATTGGTACATTTTAATCCTCAACACAAATTAGTCCCATTTTCTATTTCCATGTCTTTAATTTCACTGGAAGTTTGGGTGTAACTTTAAGGCTACTATAATATTCACAAACTTAGTAAAATACTCTGTTTACATATGATTGCTAATTAGGTCAGATTGTCAAAAATTACACATTTTAACAAGACAAAAGAGCAAAAGAATCTTCATTTACTTACATGGACCTTACTAGCATCATACAAGATTTTTGCACTCCAAGGAAATTACATTGAGGAAGTCACCAGAACTAATCATCTGGGGCATCATGCATAAATGGTGCATACGCATAGAAATGTTGCGCAAGAATGTTTCCACGTCCAAATCACAATGTATAAAACCTACACTTGGCGTAAAGCCACGCACATTTCCACAGTACCTCATATCCTGTCATACACAAGTTCTCCACTCAGTTTTGCAGACTGGCGGCACCCAGCATCAAAGCTGTGCTAGTGTTCCTGTGTGGTTACTCTTTATTTTCCTGACGCGGATTTATAAATACACTGAAACTAACCGCATATTCTTTATTAGTGTAATGCATCTGATTGTAATTAACTTGTAACAATATAATGGTCCAGGGAATAGCCATAGTATTCCAAATACCACAACTGCTTTAGCATTGTTACTCTCACGCACCTCTTTTTTCTTCTTTCAGCTACTCCCGTTAGGTGTTGCCACAGTGGATCATCTTTTTCCATAATACTCTCACTGCACCACTCGGAGTATTTATATCACTGTATCTGAGTGGGGAATCACAGTAGCAGCTGGTCGGAAAGAGAATTATCATTATACAGCATCAAGCCCACGCTGCCTCAGCCACGGCAAAATGCTTCTGAGACTTTCCTGTATGGACCTCGCGGTTCAGAAACAGTTTCATCCCAAGAACTTTAAACAATCAATCAGTCCATCAAGTGCTCCTTGTAGAACTGTTTGTACTGTAACAAAGGCGCTATATAGGCGCCTGACCTGACACAAAGACACGGAGGCACGTATAAAAACACAGACTTTATTTTTCTTCACCCGTGGGCGCACGTCTTCCCCGTGACCCACAGGCAATACACAGTCCCAAAACACAAGCAGAATACCGCAACACACTTTTCTTCCACTACCACCACTCCTCCACAAGCGTAGTCCTCCTCCTCCCGACCCTGGCTCTCCGAGTGGTGGTGGCTGGGCCCTTTTATAGCCCACCCGAAAGCATTCCAGGTGATTAACCACCTGGTCCTAATAGCACTTCCGGGTGGGGCTGAAGACTCGTCCAGCCGGGCTGTGGGAAGCAGACATCTCCCCCCCTTGTGGTCAGCCCGGGCCCCAACCAAGCTGTGGAGGACTCCATCTCCCATGGAGCCCTGCGGCGGTTGGGGAATCACCGTCGGCCAGGGAGGCTGCCACCAAGCGTCCCGGGGAGGTATTGGACTGCCCATGGCGGCTCCCCCAGAACATAAGCAGCAGGGGCGTCCCTGCCGGGCATGGGACCCGGCTGTCCTTCACAGTACTTATAAGTACAATCACCTCACTGTAAACTTGCACTATAGTTATAATATTGCACAACCTGCGCCACTTTATAAAGCGTGTATTTACATATGATGACAATATCATTTTTTAAATGAAATGCAGCAAAATATGTTGATTATATTATATAGATAAAACTTTAACTTCATTTAAATAATCTGTATTGTTAATAATTAAACATGTGAGGACACGATTCCGTAGTGCTAGCTAGTTCACTGATTGATCCTCCCTTGTGCTGTATTCTTTCTGAAGCTGACACGACACTGAAAGGATAGATGGATAAAATAATTAAACATGTACTACAAAGATATTTCAATGTTCCTTAAAAGTTTTGAAGAATTGTCGTTGTAAGCTTACAGATAGCTTAACGTCTATTACAGAGCTGATTGTGTGGCGATTGGGTATTTGAAGAAAGAAAAGTAAGGAATTGGAGATTAGTACATTTGAAAGAGACAGTACTGCTACAATAATTTCATCGAAGGTTGCACAAAATCACACACCGTGTTCCCCTGTTTAATGACATGTTTTAACTCCTATCATCATGAAAAAGATATCACGTATACATCTCAGTATTTTAATTATTCAGAGAGCTGTAATATCACGAATGTAATGGATTCCGTGTTCAGTCGGAGAAAGAGAAAGCAGAAGCACATAGTGATTCACACACATAGAGCCAAAGATCAAATACAAAACAAAGCATTTAACATGCTACTTTAGTTACGATGGGATTTGAGAAACTAGTAAATTAAATGATTTTAAGATGAAGTTTATGATGTTCTACTTTAATGACAAAATAAACTACGTGATTAAAGTGGAAATTTCGAGATTGAAGTTAACATTTCGTGCTTTTTTCCTACTCTGTGCCTTTTTTTTTCTCTATACCCTAATAAGCTTTCGTATGATACTCATATAGTGGGCTACGTCTCGCCTTTTCATGGCGACTTTAATACGTGACTTCTTTTTTATGTCGGACACTGTGCGACTTTGTGAACGTGAGCTTTCAAGTTTCTCCAACATGCTATGTCACTCGATCAACTTCCTTTTGTTAATTACACCACTGTTTAAACCAACAAATAGTATGTTTTTCTTTGCCTCCACTTGGTATTCGCTAAAACTCTTATATTTTGCCTTTTCACAGAACGCTGAGCTTAAGGGCTATTTATATTGATTTGCATATTCAAAGAAGTGCAATTCTGGGAGGAGACAGCGTGGGACAGAAGGCTCGTGGTGCACGTGTGTTACTTTTCATGCTGATCGGGATTTATGGAGTGGAAGAACGTGGAAGTGGGTGAACGCACAGATTTCTGCATCTGAATTTTTCTGTGCGTAAGCACATTTCGGCTTTTGTGCTTACATCATGTTATAGTGCGAATTCTGCGCAGGGTGTTATGCATGAGGCCCCTGGTACCATATATGATCACTATTTTATATATGCTGTATGTATTAAGTTCATTCAGTAAAAAAAGAAAAAAATATCGCATGTCAAGTTTTATGATTTATAGTAAAAACTATTTAGGTTCTGGCTCCTGCCTTCTTCTGCATACTTATCCTGGAAGATAAGAAAAGAGAATCTATACTAATAAAAGGCAAAGCCCTCACTGACTCACTCACTCACTCACTCATCACTAATTCTCCAACTTCCCGTGTAGGTAAAAGGCTGAAATTTGGCAGGCTCATTCCTTACAGCTTACTTACAAAAGTTGGGCAGTTTTCATTTCGAAATTCTATGCGTAATAGTCATAACTGGAAGGTATTTTTCTCCATTTACTGTAATGGAGTTGAGCTCGAAAGCAGTGGGGGGGGCGGAGTTTCGTGTGACATCATCACGCCTTCCACGTAATCACATGAACTGACTGTCAACGCAGTGCGTAGAAAACCAGGAAGATCTCCAAAAAGCTCTGAAGAAAACATGCATTATATAATTGAGAAGGCAGCGAAATAATAAGAAGTGAGCGAGTGACATATACTACCATATTCATGAGTGCTGCTACTTTGGAAAGAAAGCAAGGTGTAAACCTAAACTTTAAATTAAGTTCATAGACAGGCTGCCGCTGGCATTTCTCATGTCCACGGGTAATGCAGGATACAAGTTTAATGAGAGGACGCAGGATATAAACGAGAGTTTTGATCACTTTGTAACTAAGTTAAAATTGCAGGTGAAGGGGTGTGCTTATGCAAATTCCGAGAGATTGTGTTTTTGTGGGGGATTGACACTTAAGGCGGGTGGGGGAGTCACGTCATCATCTCCCCTCCCATTTACCTCATTTCGGTCTGAGCTGAGCTCCGCGGCTAACGCCGTCTTTCGAAGCAACTTCGTCACACTGCCACCAAATACTCCCAGAAAAATCCACAAGTTAATACACACGCTGTCTCTAGAGCTTCTCCACACTGAATCCTCCAGGCACTACTTACAAAAGGTTACATTGACAATTGTGTTACGTTATTTTTAAAATCTTTCCTTTTCTTAGCACAAGCACAGCTGAGAAGCTTCGATGCATGTGCTCCATAACGCGTTAAAAAATAATGCATTTAATCACACTTTGCATTACAAGCAAAGGGAAACTTTTGTCAATGCATGATTTCCTGGTACACCGATTACATTGATCAGCACATCCCGATTCATTTTACCGTCGCACCACCTTGGATTGAGAAGAAGTCTGAAAAAATATGAGATTAACACAGAAAAACAGATCACCAATTCAAGCTTTATGAATAATCGATTCACCATCAATAATTGTTTTGGTAAAGCCATACTCAGTGTAATCCTCCTTCCATTTAATAATTTTTCTGCCACTAGCCATGATTAAATGAATGGTAAAAAAGCAAGAGCGAAGTGAGGGTGACTTATTTAGGCAGGCATATATATGACAGCAACACTCATGACAATGTCAATCATGTTACATTATTATTAAAATGTTTCCTTTTCTTTTTCATTACTTCTTTAACACACTACTTCCCTGGTAGCGGGTATTTTGATATATATATATATATATATATATATATATATATATATATATATATATATATATATATATATATATATATATATATGAATGACCTCCAAAGAGCTGAGACTTTTGATATCGTAACGTGTCTGCAAAAACTGGGGTCTCCTGCCCAGCAAAAGTCGAGCAGCCGGCACGCGCGCATAGCTGTGCCGGCCTTTGAGACGCTGACTGCGATTCTGCCTTAAGTCAAAGTGAGCACTTTTAATTTTTTTCATCCTCCCCCTGAGCTATAGCCCAGACAAGTGCAAACACGGGACCCCTTTTCTACACCGCGGCAAAGTAATATTAAGGCGATTCGAACTTTCTTTTGCACGTATACGATTATAAGGTTGTTAGCTCGGATTATGAAGACACACACAGGAGTGGAGGACTGACAGTGCCATCACAGCCGATTAATGGCAGGGACGTCTCACCAGTCTACACAAGACCCACCGCGACTGTCCCCAAAAGGCGATCATATCGTCAGCAAACACATCTCTCTATACTGTATGAAAGAAAAAGGCAACTTTCCTTTTTTTACACCTCTTTTTTCCTTTTATCCCAAACCAAAGTCTTTCTCTCTTAACACTGCAGAGGACACAAAACTAATTTTCTTTAATTGCTGGTACTGCCGGTAAGGCGCATTACCTGAGACAGAAGTTTGAACGTTCACATAGAAAATGTAATTTCTACACCACAGCCGTCGTGTAGCGCCTTTCAAAAGGGATCTACTACCGAGAGATGATCCATATACATTTTAGCTGCTGTTAGTACTACTTACCTGTTGTGTTACACAGTCTTTAAAATGTAGTTTACCCGCAACCACTCCAGTAGTGCTCAATGTACCTGTATTTCTTAAAACGTTAATGTTTTACTGTTTAATAACTTATAGACTATATTTTATTCTTGTTCCCTTGCACTCAGTGACTAAAGCTATACACACACACATATAGACACTGTGGAGGACTGCCGGCTTCCCAGGCTGGTCCGCACCCCCAGGCCGCCAGGAGGAGCTCTCCCGACAGCAGGATCGTGCCCCGAGGTCCAGCAGGGCCTTATGGACTCTGTAGAGTTTATACACAGCCCTGCTGGATACCTTGGGGACCACCAGGAGTCGCTGTGGGGGACTTATGGGCTCTGTTGTGCCTTATGACCCGGGAGTACGTCACGTGACGGGAAGGAATGGCGTGCTCCCGGGGTGAAGTAAAAGACTGATTGCCCTGACCCGGAAGGAATAAGGAACTGTGGACTGCTGGGACAGGAACACCTCCGGGTCAGGGCCTATAAAAGGACGGTGCCTCAGTCCAGACACTGAGCTGTGCTGGGTGGGAGAGGAGCAAAGTGTCTGTTCGAAGAGGAGTTGTTTATTGTGTTGGAATTAGTGATTGTTTGTATGAGTAGTGTGGAAGGTGCTTGGTGCACTGTGGGAAAAAATAAAAAGTCTTGGACTTTTACCTGGTGTCTGGAGTCATACCTGAGGGTTCAAGGGAGCACTAGCTCCCCCTACTGCCACAACACATACATATATATACACATATATATACCGGTGTGTATGTTTATATGTATGTGTATATATATATATATATATTGTGAATGCTGGCCCCGGCACAGACAGACGGACATCATATTTTGCACCCAACACACTTTATTTACACTATGTACAAATTTAGTGCACTCACGCAACCCCAGTGCCTCTGCACCGATTTCCCAAAGTCCAGGGCCCACAGTTCTGTGCCTTGCTTCCTGGCCGCCTCCTGTCCTCGCTCTCCAGCTCAGTCCGCTTCCTCCCGACTTCCACCCGACTTCCGCTCCAGACTGAAGGGAGGCGGCCCCTTATATAGTGCTCCCGGATGAGCACCAGGTGTTTCCGGCATCCACTCTTGGCCACGCCCCAGCGTGGCGGAAGTGCCGGCTGTCCTCCCGCAGCTCTCCGTCGGCACAATAAGTCTTCCCCGCACTTCCTGGTGTGGCGGAAGTGCCGGCTCCCGGATAATTAGGCACCGGGCGCCGCCTGGCGTTGGCCACGGTTCCCTACAGGGCTGGGCTTCAAAGCCCTGTACCCGAGGCCCCCTGTTTAACCAGGACGGACGCCCCACTCGGTCTGGAGGAGGCACACGCCTCCTCCGGTCCTCTAAGCGCCCCGGCTGGGCTCCACCCGCCGAGGGCCACACGGGATGAACCGGCATCGGGCGCCGCCTGGCGGTAACCACGGGCCCCTACAGGGTAGGGCTTCCATGCCCTCACCCGTGGCTCCCAATAGAACCAGGACGGACGCCTCGCGGTCTGGAGGAGGCACAAGTCCTCCTCACGCCCTCCTGCCCCCGCCGGCTCCATATATATATATATATATATATATATATATATATATATATATATATATATATATATACACACACACACACACACACACACATACATACATACATACATACATACATACAGACATATATATAATTTCTGTGTGTGTATATATGATGTAGATAGGTATGTATATATATATGTGTATATGTAGATATGTATATAGATGTATAGATATAGATAGATAGAGATGTATGTACTTATTTCGGTGGTATGACGCTGCTGTCGGCCACCATATTGAACTTTCCAACGGTCTGGTACGCGGGATCCCAATGCTAACTGAATCCTACTTACATACTGTACATATATACGTCCATAGTCTGCAGCTCGGTACACCGTGTAAGGCGGTGTTGGGTCCCCCATCCCAACGCCTCTTATGTTGTTGGCTGCCTGCCTATTTAACGACGTCCGTCGCTCCGGTATCTACATTCCCTTCCTTGCTTCGCCGCGGGATTCACGTCTCCCTGCTGATAACTACTGCCTTTTTATCTAATCCACGGCTTCTCCGCTGTTTTATTGTGCGTTTATTACGATTATAGTTATTATGTATGTATTTTACACTTACTTTACACTGTTCAGGTACACATTTCTTTTATTGTTCCAACCGTACCCCCATTAACATGTCTATCGAGGTGATCACCATCGATCAAAGAACCGGAACCGGAGATGGCACCTGCCTTTTCCATTCTCTTTGTTACATATTGCACGGCCATATCAGGCTCACTCTTGATATCCGGAGGAACATTGTGTCTTATATATTAAATGACTGGGACAGGTTCAAGGTGTGGACTGATGACGGTACAGGAGATAATTATACTACACGTTAGCATTATAAGAGTGAAATGCTTAAGCCCTTCACCTATGGTTCTGCATGTGAGTTGATGGCTGCCGCTGAATTGTTCAGTTGTCGCTTTCAAGTGTACCGAAATGGCCAAATATTTTACATCTTTGGACAACCGCCAATGCCTCTTAAACGTCTTAGATTCACAGGTGACGATTTCAGTAGTGGACACGCTATCCATGGAGGTCTGCAGCGGGTGCAGATTTTTGTTCCAACCAATTCTTTGTTAATTATTTTCCGGTCTTAATTAAAAATTCCATTATGGGTCAGTTTCAATCTTTACTGCATCAATCCAGAAATATACAACAAGCTTGATTTTTAATCTTTTAAAGGAATTTCAACACAGTAATATTTTTTTAAGATATTTATTTTTGTATTTCTTTTAAAGGGTCTTTCCAGGTGAAAAAGTATACTGAAATGTACTAAATGCCAGTGTGATATAATATGAAAAAATACACTTGGGTCAGGACAAATGATAAGTATATTTTAAATGTGTTATATTGTAACAATTAATTTTTGTGCTAAATGTATTTAAAAATTGTACAAAAATTATACAAAATATCAACTTTATTTGTGTTAAATATACTTGAATGTACTAAAGTAGGACTATTTTCAGTATAATTAAATTGTATTGCTTTATACACTGGGCCGGCTCTACGCTGGGGCAAGAGGGAGCTACTCCCCTTTAAGCAAACATCCTGCCCCCTTAAATCAAACTTTTAGAAGTTGAGAAAGAAAATAATAGATTACCCACGAACTGAATATAGACAAGATTTACCACAGTAACTGAAAAATCCACTGGAAAAGGCACAAATGAGATGATAGATTTCACCTCATGTTTGCTCTTTCCTTCTGTGCTCTGTTTGTGCGCCAGAGATCCTCTCACTCACCGCCCCCCCAGCTAAACATCTAATCACTGTTAGTATGCAAATGACCCGGGGTCAGGTTTCTCAGTAGGCAAGGCAAAGAAAACGAGCTGCGCAACAGCGGGAGGCTTTGAGGAAGTGTGGAAGACGAATGTTCTCTTCGTTCCCTTGTACTAATTCATGTCTGAGAAATAAGCTTTACAAAACCATGTAATAGCATGCTTTGTTTTAGCAAACAGAAAAATGTTTGTGCAAAGAACTCAAGGTCTGAGCATTCCACACATGAGTCTGCCTTATCACGTTTTCCCTTAGCTTACATCTGAACGCCATAACAAAAGGAGCCAAGAAATCAAGTTGCACAAGGGGCGTTGAAGGGGCTAAAGGTTTGTGTATAATAAATGTGTTGACTGTTACATTTTATAATGATATTAAATTACGCATTCTAGGGGTATAAAACTGGACCCCACCCAACAGACTGGGTTCAGAAGAGCCCTGAGACGCTGTCATGTATATTTGATTGTCTGCTTTTCTGAAACTCTTCTCACCGTGACTCTGAAATTAAAGCTGCTTTATAACCACACCTGCTGTCGGGCCTGAGATTTCGTCCACAGTTTTGGCGCCCAAACGTGGGGCAGGAGACGGCAGATGGCTCCTCGTGCAGGATCGTCCAGAGGACCGTGGTGGAGCCGATTCCGGCCGGATCGGGTCCAGCTTCGGTAAATGTAGGATTGGCCTGCCTTGGGCGTTTCCTGCGTGGGGAGTCCCTGACCTCCTCCTAGCCGATACGAGGCACGACTTGACGGGCATTTCCATGCAGGTGGATGGAGTCACGGTGAGTGCTGGAAGTAATTTGACTGGTGTGCTGGAATATACAGTAGAAGGAAAAGGAATAAAAACATATGCAAAATAAAGAATAAGAAAGCATACTGTATGGAAAATACATAGGAGTGTTCTAAGGGCTCACGGAAAGTGGCTTTGGGACCCTACGGAAAACGGCACAGTGTGAATGTTAGCTAGTCACCCCTGTGGAAAGGATTAGAAAAGGGGCGAGTGGCACGCTCCTATAATAATTTGAGGAACGGGGGTGAAAGGGCGTATTTAGAGAATGTGTGTCTAAATAAACGGGAGGTCGAGTTTTTCATCCGCTGTCTGGTCATACTCTTGTTTCAACGGGTTGCTAAGGTGACGGAGACAATACCCTGGCAGATTGACGCATACAAACCGTCTGATGAAGGGATCGGGGTAAAAACCTCCATATCCTGGACTCCACGGGGCGTATTGATGTAGGATTCTGCTGATGCGAATAAACGGACACGAAGTCACCTGAAGCTGTAATCCGGGAATAGGAGCGAACGGGGTTTATCGAGGGCTGAGTCACTTTCTGCTGAGATCCTGCCACTCACTATGGGAAAAACAATCAGTAGCCAGTCAAACAGTCCCCCAAGAGTCCTAAAAAACTAACGTTAGAAGGATTATTTTCGGGGGATCGCCAGGCTCCTAGTGCGCTGTCGGGATCGAAAGGCGGGTTCCCTAGAAAGCTCATTGAAAAGACGACAGGATTAAAAAAAACATGTAGGAGGTGGAATAAGGACAGTGGAGGTGGATGGCCAGTGGAAGGAACTGGAGATATGAATTAGAAAAATACTGTGCAGAAATACACAGGGTTGTTGTAATGGAGGTCCTTATCGGATGGATATTAATGACAGATGGGAATTGGTTATTAAAGACCGTATGTTGGAAGCGGCACGAAAACGGAATGAGCTTTTAGTTGCTGAACTTAAGAATAGAAAGGAAAAAGAACAGCTGCTTATAGCTTTACAGAAAGTGTAGGCTGATACGGGACCCCAGTCTGAAGGAAGGAGGAGAAGGAGTGATAAAAAAAAAAAACTTTTATATCCAGTGCTCTTCCCCAACACTTCACCCACAACCCCTTCCACTGCCACATTCAATCATTGCCCCAACGGCTCCTGTGGTTACCGATGCCCAGTTACTGATGATTTCTTTGATGAACAATATCAGTGCGACCCCTTCTAACTTACACATCCTGATGATGAGACTGACGGCCACTTGTTAGGGGCTATGAGAGGCTTTTCTAGCTTACACAAAAAAGCCCTCCATTTCACAACGTGCTAGAACCAAAACCCTCAGAGATAAGACCCCTGAAAACCTTTAGCATCCACATTTTCATGCCCTTTAATTGAGGTTCCTAACCCCCGACACGATCCCATACTGCCCCCAGGAAATGCTAACCCCACTACTGTAATGATACACCGTAACTGAGATATTCAAGAGCTGAAAGACGTAGTGTCCGAATTGCCTGATCGTAAGGTAATCGGTGGGTTGAAGTTTGTGGAACAGGTGCAGCAACTAGACAACATATATAACCCGGTGCAGCCGAGTGGACCCAAGTGCTACGCAGAAAGTTGGGGACTACTTGGGCTACTGTCAATTATGGGCAGCATAATGGAGTACAGTGGCATTGGAATGAGGCATTGCCTCGTGGACAAAATAATGAGGGTCTTTTCCTTGCCCAATTGGAATCTGTGAAAACTGCAATAACTGCAAAATATAAAAAGGGCACCGACTACCTTTTCAGCTGCCAAACAAAAGAAAAATGAGACAGTAGATGAATGGGCACACCGCATTCAGGACTTGTTGACAAACCATTCTGGCTTAGACAACGTAACAAGGCAGGAGTTCCTCCTTTTCTGTCAGGACTCAGAAGTGATATTCAAAATAAAGTACGCACGTCCTGTATTTGGATGGGAAAGTGCCACTTTTGATGAAGTTAAAAAAAAAAAAAAAAGACACGCGGAGCATGCTGAACGACAGACTAAACAAAAAGAGTCAGACACTCAGACCAAGTTAATCGCGCACAAATGAATTATTATGCAGGTGGAGCTCAGGCAGGGGGAGAGGACGTGAAAGACGTGGATTTTTCCGAGAACAGGGGCGAAGCCGGGGGAGAGGTCGTGGATTTTTACTCCCTAATCCGAATTCTTCGTCTGCTCAGCCGCCTCTCCCCTCAGATCAAGCACCTACACAACTTGCCTGTTACAATGGGACACTTCTGCCGCAATTGCCCACATCAGCTTCTTCCCCCGCCTTCCTTACCTGAACCTGAGGATATTCCTTTCACAGGGACCCCAGCCACTCTTTTCAGTTGCCTTTGCTCACTTGCCATGGGGACACAGATCCTTTATTGACTTTGCTGAATGGCACTAAAACTGCTTTTCTAGTCTGCCTCGAACGATACACTGACTGTTCTTAGTGCTTCTGGACAACCACATTTTTTACTGGTGTCTAAACCTCTTCGAGTTCAGCTTCATTCCTGTGGTTCCACTTTGATGCACCGTTCTTTGTTAAATCAGCTCTGCCCTGTTAATCTGTTCAGGAAGGGATGATGACTAAGCTCTCCCTCTCTATTTCTCTAACCAAACGAGGGTTTCACTATTCTATTCCTAAATTCCTGTGCCAAACCTCCCCCCACACTAAGCCCTCTTTTGCAGCCTGGACCCTGAACATCTCCTCACACACCATTCTTCTAAAGCCCTACACTCTTATATTCTTTTCCCCACTTGCAAGTCCCCAACACCCTCCACTGCACTGCCCAGTACTTCCCTTCTGAAGTGGACACACCTTGGTTAGAATCTTTTCTCTCTTCAGGTACTAGCCCAGAGACCCTCCATATCCCTTGCATTTTTTCTCATGCAAACAAAGCTGCTGCTCCAGTGCACCTCACATATTCACAAAGCGTTTAGATTCAGTTCCCCATGTTTTTCTTTAGCCAATTATAGCACCGTTCACTGAGCTGAAATTGGGGATTGGGCGGAACAATGTCTCAATAGGACGGACTGGCTACATGTTGTTCCGGGTATCTTTGATACCTCAGATCATTTGATAACTAAAGTTTGTGCTTCAAAATGATTTTTTAGTACATCGTGCATTTGTGCCATCCTTCCCTTTCTGATTTTTCATTGCAAACCGCCTCTCCGACTTGGCTTTCCTCACTTCCCGATGCACTTTGGTCCCAGGGGAAAATGATTATGGAAGGATAGCACACTGTGAGCCACTGGTGATTTACCCAAAATCCTCCTTCCGCCCGCATCGCTCCCAGTATCCTCTGTCTCCAGCAGCAGAGGCTGGCATCTCCGCCGTACATTCCGATCTTGTGAAACGTGGAGCAATCATTCAAATTAAATACTCTCCAGTCAACTCCCCCGTTTTACCTGTTTAAAAGGCTGACGGTTCATGGCATTTTGTTCAAGATCTTCGACACGTTAATTCTGCAGTTGTTCCTAGGGCACCTATTGTTCCTAATCCTTCCACTATTCTTTCTACGATACCCTCGTCTGCCTGTTATTGCCCTACTGTTTGCGCATGCGTTGGGACTGTTGACTATCTCGTCCATTCACTCTGTTTGTGGACGAAAAGGGGGGATATATGAATGCATTTTTTACACAACTCCATGGAGAAAAAACAAAGGCTTAGCCTATTTTTTGAAAAAATTGGATTCAGTGGCTGTGGGACATCCAACCTGTCTCAGAGCTGTAGCAGCCACAACAGAGGCCGTGCTAGCCAGTACAGATATAGTGCTCATGAGCCCCCTAGTGGTAAAAGTGCCTCACGCCGTACACTCCATTTTAGTACAGGCTAAAACCTCACATCTCACTACTGCTAGGGAAATACACTACCAAAATATACTCTGTACATTGTCAAATGTTACCATAGAAAGGTGCTCCACCTTAAATCCAGCTACATTGCTTCCAACTGAAAATCAAGGGGAACCCCACAACTGTCATGAGGAAATAACTAAGGTTATAAAACCTAGACCAGACCTACAGGAAACAACCGAATTTCTTCAAGTTTAAGCTGCAGGCAGCTGAGTTGATAGTTCTCACCTGAGTTTGTCAGTTGTCAGAGGGAAAAATTGTAACTATCTATACTGATTCTAGATATGCTTTTGGAGTCTGCCATGATCGTGGGGCATTATGGAAACTCAGGGGATTCAAGACCAGTACTGGCAAGCCCATTCAACATAAAAAACTAAAAGAATCCCTCTTAGAGGCCATAACGAAACCATCAAAGCTAGCGATCATTAAATGTCAAGCTCACATAGGAAACAGGATCCTGTCAGTAAAGGAAACAAATTAGCTGATCATTTTGCTAAACGGGCTGCGTATAATAACACACCAATCTTTTTATTCCAACAGAGAAATGACCAGGACACTGATAATCAAATTATTTCTTTACAGAATGCAGCCACGGACACAGAGAAGAGAAAATGGTCCAAAGAAGGGTCCCTCTCTGATGGAGTCTGGACCCATAAGCAAATTAACAAACCTTTCCTCCCAAAAGCTTCTTTCCCAGGTATGGAAAAAATCGCCCATGGCCTAGACCATGCTGGAAAAGACGCCATGGTTCAAGATGTTGAAAAATATTGGGAAGCTGTAGGTTTCTCTACATATGCAGAGCAGTTCTGCAGGTGCTGTGCATTATGTCAAAAGTTTAATGTAGGAAAGGGCACCCAGGTAAGTCCCGCCATTACACCTAACCTAATGGGTCCATTCGAACACCTTTAAATGGACTTCATTGAATTAACACCATCAAAGGGGTACCGATACTGTTAAGTAATTGTTGATGTGTTCTCCCAATGGGTGGAAGCTTTCCCTTCCAAACATGCAGATGCCAAACCTGTGGCAAAAGCTTTGATAAAGGAAATCATTCCTAGATGGGGAATACCACAGAAATTACAAACTGATAATGGCACCCACTAAATTCCGTTATAAATGAATTAACCACCTGGCTCCAGATAAATGTGCATCGTTATTGCAAAAACCAGGAGGTATTGTGGAGGTATTGTGGAACGATGCAATGGTATCTTGCAATCTAAATTGGCTAAAATCTGTGAGCAAACAAATTTAACTTGGCCTGATGCTCTGCCTCTGGCCTTGATGGGATTAAGGGGAAGAACACATTGGCAGTTAGGGCTGTCGCCATTCGAAATTCTGACCGGATGGACCATGCCAGTCGGCATGGTCATAGGTAATGTTACACTGCATACTGTGGACAATGATCTTCTTTCCAGTCTTACAGGTCTCCGAGCTTCTCTGAATGAAGTCCACGAGCAGGTGAATCAGGCCTGGAGAACTAGTCCTCCATTAAAGGACTCCCCGATTCCATTAGGAACCTGGATTCTGGTTAGAGATACTCGAAGGAAACATTGGCATCACCCTCGGTGGAGAGGACCGTTCCAAGTTCTGCTGTAGACACCACACGCTGTTAAAGATGAGGGACTGCCTGCTTGGATTCACATCTCACATTGCAAAAGATGGCACCCTTGATTGTGGTCCTACTATGTCTTTCCATCCCCTTGTCGACTGCTCTGGTCACCTTGACTTTTCCTTTCGGAATCACCACATCAGTTCAGGTGGATTTCTGTTCTATTATTGACTATGGGACTGATCGACAAATCCAGTGGAACTGGTCTGACAAATGTGTGTGTAACTGTTACAAACTCTGGATTCGGAAGTAACTGTGACATGTGGGACTGGGTTTTGGCTAATACTGGAACTGATGACTGGGGTTTATTAACCCTATAAGGCCCAGAAGTATGGTCTGAAATATTGTTCTTCTATTATAAAAGGACATGCCCCTCATGAATGTGCCAAATACCATTGTTACCCTTTGATCATTACTCTGAAGAACCCCTCTTTACATGATTCAGGAACCTGTATTTTAGGGGCATGTGTATCTGGAATAGATCCTCTAGGGAGATTTCAAATTAAGGTTGAGAACCCTGTTACTAACACCTCCCATTTCCCCACACACACACCTCTCTCTCCTACCCCTGGTCCAAACCCGCCCCTGTCAAGGTCATGAATATCTCCACCTCTTCTTCCACTTTTTCTATTGAAATTGGGTACGGGGATCAGAACCGTTGGCTGCAATGGGTATGATATTCGGCTAGACAAGTGAATCAATACATACAGACCCTGGTGACCCTGCCATTTCCCCCCATCAGTCTCTGAAAAGATCCCTGCTCAACATTCTTGAGAGTGCCATTTCAGAAATGGAAACTAGATTTTCAAACAAGAATATTGACCTGTTGAGAGCCATAGTTATGCACCCAAATCTAGCGCATTTCTAGATCCCACCCTGTTGCACCCTCTGGCTGTGATGGCTGGCACTGTAGCAGATGTTGTAAGTCTTAAAAATGAAGTTCTTGTGGTAAAACAGATGCTGCTCAAAAATGTTCAAAGGAAACAGACCTGTCCACTGTGTGTAAACTGCTGCAGGAGTACAAGGAAGCCTTTCCTGAGTTGCATAAATTGTATGTAACAGCCCTGGTAATTGGTGTGTCTTCAGCATCGTGTGAGAGTTCCTTCTCTACTTTGTCACAGGTCCTAACCCCCTATCGTCGCACCATGTTACATAAAAGAAAGAGGAATTTGGTGATCTTGGCCCATGAGAAGTCCATAACAAATAACTTGGATATGGATGAATTTGTAAGAGTTTTTGTAAAGGGAAACAGGAGACTGTTGTTGTAGAATGGATTGAGGAGAAAGGAGAGTGGAGCTGTTCAGTTGGAAACAGAGAGTTCAGTTGCGTGCAAAACAAGCAAGCTTAAAACAAGACAAAAAGACAAAAAAAGAAGAAGAAAGTTAAAATGTTCTGTTCTAAATCTGCTGCATCGTACAAATTAGTTTGAGAATAGTAGAAAAAGACATGGTGAATTGTTTTGTTTTTTTTAATTACTATGCCAACCCTTTTTGGTTTTGTAAATACTGGCTATATTGAGAGATCTTATTTTATTCTTACTTTATTTTGCAAATTTATTTGAAAATTAGGCAATCCAATTAAGATAAATTTTATGTTGTTGGTTGTAAAGATCTGGATGGATATTTTATTTTATTCATTTTATTTTTTTATTCTATTTTTCAATTTTATTTTTCAAGACTTGGTGAATTGATTTTTTGTTTATAACTTGGCCTTCCCTTTTTAGTTTTGTTAATATTGGCAATAGTGAGAAGTGTTATTGTTGGGTTTCAATATATTTGATACTAGCAAAATACCCACACTTCGCAGCGGCGAAGTACTGCTTTTAAATTTTTATTAAGAAGAAAAGTAAACCTTTTTAAACTGAGGGAAAATATACCAATAATTATTTGTTAAGGATCTCTTTGTATACCACGTTGTCAGTTCAGCACTCCGGTTGTAATATGACCAAGCTGTGCAAGCTTACTCTTAAGCATGCAACATATTGTTGGTCATGTGAAAAGCAATCTTGCCTCAAATCAATGGCAACCTTTTGGAGGTTTCGGCCTTTAGATTTATTAATTGTCATCACGAAGCACAGCCTTGCTGGAAATTGGAGGCATTTGAATTGAAATGGGAGCTCAGAGGGTATAATGGGGATGCAAGGAATAAAAACTCTCTCCCCTGAGCAACTGCCAGTAAAAATAATTGCCTCAATTATTCTCGTGCCGTTACAAAGTTTCGGTTGCTGTAAGTTTTTCAGTAACATTATTGGTGTCCCAACCTTCAAAATTAGATTATGCTCAGGAGTGCCTGGAGGATTCAGAGTGTGGAGAAACTCTAGCGACAGCGTGTCTAGTAACTTGTGGATTTTTCTGTGAGTATTTGGCGGCAGCGTCACGAAGTTGTTTCCTTAAGACCGCGTTAGCTGCGGAGCTCAGCTCGGAGCGAAATGAAGTGAATGGGAGAGGAGATGATGACGTGACAAACACAGTCTCTCGGCATGACATTTGCCTGAGAATATTTAGCATCAGTGTGTCTATGAACTTAATTTAAGCTTAAGCTTTACACCTTGCTTTCCTATTGATATGTCTACAAAGGCTTGTTCAGATTCAGAGGGTTGTTCCTTTCTTACTGCATCAATAAACAGCTTGTCTTCCTCTTTATCTGAGACATCACACACTGCATGCACAAGTTTACCTTTCCCAGTCCTGCAAAGTCATTTCACGTGAGCCGCTCGGAGTACATGCATCGAAGCTTCTCAGCTGTGCTTGTGCTATCTCGTGCGATCTTGCGATGTGCACGGCTTTATTTAATGTTAGCTCAGACTCGGCACTTAAAAGTTTCTCTCACACTTTTGCTGAGTTTGTGCCAAACACTATTTTATCCCTGACCATCTCATCTTCGTTTGCATAAGCACAGTTCTTCACCAGTAATTTTAACTCCATTACAAAGTGATGAAAAGTCTCATTTATACCCTGCGTCCTCTTATTAAACTTGTATCTCACGAATATCTTAGGCATGACAAACACCAGCGGCAGTGTGTCTATGAACCTAATTTAAAGTTAAGCTTTACACCTTGCTTTCCTATTCATTTGCATAAGCACAGTCCTTCACCAGCAATTTTAACTCCGTTACAGCAATTTTAACTCTGTTACAAAGTGATCCAAAGTCTCGTTTATACCCTGCGTCTTCTCATTAAACTTGTATCTCGTGAATATCGTATTCATCGTAGGCATGACAAACGCCAGCGGCAGCGTGTCTATGAACTTAATTTAAACTTAAGGTTTACACTGTGCTTTGTTTCTGCAGTAGCTGCACTTATGAATATGCTTGTATGTGTCACTCGCTTCATATTCTTTTGCTGCCTTCTCAATTGTGTAATGCGTTTTTTGATCAGCGCTCTTTGGAGCTCTTGCTTGTTCTCTGCATACTGCGTTCACAGTCAGTTCACGTGAGACACTCGGAGTACATGCATTGAAGGTTCTCAGCTGTGCTTGTGCTATGTCGTGCGATCTTGCGATGTCCACGGCTTTATTTAATGTTAGCTAAGACCCGGCACTTAAAAGTTTCTCTCGCACTTTCGCTGAGTTTGTGTCAAACACTAGTCTATCCCTGACCATCTCATCTTCGTTTGCATAAGCACAGTCCTTCACCCGCGTGTCTATTGGATAGCTGCTGACGGACGGCCTTATATGGGCAGGCACTCAATTACGTGGGGGGCGTGACGATGAGGGACGCAACTCTGCCTCACACGGCGACCAAGCTGCAGGCTATGGCCGTATATATGTATGCAAGTAGGTACCAGTTATAACTGTTATGTCTAGAATTTCGAAATGAAACCTGCCTAACTTTTGTAAGTAAGCTGTAAGGAATGAACCTGCCAACTTTCAGCCTTCTACCTACACGGGAAGTTGGAGAATTAGTGATGAGTGAGTGAGTGAGTGAGTGAGTGAGTGAGTGAGTCAGTCAGTCAGTCAGTCAGGCTTTGCCTTTTATTAGTATAGATAGGCCATCCAATTAAGGTAAATGTCATGTTTTTAGTTGTTATAATCTGATGTGGATTTTTTTATTTTTTGTTGTTTTATTTTTCAGTTTTCCTCCTAAGGGATTGCCACCTTATTGTGGTCAGGGGGTTTTGTGTGCCTCAGTGGCCCTAAGAGCTACACCAGCAGAAGCTTAGCCTTCAGGTGGGACACCCAAGTTGGACAGGTTTTAAGGTAGAGGCCTGACAAAGTGCAATCCAATTACATGACAAAAACAGTTATCCAGAGCAACCACCCCCACAACCCCACCACCACACCCAACCCCTTTCTCACCACCATGTGCCCCCTTCACATTTCTGTCTACCCCCTCATATATGCCTGTCTAGAACCGGCCCAGTTTATACATACTTTAAAAAATCTTTACAAGCAACAGACTTAAAATATACTTTTTATCTATTATAAGTGCACTACTATTAAATTTTATTATAATAGTAATGTATCTAAAATAGCAGACAAACACATGTAAAATATTATTCAAGTTTGACAATACTTTCAAGTTTATTTAAATTTACAAAATAATACATTATAATGGAACATTAATTGTGTATTATCATATAATATCATATAAAAGTTACATACTTACAATAAATTTAAAATGTATATTTTTTCTATTATGTGGACACGATAATTATATTTTGAGTGAATAACAACTGTATTTGAAATAGTTGAAAACTTGTAATTATTCATACATTATAAATAAAACTTAAAAATATAGCTAAAATTACACTTTTATTATGTTCCAAATATGCTAAAATATATATTATGTAATCTGTTCATGCAATTATTTTTATAATATTAATACACTAACAATTTCAATATGGTAAACTATATTACATGATGAAATTAGTACATATGAAAAAAAGGTACAAATTTACATTGAATGATGGTAAACCTTCATTTTATAGTAACTACTGCATTTACCTATATGAGGACACTTACCTTCAGCCCCAAAACACAACAATATAAAACAATATAAATTTAATCAAAAGATAAATTAAGCTACATGTCTAATCCTTTTCTTGAAAAATACTCACTTACACATAACACTCAACTAAAAAACATCTTAAATAAAAATGTCACTTCTTTCTAGAAAACTGTTCACTTTTGCATTTCTTTTGCATTTCAGCTAGTACAGAAGACACAGATGAATTGGGAAATTCAGCCATAACTGCATCTTGGAAAACGTATACTTAATAAATAAGATATTAATTAATAACAAACTATTTTTCTTTGTGTTTTTTAAACTATTTTTCAAACAGGGTTCAATAAGTTAAACAGTAGGTGTTCCCTTATTATGAAGAAGTTCCAGGTCTTTAAATAAAAATGGAATGTAGGTTGAAATGGATATATATAATTTGTATTTAGTGTTAATTGGTAATAGGTATATCTTCTTCAGTATGCTACAACATAGTACAGTACTGAAGAGGAACAGAAAATTTATATGTATGTTAGTACACAGTATTACAAAACTTTTTAAAACACTTTAAAAAGAAAAAAGATCATGATTAAAGCACAAAATTCTCACAGCTGAAGTCACTTTATTTGGGAATTACATGTCTGTAATTGTTTAGAGTAAATAATATATCGTTATTTGGAATACATACATTTCATGTGTGTTCCGTGTCTACAAAGATCTGTGTAAATACAGGATGACAGGTAAAGCAAAGCAAGACATGTTGAACACATAACTAAAACAGAAATTTTTTTCATGTTGTATTAATAATGTACAAATGCTGATGTGAAGTGTATAATGTGTAAAGACTGAAGTCCCACACACACACTGGTTATTTTTGAAGACAAAAGGGAGTCAGTTTGCATATCTGACTAGCCATGAACATAGACATGCCCAATAGGAATTACACAAGTGCTATAGTTATTGTGAAATCCTAAGAAAACAGATAAAAATATTTCTTATTTAAAACAAAAACTAAATGTAGAGTCCTGTATTTTCTTCTGCTGGATTTTATCATGTGATTTAAACAAAATGCCGTAACAGAAGAGGAAGCTCACTCTTACATGCAATATACTTGTTATGTTTGGAATAAATAAAGGATTAATATATTGTGTATTGTTAAAAAATGTAGTGTGTCCTACCTATGTATTTAGACTTGTTTTCTTGCATACATGTTTAATCAAAGGGCAGGTGGTAAAGTTTGTCTCCTTCTCTCACCAAAAATAACCTTAATCTTTGAAACAAAAGAAGCTTAACATTTTCTCTGACAGTTGTAAATGATGCACAATAAGAATATGTTGAAGCTTAAAAATTTGGATGAAATTGTACTAAACTGATTCATGTTATGAAATCAAAAACATACAGAAACTTTCAGAAACAGTAATAGGTATACAGTATATCAATTACACCTATTAGGTGGATTTAAAAAAGTTTTTGAATCATTTTCTCATGGTTTATAATCAGATACCTTCAACCATCACAATTGAAATACTGTATGAATAATAGACAAAGATGAAGGTGTAGCCATAAGTCTAAGCCTTAGGGTTAATAAGTCAATGCCCTCAGCCAATAAAAAGCCTGGAATCTGGCAAACCAAGATATGAGAACCAATCAGTAGGCACTAAGTTGCATAGCTTCCAAAGCTTCCCAGGACAGTCCAATGGGAAAGATATCAAATATCAGGACGCAAGACTTCAAAACAAAAGCCTTTGGGACCCATCTGCTTATGATTTTCATGAGATAGTTTCGATCACACTAGAAAGATGGAAGAAGATAAAGGTCCAACCATAGGTTTAAGACTATGGATAATGACTCAATGCTCTCATCCAATAGAAAGCCTTGCATCTGCAACACAAAAGCCTGAGAACCAGTCATTAGAGGTTAATTTGCATAGCTGCCAGAGCTTCCTTGGACAATCCAAAGGGGAAAGATAGCACTCAACATGGAGCAACGTTTCATATCAGTAGTCTTTAGGAACCATCTAATCATGTTTAGCATCAGATTCTTTCATCAATAACTCTAGAAAGATGGGGAATGGAACGAGATGAAAGTCATTTGTTTTAGCCTTTGGAAATCGAGTTAAGGCTTTCGGTCAACAGAAAGATTGTGTTCCACTAAGGCCAGAGATCAAATTGCAAGAGGCTAAGTTGGATAGTTGCCATAGCTTTCTAGATATCCCAAAGAGGACACACAACATTCAACCTGGAAAAATTGCATTTGTTTTGTTTTACCATCAAATATCTTCAACCATCACACATAGAAAGATGAGCTAAGGGATAATATAAAGGTCCATCTTTATCTGTGCCCCTGCAAAATGAGTCAAGGCCCTCTGGCTGCTGAATTCCTGGTCTGTGATCCATTTAAACCATTGATAAAATCAGAAGAGGCTAATTTGAATAGGTGCAACGCCTTCCAAGGACATTACAAAGTGGACAGAAAGCACAGAACAGGGAACACAACTTTTGAAAATATAAAATCCATACACATCTGTAGTTTAAATAAGTTTCCCCCTTTTGAGTTGATTTATTACATGGCATCCCCAAAATAATTTTCCTTCCTCTGCTGTACTATCATTACTATACTAAAAAAAACAATGAAAACTCACTTGTCCAAGTATAGCCTATTCATTTAACAATTATCAAAATTACTTCTTTATATGCAAGACATCCAATCAAAAAAAGCCGAATATTTAAAAATTCAGCATATTGTAGTAATAAAAGAGAGATGCTGATGAAGCTATAAAAATACAGAACTGTAATGGTAAAATGTACATTTTACACCATTTTCTTCTGAACTTCTCATCTCAAACTTGTCAATGTTTGTTTCATTATCAGAACTATATGGTGTAGATGCTTGGACCCTTTTCTGACTTAGGACAGTCTTCAGATTTTACATCACTTCAGCATTCACTGCTTGAGCAAGCTTTGCATTCTTTACCCAAGTCGTAAAAATGTATATTAAACAATAACAGGTTTTCTTATGTACTGTATATCTTGATACAAACACATCTATTAAGGACATTAATAAACTAATTTGTTCAAAAAAGCAAATATGCAAAAGATTTTCATAAAGAAAAAAAATGACGGATGGGCATTGTCTGATTACATACAGTAGTACCATAAGGTTTTAATATAGTTTGAAAATAGTAGTAGATGGAGTGTTGAAGGTAACAACATGTGTATCTCGGGTCTCATTTAAACAACGCAATTACTGTCAGATAGTACAACACATGTCAAATACAGTATTTGCATAACCTCCAAATCATAATGTTCTTTTGCACAGAACTTACAGTATTATTAAAGTTAAGCGGCATTATTCATGTGTACATTACACAGCCCTGTCGGCGTGACATCCAGGCAATAAAAAAAGTCCAAACAAATAGTAACCCATTCAAATGGTTTACATAATTCATTCAAATGGATTCTTTTTATTTCAATTTATTTCAGTAGCTATTTATTTTTCCTGGTTTCAGATTAGTGAACCAAAACAGTAAGATAGCCTGCCAATTTGTGTGTTCTACACTGTTCAGTGCCATCATCAACTAGATTTTAAACTTACTTCTTCTTCTATTAATGTTTCCACCACTGACTCCAGAATATCATGTTCTTGTAGAAAATTCCATTAGTCCATTCTGGTAACTTCTCCTGGGTTTGAAAGGACTCCTCAAATGAACCGTTTAAACCATTGTAGTCTTCCAACTGATTTTGAAACACACCTTACAGTTCACTTATGGCTTACTAAACTGTATGCCAGGAAAACTGTACAGGGCTCCATAATAAGAACTGGTCTGTAAGTGGGGAAAAATAATAACCTGTTCAAACAAATTAACATGGCACGGGGCTCCGTACTACTGAAATAAGAATCGGGTGGGTGGAATAAAAATCAGTTTGCTTGAGTTACTAAATTTATTTTAAAGGGTTAATAATTCCTTCAAACTTTTTTTTTCTTGTTTGAGATCTCCTCATCTCCACAGCACATAAATTGTATAATATTAAAACGTAAAAAATTTACTTATCGCCATATAGTCATTTAACTTAAATCCATCATTAGTGTTGCACTCCTCTTTTTTTCAATTATTCAAAAATCTTTCCCATTTAAGAATGCATTCTTTTTGTCCACCATGTCTTTGAATATACAGTATCTGTGAAAACAACCAGCTTGTAACAAATCTAACAAAATTTTAAAAGTAGTTAGATACTCGTTTGCTACAACAATAGTACTAAAGACTTCAAATTACATAGCATGTAAACGTAAAGTATCTAGCTTGTCAGTAACAGTGTAATACAATGTTCATTACTATCAATATTATTTTTAAAATATTATTTTATTAGGAAAAACAAGTTTTAGTTCCATTAAAATAATAATAATAATAATAACACACACTTCAAAAAAGCGGGACCTTCACTGGAACCGTTTTACTCTTTTTTTTCAGAATTTTGATCCACCCATCATCACTGTCCAGGACAAGACATGATTGATTTGAAATTTCCGTTGCCT
Organism: Polypterus senegalus; assembly: GCF_016835505.1. Classification (NCBI taxonomy): domain Eukaryota; kingdom Metazoa; phylum Chordata; class Cladistia; order Polypteriformes; family Polypteridae; genus Polypterus; species Polypterus senegalus. Next base: position 205,547,695 of record NC_053156.1, on the reverse strand, counting down.
TTTTCTGAAATAACCATAGTGCTGGCTACTTTTAACTTTTCTCAGAAAAAATTTTCCATGATCTTAACACTTGCCTTTCACCTGATAAAATGCACATCCAGCATCCATTAGATTTTCAAAGGTTAAGGATTACTCCAATTGGTTCAGTATCTCCTTTTGTAGCTTTTTAGCCAATGCTTTTGGTGTGTGCACAGTTCAAACATACTTGAGATGGATTTTGAATTTTATACAGTTAAGCATGGTATCGAACTGAGGTTTTAAGTGACACTTTACACATGTTGAAGCCAACAACACCAAAATCCACAAAATACAGAAGACTGTTTGGTAAATAAACTGTCCAGTGATATCAAATAAAAAATAATCAAAGGGAGATTTGACTTTTGTTTTTTGATTTAAAGGTTTTGTTGGAGCGCAATATGCACAGTACATAATTTATCATTATTTATACAAATAAATTAATTTGTTAGAAGCATTTTTTATTAACTTTTTTTTAACACTTATTTTAAAAGAATCTTTAAAACCATTGTAAAAATGAAACTGGTATAATTCTTAGTAAATTATATAATTCTTCCTAAATATACCTTAACATGTTTAAAGCAAAGTGTGTGTAAAAGGTGTCTTATACAAAATATACAACACATTTTACTTATGAACTATTATGCATATGTACACTAAAGTAAATTTATATTTATATTTTAACGTTGTCACACACGTGTGTTTAGGAGACAACTAAAGGGCTCGAATACATGTGATTCCACGATGGACCAGGGGGTGGCGAAGTGCACTAATTTTCCCTCTCGATCTTTTGCAGACCATTCTAGGGAAATCCTGCCCGGCTCTGGGGCAGCCAATGACGTCACTTCCGTTTCTGGTCCAGATGACACCACTTCTTCCACTGACCTTTAAAGCTGCCATCTTGTGTCTAGAGAGGCAGTTCTGTTTTGGACAATGTCTGAAGGTCCTTCTTGTTACAGTGGCATAGCCAGCAGGATGGAAAAAACCCAAAAGAGTACAGGACCGGACCTGAATCATGAGCAGGTGGGAGAGTACCTGGGCCGAGCTTCCGGGTGGGAAATGCGTCTCGGATTTCGGAAAGAACCGGTGCAGACTCTGCTCCCTTTGTCTAATTCTGGGCCACATACCTTAAATAGGGAGAGTGTCATTAGGACACACAGATGTGGGCTGGTCTCTATTGGGGAAGTGATGGGGACCTATTATGCTCTCTCAGAGGAGAGAGCTGTCCTCCCCACCGGGGCTAAGCCCCAGATCAAAGTGGGCATTCCCCAGACCAGCAGGTGAAGAAGCTGCAGAAATGGAGATTTGACCATGAGCAGTCTACCCGAGAGCAGCTTGATGCTCTGTGGAAAGAGGTGGCAGGTTGGTTAAGGCCCACTGAATGTACCATGTTCCAAATAGTTAAACAAGTGGCCTGCTTCATATTCATAAATAACCTGCCAGAATATTTCGCAAAGCCGGTCTGGGGAGAATTTTCTAATGTAAACAAGCTCATTGGGCTCATCGAGACATCTAGGACAGCCTCGCAATTTGGAAGAGCAGAACGGTCCTTAAGCGGATGCCGTGGAGCAGGCATATCAAACACGTTGCCCAGGGGCCGCATGCGGCCTGCAACAGAAATCTGTGGAGCCCGCATGACAGATCCTAGTTAGCACTAAACTTGTACAAAATAATTACTATCGTTTGTGATTGAATCATTCTGCATCTTCACCGTTACTTATTGACTTTTCTTACTTCCGCCATCTGACAAAAGCGCATTTTCCCATGACATTACGGTACCAGAAACGTCATCTGCTAGTATAGTTGCAGCTGCGGCGTCACCTCCTTGATACCCTAGGCATGAAACTACCCCCACGGGCCTTAACCAAAGTTAATGAGCCGCGACGTCACAACTGAAGTGCTAGGCTGCTGCATCCTGGCTGGCTAAACTACTGGCTGGGCTGCTGAGACTGGCCACTGGGCAGAACTGACCATCATGAATAGTAATAGCTTGCATATTTTCACGTTTTTTGCTCTAGTTTTATGTAATTTTGTGCTAGTATTGTAAAGAACAGTTAGTGCAGACTACAGCTGAAGATCTGAAGTGAATGCGAGAAGTTGGTGAGTTGTTTATTAACAAATTTTGGTGATTTTGAGTTTGTAAAATTCGTGTAGGTTAAGGGGCTCTTTGCATATCGTCTTATTTTACAATATAAACTTTGAAGTAAACTTAGTAAAGTAAAATTAGATTTTTGGAGGATTTGTTTTCCAACTTGAATTACTGAGCAATGAATTCAGTGAGCATTTTCATGATTTCATTTCACACGAACAGGACTTTGCGCTGTTTACGTCACCATACTCTTGCAACTTTGAGAATGTGCCTGAGAATATCCAAATGGAATTGATTGAACTGCAGTCAGATTCTATTCTGAAGGCAAAATACAACGAAGTTGGTGTGCCAGGCTTGTATGCTTACCTGCCACCCTTGTATGTAAATAAAGACCAGTATTACCTGTGTGCACAGAGATCTCCGCTTCTATATATCCGCCCAATGTTTCATCAGACAGGGAGGATCCGTTAAAAGAATTACCTTAGCAGTCCTCCCAAATCCACCTTACGCTGTGATTCTCAGGCGGGACTGGTCTAATAATAAAAGCATGAAGTACTGACCCCTCCTACTCCTAAATTGGGCCTAGTTACAGACGGGAATCCTCCGTCTCAGGTTGGCTCTACACCGTGTACTCAGCAGGTGGAGAGAGGCATGGGAAACCAAGAGGAGGACGGGGAGCTTCCTGGTCCATTGCGGATCACTACATCATCAGTCCGCGTCTCGCCAGAATGGGATGACTCTCCACCCCTTGAGGTCAGACCGGACCCTCTCTCAGATCTAAGCTTTCAATTTAGACAAACACGGCCTCATTTAAAAGGGAACAATGGAATGATGATTCCATTAAATTTGCAAAGAATGCAGTAGTTCTCGTCAACGGCCAAAGCACTCTTCAGCCCATGCCACTTGGGCCCCCAAAGCACTCTTCAGCCCATGCCACAGGGGCCCCACTTTGTTACAGAAAATGATTTACTATATTGGGTCAGCGAGCACAAGCACATTTCTTGTCTAGAATGTCAGCTGCGTCAAATTCCTAGGAGGGACTGTGCTCCTCTGGTTCCCCTTCCCTTGATTGATGTCCCATTTGAAAGGATAGGAGTCGACATAGTGGGACCCCTGGAACCCTCAGCCCGAGGACATAAATATATATTAGTCCTCGTGGATTATGCGACCCGGTATCCAGAAGCTGTTCCGTTGCGCTCAGCTAATTCCAAAGCAATCGCACGGGAACTAGCGGGAGTCTTTGCGCAAGTTGGGGTCCCTAAAGAAGTCCTTACGGACCAAGGGACGCCGTTTACCTCGGAGACGTTTAGGGAAACAGCCAAGTTACTTAAAATAAAGCACTTGGAAGACCGCGGTCTAGTAGAGAGGTTTAACCAGACTCTCAAACAGATGCTTTGCAAAGTGGTCAGCGGGGACGGGAGGAATTGGGATCAATCAATTGGGAAGTCCCTCAAGCCTCGACAGGGTTCTCACCCTTTGAATTATTATATGGATGACAACCCCAGGGCATATTGGATATTTTAAAAGAAGGTTGGGAAGGAGAGGCTCTTCCCTCGACAATATTTTGGAATATATCACACAATTACGCAATAGATTTGAGAAAATTCGACCTGTACTAAAAATTCACATGGAGGAGGCGCAAGCAGCACAGGTCCACTATTATGACCATGGAACGATGCTCTGGGAGTTCCAACCGGGGGATACAGTCATGGTGTTGGTTCCCACCTCCCACTCTAAACTACTTGCCCACTGGCAAGGACCATACAAAGTTAAGGAGAGAAAAGGACTCGTCGATTATTTGGTGAAACAGCCCAATCGTTGACCGAGCGAGCGGATATATCACGTGAATCTGCTGCAACCGTGGAAGGAAAGGGATTCTGATTCCTCCTCCGGCCAGCCTGGCTCTTTCTTTGCTCAGACCAACACACTTAACTTCAGCTATAATTTGAATAATCAACAGAGACAAGAGCTCGAAGCAGTTATCTCGTCTGTCCCGGAGGTGGTAGATGAAACCCTGGAAGGACCTCTCTGATTGCACATGATGTTGTGAAAGAACCTGGGGTTATAGTCCAAGAACACCCATATCGTCTTCCTGAGGTGGAAGTGGAACTGGAAATCAAGCTCATGTTGGACCTAGGAGTCATAGAGGAGAGTTATAGTCCCTGGTCCAGCCCAATAGTCTTGGTTTCTAAGCCTGACGGGAATTGGAGGTTTTGCAATGACTTCCGTCGGCTTAATCAGGTCCCACAATTTGATGCTTATCCGATGCCTTGAGTGGACGACCTCCTTGAGAGGCTTGGACAGGCTGAATATTTGACCACACTTGAAACGACCAAAGGGTACTGGCAGGTTCCTTTAACGGATTCCGCAAAGGTTAAAACCGCATTTAGCACCCCTAGTGGACACTGGCAGTATCGTGTCCTTCCTTTCGGGTTACATGGGGCTCCTGCGATTTTCCAGCATCTGGTGGACACTTACAGCATGCCTGAGCAGTATTACGGATGCTAGGTGAAGCCGGTCTTCAAATCAAAGAAGTCAAATATTTGGGCTACCTGGTGCATCGTGGTACTGTGAAGCCACAGTGCTCTAAAGTAGATGCCATTTTTAAATGTCCCTATCCGCGAACCAAGCGGCAGGTCCAGGCATTTCTTGGCTTAGCAGGAGAGAGCCATGCCCTTGACTGATTTAACAAAGAAGAGGGCTCCTAACACTGTGGTATGGACTGATATGACAGAGACAGCATTCCATGACTTAAAAAATTCCTGACGTCGTCACCTGTTTTGAAGGCACCTGACTTTTCACTTCCTTTTATCCTCCATGTTCCTGAGCCGGAAACTGCTGGATCGAGAGACCAGGTATGCGGCAGTGGAAAGAGAAGCTCTTGCAATTAAGTGCGTGATTACACAGTTGAAATACTACCTCTTGGGTCGGAAGTTTACACTTGTCAACGACCATGCACCTTTACAGTGGATGGCCCTGCATAAGGAGTCTAACCTGCGAATCACGAGATGGTTCCTTGATTTACAACCTTATAAGTTCTCACTCATTCTTCGGAAGGGTTCTCTCCACATCAATGCCTATGCTCTCTCCCGCATTCACGACCTCTTGGTGCAGAATGCCTGACCCGACAGGTCTGGGTTGAGGGGGGGCCCTGTCACACATGTGTGTTTAGGAGACAACTAAAGGGCTCGAATACATGTGAATCCACACCAGACCGTGGGGTGGTGAAGTGCACTAATTTTCCCTATCGATCTTTTGCAGACCATTCTAGGGAAATCCCGTATGGCTCTGGGGCAGTCAATGACGTCACTTCCGGTTTCAGTCCTGATGACACCACTTCCTCCACTGATCTTTAAAGCTGCCATCTTGTGTCCAGAGAGGCAGTTCTGTTTTGGACTCGATCTTATACACTTGAATATGTTGTTGCAACTGTTTTGCAGCCAGAAGAAATTTTATGGGTGGCTGCCCCAAACCTTCACAATGTCTAATTGTCATTCTTGTTACAACATATATAAAAATAAACCAAACTGTACTTGTGACGAAGTATACTTACGTTCAAGTATGCTTAAGTACACTAAAGGAATTTTACATTTACAATATATTTTTTTGAAAAAATTCAAAAAAATACAATAAATTGTACTCTCAAACATACTTAAGTTAAAGTATGCTTAAGTGCACTAAAATGCATTTCCATTTAAAAAATGCATTTTAAGTGTTCAAAATTACAATTAAAGTGTGTCTGAAAAAATGCACTTAAAAAAATATTTTTGTTATAGTTAAAAATTCTAACACAATATTACTGTAATATATTTTAGTATGCTGTTTTTTCACAAGGGATGTTTTTCTAATCCGTTGCCTGCTAATGAACATTGAAGAAGAAATGAAGATGAAGTAATTCCTCTCATCATTTGTTACTGTTTCTGTTTTTTTTGTAGCCAACACTATCTGGAAAAAAAGTACTCCTTCAAATGTAATACCTCTTGCAGTTAAGTTGCTTTTTTTCTGCTGTCATTTTAAAAATTTGTATTTTTCCCCATTGATTTCAATAAAGGAGTCATTAATTTCTCTATTTCACTTTTTTATTTTTAGATTTTACACTAAATTATATCTAAGTAATGATAACTGAAAGTAACATGAATACTATAGTGCCTATGCAAAGTATTAACAATCATTTTTTTGATGTACAGTGTTGATTTCGAGTACATTTAGTTTGGCTTTTTTCACTATAATTAACAGAAAAAGTATCTAATATCAAAGTGAAAACAAATCTCTGCAAAGTGGTGTAAATTAATTACCAATATAAAATACAAAATAATGAATCACATAAGGATTCTCCCCCTTTAATGTGACCCACCTCAGTCATCACTGGTGCAGCCAGTAGGCTTTAGAAGTCACATCATTAAATAGACATGCCCATCTTATGGTTAAGGGGTTTCAATTGATTGTAGTATAAATGTACCCATATGTGTACAATTGTGAATTTCCCCTTGGGATTAATAAAGTATCTCTCTATCTATCTATCTAATAAGGTTTGACTGGTGGTGAATCAGTATGATGACTGAACCTACACAACGAAGGTAAAAAACAATCCAAGCAACTCTGTGAAATGGTAATTGAAAACCACATGTCAGAGGATGGATAAAAGAAAATACCAAAGCCAATTATATTGGTTATTAAGAAATAGACTATGGCAGAGCTGTACATCTTTCTAGAGGAGGCCATCTATGAAAACTGAGTGATCTTTCAAAAAGAAGATTAGTGAGGGAGGCCAACAAGAGGAGTTACAAGTTGCAGCATCTGAGATTGGTGAGACTGGGCTTACAACTGTTGCCCGTTTGATTCACCAGTTGCAGCTGTATGGGAGAGTGGCACAGAGAAAGCAAATACAGGGAAATCCTGGAGAAATACCTGATGCAATCTGCAGGACACCTGTGCCTTGGGAGATGATTTAGTTTCTAAAAATGTCCCCAAGCATAAAGCCAAAGCTACATTGCAATGTCTTAATACTAAAATTACCAAAGCCTTCAAAAAAACTTGTAAACCCGGCCCACCTTAAATCCGTTCGCACCTCTCCGTCAGCATCTTTTGTCTTGTAAATGTTTCGATCAACATAATCAGCCTGCTATCCCATTCCCCCACCAACAACAACAAAGTCTGTTTACTTGCGTGTGAGTTGCCTGAAGTTGTATAGGGTAAATAATATATCGTTATTTGGAATACATGCATTTCATGTGTGTTCCATGTCTGTTATAATCTGTGTAAACACAATGTTAAAACAGAAATGTTTTTCATGTTTTTGTAATAATTGACAAAATGTAGACATGAAGTGTATAATGCGTGAAGCCTGAAGTCCAAATATCAAATAAACGCTTTCATATAAGGTACAAGTATAACAAAACAAGAGTGCTTTTATTCAAGAATATAACTACAGAAAAATAAGTCACATTAAGGTGTGACATTGACACGTCTTTAATACGACAGCTTTGGTGGTGCAGCAGTAAGAACTGCTGACTCGTAATCATTATGGTTGTTTTTGTTAATTAAAAATGATGTGTCTCATTTTTATGGTTTTTTGTTTTAGTTTGTTAATTACTGTATGTACGGTATCTTTAAATGTCAGTATTTTCCTTTTGTTTTGTGGATGGTCCCGTGGAGATGAGACCACCTGCCTATCACTGCCAGGAACTGCTCTCTGCCATATTAAAGTTAAGGAATCCCACGGTTCCTGGCACTTCATTTTAAGGTACTGTGTTTTTTTCTTGCTCTGGATTTTTTGACCTAATGCTCTGTGTTTGTTTGTCTTCACTTTTGGACTGCGTATTTTACCTTGGATTGCTTGTTTTTTAGGCTACTCCTTCAGGTCTTTTCATGCAATGGAGCTTAATGTTATGTTTGAATATTTTTCATTATGAATAAACCATTTCAGTTTATAGTTGTTGGATTTGGACCCTTTGGTTCTAGCCGGGATTTTTGATTTTCCCTCATTAGTGGGCAGTTTTGAAATTGATTTTGGGACTTGTATACTCTGAGGCTCCCTTTTGCAACACATAGGACTTTACATCTAAAAATGTCTGTTCTTTATTTTGAATTTCACCTTATTTCAAAAATGAAACATTCCATATTATGCTGATATGTGATACCTTGACCTAATTATCATTATCATCTCGTGTAGAAAACAGTGTTCATAATTAAAGCTAGCTGTAATGATATTGAAATAAATATGGTTTGGGCAAAATTTTATAATTTTGTAGGTGCAAACTAATATGAAAATTCAAAAAACTGCATTCAGTGTTCATCACTACAAGCATAGTCAAGCACATGTTTTAAAGGTCAGCTTAGCTGCAGGAACATTATTCTTTTAGTATACATACATGACAGAAGTAGTGAATCATACTGTAACCCATTAGACAAATTAATTTCTTTAATCTGCATATCTTGATGTTTGATGAGACAGATTACCCAGAGGAAAACTGATCAAGAGTTTGATTGCTGCTTTACTGGACATAATTGTTGATTGGGACCTAAAAAGGTTTTTTTAATAGACCACCCCAGCCAAACACCGCATACCTGTCTGTTTGAGCCTGACTCTACCAGGTTGGACGCTTTCAAGAGATTCTGGATGCTTTCTGCAAGCCATGACTCAAGAGCATGGCCATAAAGACTCTGAGTTGTTTTAATATCTTTCTGTCTTTTTAAAAGACTTATGGAGATGGCTCACAGTCCGATGAATCGCTGGAACTGTCTAATTTGAAACCAGATTTAAAAAGACAATCATTTCAACAATTTGAAGAGGCATGAACATTGTGGACTATGGCCGGCCATTCATCCCAGCCAATACCCCCAGGCCACCAGACGGAGACCTCCCTGCAGCATGGAGGTGCCCCGAAGGCCAGCAGGGAATCCTGGACAATGGAGTTTTTATCCACAGCCCTGCTGGATACCATGGGCGCTACTAGAGGATGCTGCAGGTAGGAACTAGGAGTATTTTCACTACAACCCGGAAGTGCGTCCTGATCACGTGGACAGAGGAAATGGCATGCTTCCGGATTGAAGAAAAGGACTTTTTATCTGACCCAGAACTGTTCCTAGTCACATGGACAGAGAGAGCGAAACACTTCCGGGTCGAGGACTATAAAGGATTGTGGGAAACCCAGAGGGTTGAGCTGAGCTGGGTGGAAGGGTGGCAACGTGTCTGGGAGTTGGAGGATTGGTTATTGTAATTGAGAATTGTATTGTATTGCAATTTATGAGTATTGTGGAGAGGAGGGTGCTTTATGCACTGTTTAGTTCAAATAAATAAATAATTTGGACTTTTATCTGGTGTCTGACGAATTGTCTGAGGGTTCAAGAGGACGATAGCACCCTCTGTCTGTCACAACATAAAAACGTATTGTTCAATAATATATATTTACCAACAACTGCAAAAATACTTTTTCCTTTGTTTTCCATTGCAGAAAAAAAGCAAAATTGCCTACCGTTTGGAAAGAACACCAAAGTGCACATAACGCTGAAAAGGTTAGTATTCCTTTGCTGCTAAAGCTGAGCTTTTTATGCAGTCAGTCTTTCTCAACCCATCTTGGGAGGGCGGAGCAACACGCCCTGTACATTTGGAAGAAAGCTCATAGTTAATAAGTTGCTCATGTCCCACCTTTCTGGGGCAGAAGCACTCTGTGCTGAAGAAATTCACTCATTCAAACATTCTTAGCTCTAGGTGTGAGATCTAGGTACACTGTGTGAAAGAATAAGTGATTTGCCAGACTGAATTGGTTTGTACAGCAATCAGCAATAGCTTTTGAGTTTTTAAAATAAATGATCATTTACGCTTTAAGGTTTTCGTCAAGAGGGTGGAAATCAACTGTAAATGATGACCAAACCCACCGTTATGTATTAGTATGACTCTCTTTGCTAGGAAAAATGTTAGCTTCATTGGATTCACCGAGATTCCCAACAGTCAGATGAGTAGCGATGAACAAACAACGGCAAAAAAACGGCAATGGATTTTGACTTATCAGTCTATTATTTTGATGCAAGTAATCGAAAATGAACATGAGCTACCAGCATTATATAAGCGGTGCCAGGTTGATCAATCCCCAGCTGACACACCTGGAATGACTGCCATTTACAACGCCAAGCAAAGACAGCCTGGCAGCCCACCACACATTCAAACCATCGTACCTGCTGTGAGCAGCAGCAGATGTTTTATTTTCATTTATGTATGAAACCATTGCTTTTTGTGCTTTTCAGAAAACTGTTTTTTGAAAAAATATTCAGCCCTCAAAGAGTTAAATATTTCTTAGAATGATACTTGTATTTTGATATAATCAAAGGAATACAATCTAATCTAATAAATCTGTTTTATGATTTTTAATGTAGAAGACTTGGTATTTGAAGTCCTTTTTTGCTATTAGTTTGTTGGCTACTGAGACACAACATGGCTTGTTTGCCTGTCTTGCCTTCACAACATTCAATTGAAAAAAGACTTTCAACACAAAGTGAAGAGTGCTTCAACACCTGTAGCTAACATAAGAAGCTAGGTTCTGGCCTACATTTTTACTTCTGATTATCATTTACAGCTTGCTTAAGACCATTCCAAACTATCATGTTTAGATGCACGTTGCACACTACACCGAATCTTTCAGAGCAATTTAAGAAACTGCAGTGGCAACTTTTGTCACCAGATCAAAAATGTAAGTTATAGAGAAATACCACATGAAAAATATTTTTTTCAAAATTCTGTTAACATTATTGTAGTGTTTTTATACAGTTTCAGGAATACACTATGGTAACTGTAAGTATTAGTCTTACCAATAATGCTGCAATTGGTGGATGAATTGTTTTTATGCTGACTTAATTTTAGTGTTGTTATTGTTTTGTTATAGAAAAATTTAACATTGTATCATATGTATTCACTATCTTTTGTTATTTATTTTGTGAAATAGGTTTGGTTATTGAGTTTAGTCAGGTACTTTTATGTAATATCTTGGCATGGGTAAAAGACAGTCAGACTGGCAGGCCAGTTTTTCTCTTTTAGGGTAAAGCCAAACAGACTTACAATGTGTATTGAAAACGAGTTATGGTGTGTACTTATGGCATTGAGCAGTGTTCCCACCCAACACTTTATAAGATTATCTGTGTTTTTCCTTTTTTCTACAAGAACATTTTATATCAGCAGTCTATAGTTATGGTCACACAGCAGGTAAAAGTGACTTGCATTCAGTTTTTAATTTGTATTTTTGTAGTGTTTAAACTTATTTTGCAAGTGTTCTAAATATGATATTAGTTTGTACAGATATCTATCTTGACTGTGCCCTGCATGCACACATTTAATTAAAACAGATAGAACCTAACAGACAACATAACATTATTTTTAGAGCAGGATGTGTGAGATCTCTTCAGCTCATGATAGCAAGGAAGAAAAATAGAAAACAAAAGGCGGTAGCTGATGCTTTGAGTGCAATTATCACTGTCATATCTGTACATAGAAACCTGTGAACATGTCAGAGGGAGGAGGATTGGAAAGGTGATGGCAGAGGGTTTTGAAGCAAAAAATTGCTTTAACAATCTCAAAATGTCAAGAGGAGATTCAATTATTTATGTCAATGATAGCGTACAAGACAACCTGGGGAAACATATGTGCTTGAAGTGTGCCATGTCCATCAGAAAATAAAGAGCAATTGGACTGTATAAGTTTGCAACAGCCAGGTGCTTATTAACTCTTCTAGCTGGCTTTCTTTTCATTGGCACGTGGAATCAGTACAGTGATTCAACTTTAAATTCAGTGCAGCAATATGATAAAGGTCATGTATACATAATTACTCCAATTCAAGTGTTTTAACACATAGTTCACATTCAAGTTGCAAGTGCCTACATTGTATTTAATACTGCATGCAAAAGTAGTCAAAATCTAATCTGAAAAGTTCTAATTCTATTTGTATTTTGCGGAAGGTTTAAAAAGATTAAATCTGTGTTACGTATGACTGGAGAAGAGAGAAATGAGTTGTAGTGTAAGCATTTTTTTAGTTGTTAATTTTCTATTCTATGACTAGGAGACTAGGTGTGGACTTGTATTTTATGAATCCCATACCAAATGCCACATGACAGACATATGCTTTGCATGGCACACTGTTAATGATGAGGTTTATTTTGATAACTATATTTCAGCCTGTCAGTCAGCTAGTGACTATATACATGGTGGTCCAGATCTTAATTATGCAGATCCAGATCGTCTGGATGACTTTGATTTATGTGGGGAGGATTCCAGTTCGACGCAAAGGCGATTCTTCATGTCGTCAGTTCACACACTTCTGAATGGTCTGGGATTTTTCAGGTGATTTTCTATGTAATAAACTTAATAAGTTATAGCATAATGAAAATTGCATAATTAGATCTGGACCACCCTATATTTTTTAAATGCCTCTAAGATCGCATATACCAGGGGTGGGCAAAGTCAATCCTGGCGGGCCACAGTGGCTGCAGGTTTTTGTTCCAATCTAATTGCTTAATAAGAAGCCCTTATTGTTCAAGTAACACTTCTGCTTCATTTTTATTATGTCACTCGTTAGGATTTTGAACCTTTATTGCCTATTTTAGGCTTAAACAGCTGTATTTCCGTTTTTTAATTGTTCCTTTTTAGCAGTAAGATTCAAATGACAAAAGAAACAAGCAGTCCTCAATTTAGCTTGTTTCCATTTACACCTGTGTGTATTTATCATGCACCATTTGGTTTAATTAAATTAATTATAGTAATTATTAATTTAATTACTAATATTAATTAGTAATAATTAAGCAACTGGGTTCAAACAAAAACCTGCAGCCCCTGCGGCCCTCCTGGACTGACTTTGCCCACCCCTACCATATACTATGTACATATCTACTATACCTGATTCAGTACTAGAATATAGTAAAAGCAAAAATTATCTTAATTAGTTTTCCAGCCAGCTATATCATTAGTAATTTGTTACCCTAGTTGTTATACATTGAATTCACTAGGAACAACAATAAAAACTCAAAGCATTTTAAAATTATTAATTTTATTATCTTCCAGCTTGCCCCTCTCCTTACTGGCATAAAGAATTTAAATCAGTTGCTGCTCTTTTATTGGGATATCTTGGTTTAAACATTTAATGAGCTCTACACACAAACACACATGCATACATAAACCCACACACACGCTTGACCATTACAGTGTGTCCCTATTTTTTTTAATCTGATCAGTGCATTTAGCTAAATGAGAGTTATGAAATATTACAATTCTGCTGTTTCTGGTTATGCCACCTACTGAATAGTAATGTGCAATTTTGATTCCATTTCGAAGTAAACAACAAAGGGTTCCATACATGTGGTTTTCAAGTACCTCTAAGGCACTCTTCAAGCTCACTCAAGTGTATACGTTCTGTAGAAGTACATTTTCTATTATAATTCCATCCACATCTAGAATATGGTATTAGATATTTTGAAACAGTTTATTCAATTTAGGTTCACAGAGAGTTATACAGGAAAAAAGGATTCATCATTACCAGAAAAAAAGTGGGCATCATTAACTACGATTGTGAAGTTAAAAAATTAAGAGATGAGGTCAAAGAACAGTAACTAAACAATGCATGGATACTGCTTCACTCTTAGACTGAGTCATACTGCAACATCTAACTGATGTTAAAAGCAAGAAATGACATAAATGAATAATGGGGATAGAGGCTGTTCATTCATCATCAACTCCTCTTGCCAATGAGGGGATTAAAAAGACTAAATTAAAAAATCCATTGGGAATTTAAAAATGTGGAGTGTTAACAGAATTTGGTGCAGATGGTCAAATCATCAGCAGCAGGATATAAGAGTACTTCTTGAACTTGTGCTAAAATATTACTTTTTAAAGCAATCTAAACATAAGTTTAGGACCTTTTATTATGGCAGGTCAAAAATGAAAAATCCATATAATTATATAATTGACATGTTTGCTTAGGCTGTTTCATCTGATGCTTATGTCTAGAATTCTAAACAAGGAGAATTTATTGAGGGGAAAAATAACTATATTTTCAAAGCATTCTGTAAAATCCATATAGTAGGATTGTTCTTAAATACTGTATACTTTAATCAGTGGATGTATATTAAAAGGAATATAAAGTTTTAATATAAATTGTTTCATGTAATTTGCTTACCTTTGTCATTTTATTGTACTGCTAAGTATATTCAAATGTGGCAATTATAGAATTATATGCTGCCCTTATTGATTATGAATAGTGGAGCTTGTGAATCAATAATAATTATAAAAGCTTATGGTAAGCAAATCAATGCAAATAAATCCCAAGCAGAAAAGCTACTTTATAATTTAAAATTACAAAATTTGATGCATATTTCTTTCAGCAATCATGACCATTACTCATTCAGTAAAACATACCAGTTGTATACTGTATGCTCAACATTAATACCATTGCCTATAAAGATTCACAACTTGTTTAAATAATGCCTATAATAGGTAAACATGCAAAGACTACTTTCAGTCAATAAACAGAATACCTTATAGCCAGTCCTTACTGGTGTGGGGCATTTCATTTAGAAGAGTTGATCACAAATGACAGAAAGCTTGAAATAAGCTTGAACATGAAATAATAGAAGTGGATGAGTTGAGTAGGTTGAGTAAGAGTAAGATATGTGGGTAGAGTGGCAGGAACACATAATGAATAGAAGCTGAATAGAAGTTTATAATAATAATTCTTTACAATTGAAGTGGTGAGAGATAGTTAGCCAGTTAAACATAGGGAATTATTAGGAGGCCAGAATGATCAGGATGTGAAAATTCAGCTAGGACTTTCCGATACATCCTGCTCCATATTAACGATGATCTGGGATCATTTATGACCACAGAGTGTCAGGACCTCAGTTTTATGTTTCATCCCTAGGACAGCAACAGTGACATCTCCTTCACTATTTTGCATGTACTCTAATTTCTAGGTGGCTTTTAGGGGAGACCAGCAAGAGGAGAGTTTTAACAGTCCGGGTGGGATGATAAAAGTATGGCCAGTTTTCAGTATCTTATATGGTCTCACTGGACATTTTTTAAAGTTTTTATGAGGTAATTAGAGCCACTGTATATCCCAAAGGACAAAGATTATTTAAGAAGAACCTAGAAGCTAAGCTGCAAAGGGGCTAAACAAAGAATGGTCAAGTAAATCAGCCAAAACCATAACTTCCAAAATGTCACAAGTAGAGTGCAGAGCTTCCCATGTACATATACAAAGTACAGCGATGGCAAAAGTGCATTCTTGCTCCGATGTAGAACCGTCGTCATTACACATTCTTTATCTGAAAACGGCAGTGTTAAATGAGAGGAAGGGGTAGAGTTGGGATCGTGAATGGAGCTGAGAGAATAAAACTGAATTAAAAAAAAAAAACGCTAACCTTTACAAGTATCATAAATTATACCAGCTGTTACAGGCTGGAATCAAATGTATGTTTTTATTCTAAAATAGGAAGAATAAGAGCAGCTCACTTCTCAAAACAGACTTGTCCAGGATCGAACCCGTGAAGTTTTGATTACCAGTCAACAGTTGATACCATTGTGCCACTGAAGCGGTTATAGCAAATGTGTGTCAATGTCGCACCCTAACACGGTTTCTTTTTCTGCAGTGATATTCTTGAATAGAAGCACACTTGTTCTGTTATATTTGTACCTTTTGTGAAAGTGTTTTTTTGATATTTGGAAATCAGGCTTCACACATTATACACTTCATGTCTACATTTTGTCAATTATTACTAAAACATGAAAAACATTTCTGTTTTAACGATGTGTTTATATAGTTCGTTGTAGACACGGAACACACATGAAATGCATGTGTTCCAAATAACGATATAGTATTTATAAAAGGTGTAATTTTGCTTGACTTCTCACTCTATGCAACTAACACACAGGTAAACAGACTTGAGCTGAGAAAACTGTGTGGGTTGGGGATGGAATAGTAGGCTGCTTGCTGTTTATCAACACATTTTCAGGACAAAAGACGCTGATGGAGAGCGATTTAAGGCAGGATGGGTCTATGAGTTTTTTGATAGGCTCTGCTAATTCTAGTGTTAATGAATTGCTTATTAGTGTGTGTGAGAGAGAGAAAACAGGGAAATGTGTTTTTATTCTTCTTGGTACACCACTTTCTCACTCCTGGGGTCTGTTCGTGGAAAAGGGATTTCTGGATCTCAGATCTAATTCCAGATTAATGCAATTTCACACCAGCAGATAACATGGTTCCAGAACACAGAATTCCAATCAGCTCACACAATCACAAATAGGTTGATTCCAATTAACATGCATTCTCAGTACTATTTATAATCTGTAATGAGTTGAGCATTGAACAGCCAATCAACAACGTACTACAAATCTTAGAAATGCTATCAGAGCAAAAGGCAGTGCAGGAAAAATGGCAAAATGGGAGCAATAAAGCAGCAACAGCCATGAAGGAAAAGGGAAATGATGTAGAAGAATATCACTGACTAGAGTAATTGCATAAAAATTTTAATTAGTGAAATCAATGTAAAGCTTGTGTGGTAAATTATTGAATTGTGCAAAATGTATCTCTGATGATATTATTCTGCTTGAAATGTTATATAGCCCTCAAGTAAGCATTGCATTGCATTTTTGCAATTTTAATGTTATCAAAAAAAGTCTTTAAGACCCATGACATTTAGTGTTTAGCATACATAGAGTTGTTCTAGTCATTATTGCGAGAGATGTTGTTATTCGGCCAGTGCTGACCCCTGTATTGTCCAGTAATTACATGACAAAAGAAAGCAAAAGTTAATTACTTTCATGTAGAAACCTGGAACAGATAACTCACAGTGCCCACGCTGAACAGTTATGCTGGCCTCAACTTAAGTACAGTAATTAAGTGTATGGCATCTCATTATTTTAAGAATGGATAAGAGTACACATTGATATTACTGCATATTTGCTATACACACTTGCACTTCATTTGTAAAATAAAAACCATCAACTACAACACAAAGCAGCAGTAATACTGTTGCCTTATTCCATTACAGATCAAAATTGCATTAATAAGCATAAATGAGGAGATCCTTAGAAGGGCTGAAGGTTGGCAGCTTATTTCAGTTATTATTACTCAAATATGTTGACATTTGTATAAATTCAATTGCCCTACTTCCAGTTCTGTGGAATTCTTCATTGAGGGTGGTTGTTTATGTTTGTCTCAGGATGACAGCCCGTGTATGTATGTGTCAGCAGATGGCACTTCAAAATTAGGCACATTTTTGTCTTTGCCGATAAGTGTGGCATCATCAGTGTTGTGAAGAAAAATTACATGTCCATGATTGCATTGATCTCACCTAAAGCTATGATGTGTGACACTGAGTATGTCATGTTTTAGTAGGTTGCTCTGATATTTTAAATCCTTAGATGTAACGTTCTTGTAGTCACTTCTTGCAGCATTCCAGAATGTTTGATCAGGGTCGGATTATGTTTTTCTTGGCAGAATTTGGCAAAGGAGTTGTTTTTTTTTTTGTTGATTGTTGTGACTTTTTCAACATTTCATCAGCTTTTCCTCCTTCTTAAATAATATGGTTGGGATCAGCATTTATTGCCTCTGATCTTATGATTGGATGCTCTACTCCTTAATTATTGCAACCTAAAAGCATAAACCTTCACATTAAACCTGCTATTTGCAAGGTAGTTTCAGAGAGTTGAATTTTGTTAAATCTTTCTTTTTGGAACAAACAAATCCCTGAGCCCATTCCAAAAAGTTAGTGAGTTATCTGCATCATGGCCTCATGGATCATGTAATTCTGGCTCCTCTCCCAGAGATGCATTTTGGCTAAATCTATGTTTTCTGGAAAGGGAATTAGCTGAATTTCAGTGAATCCTGATTTAGTTTTAATCTGATTTCACACTAATCCTGCGCTCTGGAACATATCCCTGGCCTAGTGCCAACAGAAGTGACGAATAAGAGGAAACCTTCTACATGCTGGACTGCTTGTGCAACAACAGTAAACTGTTTGTACAATAATTTTGTTTTTAGTTTTGTAATATCATTTTTGGTGTATATTTATGATCTAATATACAACTATTTTTGCATAGTATTCTTCTTCGATGATGGAGAAAGGCTGTAACTTCAGCTTTATAAAAAAACTTAAGTCAAGAAGCTAATGTTAATACAAGTTTGAAATCCATTATGGGCTTTTGGTGCCCCATTCTATGGTACCATGGCACAGTTTCAGAATCTGGGCACCTGGAGCCATAACTGAGCAACCTTGGGATGGGAAAACTGAGACACAGACAATGATAACTGTCCAAAACAGAATTCTGGTTTATTTTAGATGTGCCAAAAGTATTTATAATGATGTCTTGCAAGTATATACACATGCGGCACGGTGGCGCAGTGAGACCTGGGTTCGCTTCCCAGGTCCTTTCTGCATGGAATTTGCATGTTATCCCCGTTTCTGCATTGGTTTCCTCCAGGTGCTCCGGTTTCCACCCACAGTCCAAAGACATGCAGGTTAGGTGCATTGGCGATCCTACATTGTCCCTATTGTGTACTTGGTGTGTGTGTGTGTCCTGTGGTGGGCTGGCGCCCTGCCCGGGGTTGGTTTCCTGCCTTGTGCCCTGTGTTGGCTGGGATTGGCTCCAGCTGACCCCCGTGACCCTGTAGTTCGGATATAGCGGGTTGGATAATGGATGGATGGAAGTATATACACAGTTCAGCACAAGAACATTAACACTAGAATTACCAGAGCCTACGAAAAAACTCGTAGATCCGTCCCAACTTAAATCGCTACTTAAATCCGTCCGCACCTCTCCCAGCATCTTTTGTCCTGTTAATGTGCAGATTAAGAGCAGCAAGCAGCCGGCTATTCCATCCCCCACCGTCGCAGAACATGCACAAACTTCTCCCAGCTCATGCCTTGATTGATTATCTGGGAGTGAAGTGGAGTTTTAGAGTGGAAATAATAGATCTTTATTTGGAACGCATTTCATGTGTGTTCCATTTCTACAGTAATCTGTGTAAACACATTGTTAAAAAAGAAACTTTTTCATACTTTATTAATAAATGTTACAAAATGTAGGCATAAACTATACAATATGTGAGGGCTGATTTCCAACGATCAAATAAACACTATCACCAAAGGTTCAAGAACAACACAGCACATTGTGTGGCACAGCGCTAAGATTTGCAGTTATAGCATGTCTGCCGTGCTTCAGAGACTTGAGTTCGATTCCCAGTTGGGGAATATCCGTTATTATCTTTTTCTTTTTAACCTCAAACGGACGTAAAATTTATAAATTGGTATGCAGTGTCAGTTAATGAGATTGTTATATTTTCATATGCAATGCTCCTTTTAAAATATTTTTTAACAACTGAGACTGCAATTAACATAAACAATTGTCCTTATAACTGTTATTTTTAAGATCCATAACACAGAGACAGACAGAGCACCACGTAATAGAGAGACAGACAAACACAGGCAGAGAAGTCACTAAATAAACAGGGAAAGTACTGTATAATAGATATATCAAAAAACAGCTAAGGGAATAGTTATATAGATTGGAAGGAAAGGCATTATATGATAGGCAGACAGGGAGGCTGCTATATAATAATAAAATTACTGTTATTACTATATAGATAGACGGAGTTCATAGTATAATAGACAGACAGAGAAACCTCTACTAAATAAAAAGTAGGCTTAGAGAGTGATCGTCATTGAGAAAATAAAACTCAAAAAAGGAGGATGCAACATCGACAAGCTTCTGTCCTAAAACAGCCGCTTCCCCAGGAAAGTAAACTGTGTCAGTGTCAAGTGCCCTTTCAATGTAATAGAAACCACAGCATATAGAAAAGTGTGCGCATTGCAACAGGTACACACGTCGTAATGTAGGAAAAAATGGTTCTTGTACGCTCTAACCCCACCCCCCGCCTGCCTGCCTGTTTGCGTGCCTCTTCTGATCTGCCTCAAAGTAACAGAGCGAGCGTTTCAGAGTCAGATGGGGGAGAGGGGGAGGGGTTAGAGCGCGTGAGCTTATTCAGTGCAGCAGGAACAACGCACATGTTGATCTTTTTTTTTCTTTCAGTACATGTGCCTTCCCTGTTTATTTAGTGACTTCTCTTCCTGTTTGTCTGTCTCTCTATTAGGCAGTGCTCTGTCTGTCTGTGTGTTATGGATCTTAAAATAACAGTTATAAGGACACTTGTTCATGTTAATTTCAGTCTCAGTTGTTAAAAAATATTTTAAAAGGAGCATTCCACATGAAAATATAACGATCTCATTAATTGACAGTGCATACCAATTTATAAATTTTTTATGTCCGTTTGAGGTTAAAAAAAAAAAACAACTCTTTTTCCTCAGCTGGTAATCGAACTCAGGTCTCTGAGGCACAGCAGGAATGCTGTGACAGCCTATCTTTCCGCTACTCACGGGAGATGTTGTATCATTCTTGAACCTTTTGTGAAAGTGTTTATTTGATCTTTGGAAATCAGGTTTCATATATTCTATAGTTTATGCCTACATTTCGTAACATTTACTATTAAAATATGAAAAAGTTTCTGTTTTAACAATGTCTTTATACAGATTACTGTAGAAACGGAACACACATGAAATGTGTGTGTTCCAAAAACGATCTATTATTTCCACTCTAAAACTTCACTTCACTCCCAGATAATCAATCAAGGCATGAGCTGGGAGAAGTTCGTGCATGTTCTGCGACGGTGGGGGTTGGAATAGCCGGTTGCTTCCTGCTCTTAATCTGCACATTAACAGGACAAAAGATGCTGGCGGAAAGGTGAGGACGGATTTAAGAAGCGATTTAAGGTGGGACAGATCTATGAGTTTTTTTGTAGGCTCTGGTAATTCTAGTGTTAACAACCAGAGAAAAAAGCACGGGGGCTTTTTGCAATAATTACAGTGGCTCAAAATTAAAAAGTAATGAGAAAATTTCAACAAAAACAAAAGGATTTTTCTTCTACCTTCTTCCACAGACAGTTCACAAAGGGTGGACAGAAAAAAACAATAAAGTAAAACAGGTGAGCACAAAGACAATAATGAAAAAAATGAGAAGCCACAATTACAATTTACTTTCACCCAAAAATGTATATAATTGGAAGTAAAGCTGTGTTCACTAGTACTTACAAAAGTAAGCAATTATTTTTACTATTATACTAAAGTGTTCGGTAGTGCAGATGTACTCACTAGCTCGAAGACCGGTCAAAAGATGACCCTGGCAGTATGGACTTCCCCACTATGGAAATCCCCACTACTATCTTCTGAGGTTCCCCAATAACAAGTGACATTGACTCACAAACCTGCGACATACTCTGAACAGCTGTAGTTTCACTATTTCAAATCTGCACCATTTTTGTACATGTTTGCAATCACATTGCACCGGTTGCTTGTTCACCTCGCAGGTAAACTACACAGTGAACATTTACCTACTTTCATTGTTTTATCAACCTTCTTTTTCTACCCACATGTTTTCTGCCAGCAAGCTTTACCATTGGGCTGCTTCAATTCAAAAGTGCGCTCAGGATTCACATAGTGGTTTCAGACACATGACTCAGCATCTTCCAATTCAAGCCTGGAAAAACCCATTGACTTGTAGAACTTCAAGTCAGTGAAGCAACTCACGTAGAGAACACTGCACACTAATGCAACTTTGCCCTGTTGCCGCATTATCCTTCTATGGAATGCTAAAACAACAAATGAGTGATTTTTACTGCTATTACTATTCATATATTCATGATAAGCTATACATAATTCTATTACAACTTTACTTTTATATTGCACCAGGTCTTTGCCTATCATAGGGCTTTATTCATGTGAGCTACTAAAGGTGTTTTCCTAGCATTTAAAAATATGTCTTCTACCATGGGTTTCATGGGTAAAAAGGCTGTGTTCAGTAGACCTTTATGATACCAGTAAGTAGATTTCTGTTTTTGCCAAAGTGCTGAGCAGAGACACCATTTTGGTATAATTGTCATTTAAGATAAACTCAAAACCTGGTTTCAGTTCTTTGAGAAGAGTTCTTGCATCTATACTGAATACAGGTTCAGAGCCTTATACAAATTTCCAGTTATAATGCTATAAGCCATACATTTACACACATGGACAAACAACTTACACTATACAAAATGTAAAATAGAGCAAATTTTAGTCTGACTGACATAAAATCATAGAAATTATAAGACTTTTGACATAACTGAAATATGATAGGTTGACAGTTGTAATAACATAAACAAAGACAAGATCAAAGGTTTGAGGTACCTCCATTGTAAATCCTGTTTAATGTCTAAAAGAAATGGCAAGGTCTTCCTTCAGACTCAACACCAACTTCCAGGATTCTTAAAAATTAGAGGAGGTGAAAGTAATGGGTCTTCTGAGCCAGCAGAGAAAGTGACAACAGAGGTCTTCTAGCTGGTCTACAGGTAATAAGGAAGAAAGAGTTAACAGCCCATAACCTAATGCTGTGGTACTGCTGTTCTTACTTTGGCAGGGCCCTGAAGATGCTCCTTATGTACACATGGCTGATATAATTGCAGGAGGGGAAAACAAAACAAAGCAAAACTCCAGTAAGTAGCATCTGGGAGAACCTCTAGAAGAGACAGTTGATTTTAACAGGAAAATCCATAGTAAGTCAAACTGATTAAAGCTTCTGACAGATTTGAGAAAGTCAAACATATTGTGTTGTTTGAATTTTTATAGTAATGGAAGATTATTTTATTTTTAATCTGCGTTTCTGTAATTACTTAAATGCTGTTGTTGGTGCATGTCAGTTTTAGTGTTATAATGCTGAGGCCATAGATATTCTCAAATATCTTTTGACATTATTTTTTCCCTCACTTGTTTTATTTATGTCATCTTGAAATGGTTTTTAGGTCTTTAAATTACACATGAAGCCTATATTGAGAGCACAATAAAAATTTAAATTATGTATTTGCTAGATGTTATCAATATGTCACATTACCTATTTTACCATACCTTACTTTTTATGTATCATAGGAACTCAAAAACTATTGTAACAATTAATTATTAACAGTTAGGAAAATGGGAGGAAACAGCCTTGGAAAGGATGCATGAAACTAGCCATTGTGACTTTGACACTGTAATACCCAGTCTGACAAGAGACAATGGTTATGCTTTTGGAGTGACTTCAAAAACTTGAAAAGAGAGTCCACATTTAAAGTATACAGGTTAGGTAGCTGTTGGAAAGGCTTGGCTAAGAAACATATACCAGCAGAAGCATCAAGATGTATTAAAACTGTTTTTACATCTCATATGTATGTATGTGATCTGAGTCTGTTCATCTCCAACCTGGGTGTCACAAAGGCAGTCCTAACAATTTCAGTGTGTGACAAAAAGGTTTATTCTGAGTACCCTTTTTCATATCTAGTTTTTACTTTGTTAAAACTCAGGCCCTCCTCTTCTGTCACCAGACAGAGAGAAGTGGATTTACTACTGATTCTAAAAATAAACATTTGGGATGTTTGAGACCTGCATAGTCTGTTGCATTAGAACTATAAAGCACAGATAAATAAAAACAGTGAGAACTCATTTTCAATCAGGATAAATTATAGATATTGGGAAGTGCCTCCTTTGTGCTAGTCAGTTATTGCAGGCAGTTCATTTTTAATTCTGTGGCACAACTTTCCATCTATATGGTCTAACTATAATGAACAATGATCTAAACAACCATTTGTAATTCTCCACTTTATAGCTTAAACAAAGTGCTCTCCTACACCTGCTCTAGAGAAACACCAGTTTCTTAAGACTTTCACATGCAAATAAACTCATATATGCAAAGTGCTATGCTTTTTCAGAAAGCTGGATGTCACATCTAACTATGTATTTGAACTTTTACTTCACAAGAAGAAAACTACTGACTTACAAATTGGCCATTACTATAGTACAGCGTGTAAGGTGAGACCTGAACCCTGTGTATCACACCCAAATCTGCTCTCCAGCTTTGTTATTTTGAAGGCTGGTGACTCACTCTGAACGTTTTGTTTGGCTGTCTCTGAAGAACCCCAGCAGTGCAGCCTGAGATTGTGCCAGTTGAAGAAAATCTTCAGACTATTACACTCTAAAGGCAGTGAATTTCTGTCTAACCCACTAATTCAGAGGAAACCCATTGCTTTGCCATATATTTTTACTTACACCATCCCTTCTTAACTTCCCGTGCATCAAGCTACTGAGGTATATATATAGAAAATCCGAGCACATCTCTCCAGTTTTGATATCACTACATTGGTTACCCGTGCCATTTAGAATTGACTTTAAAATACTGTTTATGGTTTACAAAGCCTTAAATAAGCTGACTCCATCCTATATTTCAGAATGCCTTTCACCTTACACTCCAAATCATAACCTTATATCCTCAAATTAGTGTCTGCTTAGAATTCCAAGAGCTAAACTTTAAAGAAGTGGTGAGGCAGCCTTCTGCTGTTATCCACCTAAAATCTGGAATAGCTTACCGATAGAAATTCGTCAGACTAAGCACGGTGGAGCACTTTAAAAAACTGATAAAAACTCATTATTTTAACATGGCTTTCCCATAGCTGCATTTTAGTTTAACCTTGATATTCTGTATATGCATTTAATTATCTTTTTTTTTTTGTTGCTCCGAAATCAGTACTAACCCCTGCTTTCTCTGCTGTTCTTTTTCCAGTTTTCTGTGGTGACGATCTGCACCACCACCACCTGATCAAGGCACCATGATGTCCCTACATTGATCGATTAAAGGCCAGAGGTCCACATGACCAACATTGTCTAATTCTTCCACATGGAGCATGAAAACCATGAGGACTGATTGAGGTCATTTATGTTAGGTAGAATGCATAGAGAGGGCTGGGTGGTCTTGTGGCCTTGGAGCCCCTGCAGATTTTTTTTTTTTTCTCCATCTCTCTGGAGTTTTTTTTTTTCTGTTCTCCCTGGCCATCAGACCTTACTTTTTTTCTAGGTTAATTAGTATTGCCTCATTTTATTTTTATATTTTTTCTTTTTTTTTCCCTTTCTTCATCCTGTAAAGCACTTTGAGCTACATCAATTGTATGAAAATGTGCTATATAAATAAATGTTTTTTAAGTGGTAATTTTGATTTACTTATTAAATAATTAACAACTCTAATGCCTCATTTAATTGGGTTTTATTTACAAGTTTAACGGTTTTGTTTATAATGTTTTGATGCTAAACAAAACAAATTAAATTATTTTCAGTTCTTATCAGGAACAGTCAATTAGGGCTAGCAAATATTTGTGTGAGTTATTGCCTCCTAATAGTGTTCTTTTTTGTGTACGGTGTACAGTGTGGGAAAAAAGCTATAATATTTGAACAAATTTTGAAATCTATCACTGCATTATTTACATTGCAAATCATATAAAAAACTAACATACTACATGAATTCTTGATTTATTTTAGGTAAGAATTTCACTTAGAAAGTCTCGTTGTTCATTAATTTATCCGAATTTCGGGTATCTTAAAACTGCATCAAGTAAATGTATTCCTCTCCAATCTTCAAATGGTCAGTTTTATTAAATTAGGGCACCTCGTTCTTAGTGTATTTCCAAAAGCAACACCCCATTTATTTATTATGTTTAATTCTGAATGTTAATTTTTTAATCTTGATATCTGTGCTTTACATGAATAATAACATATATTACTTCTATCGAAAATACCATAGAATATTCAATAAAACATCACAGAAACTGTAAAAAACAGATTCCTACTGACATGGATTAAATTAACCCCAGTCTTACACTAAATTTATGATGATATTGCCTTTTCCAAAATGCAATATTTATTTTGTATTATCATTATATATTGTGCTGACAATAGTGTTGAGTGGTGGAGTGATGTTTTGTATATAAGTTGATAAATATTTTTTATGTCTTTATTTGTTAGTCAGACAAAGCAAATGTAATATAGAGACTTTTAAGAGGAATGTTTTATTTTAGCAATGATAACAGCAGTACTTTGATGTCTAACTAACCAACCCTCGAGGCTTTATGGCTGACTCAGGATGTGAAATGTATTGCAGGGTTTTGGGGTGGGGGGCCTCAATGATTTGGCAACTGATTTTTTGTAGGACATTCTTATAAGCCAACCCCATAGTAAGCTGGCAAGCTTCAGCTAAACATATGGTATCCACTACTTGAGGTCAGGTGTGAAAAGGAAGTGTGTGCATCCATTGGTTGGAAGTATGGCTGTTTGGGATAGGTTTTTGAATCAGAAGCCATTCTGTATCATGACACCCTCTTGGCGTAAAGGTTTGAACAGAAATTGGTTGCCTTACCCTTCACTCTCTCTCTTTCACACACACACACACACACAATGGCCATGTAGAGAACTCACTGAGGAGCATAACTTGGCAGCCATACTAAGACTGGCGTGTGGCCTTTCCCGAGGAAAGCTGATTAGATATGATGACTTGACCAGAGGCATTTTAGTAACTACAAGTCTGTGTGCCACCTGAAACTACACATCTAGCATTTATCAGGTTGAATGGTTGCCAATATTCACATGTACTTTGCATCATTATTATTGTTTTATGAATATTATCAGTAATATATTATTAAAATTTGTAACTAACTCCTGCTTCTCCTTTTACACTCCCCAATTGCCTGATTTTATAGATGTAGAAGGAAAGGTGGGGGGAAGTTATAAAATACAATACCTTATAAACAGTGGTAAGACTATGGGATATGAGGTATTCTGATAAAGTCTACACAATAAAAAGTACAAAAGGGGAAAGAAGAGTAATATAGCATTCTACCAAGACAAAACAATACTATAAAGAGTTCAAAGCTTATAATTTGCTTATTATAACATTCCTTGCAAGTCATAATTAAAACAAAAGGAGCAAGAAAGCATTCAGACATATGATGCTCTTTTCTGCAGCCAGATGCCACAAAATTATTTTTTGTGTGGCTAACAATTCTGTGGTTGCTAATTTTCAGTCCAACTAATTTCTTAATCAGAATTTATGCCCCTCACACTGTGTAACTGTTTTCTTAATCAAATCTAAAATTTCCCTTTGTCAAAATGTATTCTTCATATTAAAAACACATTATGTATTTTTCCTCAAACTAAATACATTTATTCTGCTATTTTATACCTTACATTAATTTTCTACATTATTTAATTCACTGTTTGAATCCCATAATTGCTTTTAGATTGTTTATGAGTTGCAAATTATCCAAGCACAAACATAAGTGTAAATAATAATTCTATATCAAAGAAGCTAATTTAGTGTTATATGCACCCATGTGTGTATTCTCATCATTAACTAATTAATTTCACACAGAAGACTGCAAAATATTCATTGTTAGGTCCAGGAATTCTAATTAATTCTTGCGAAAAAAACAGCCATGTTTTAAAAAATTCTTAAAAGTAGTATGTATAATGTAAGAAAATTCTAAATTGGAATATTTATTAAGAAAAAGAGAGATATGTGTAATTAAAGGCAGAACATTTATTCTTTGGTTTAAAAATTTGTGTGGCTGGAAACCACAATGCACCCTTAAGATCAGGACTATGAAACAGCCTACCATGAAAAAGGGCTGTTTAAATATCTTGCCTCACAAAGAAGAGTCATTTTATTTTAATGATTTCCAAATAATGGTATTGTAATGACAAAGTATTTACAGCTGGGAATACAGAAATGTATTCTAGAGTGATAGAAGTTCAAATACTGCTAGCCATGCATGCCTTAATTAATGTAATAGCACCCACCAGATGCAAAATGTTTCATGTGAAAATCAGGGCTCTCTTTGCATTGTGAACAGATGTGCAAAGAAGTGGCCAAAATATGCCATAGCCTATACAGGATTGTTGAGTTTTATTTTTGTGTGCCATTTCATAAAAACAAGGCAACATGAATTATGTGTTTGTTTCGCCTTTGCTGGGGTTCCTCAAAATAAAGCCTTATTACTCAAAAAATATAGGCATGACAGTCAATTTTTCCCAGACATTTCAACTGTCCCTGTCTAAAGTTTCCTGTTGATAACACAAAGAAATAAATACATTCAGCATTTGGCACCATGGTGCCCCCTTCCCTCTCCAAAATCCTCTCCAAACAGGGATCCAGGTTCAGAACAATTTTAATACACATAAAAGCACTGAATGATGTAAAAACACTGAACCCCATCCCCTAATTCACTCTTAACCTACACATTTACATGAAAACTATATACAGTGGAACCTCGGTTCACGAACATCTCGGTACACGTACAAATCAGTTTATGAACAAAACGTTTGGCAAACTTTTGCCTCGGTTCATGACCACACACTCAGTATACGAACAAGCCAGTTTCCCTTTCAGTTTGTACATGTTCAGTCCCTCCCTGTGCATTTCCTGTGCAGCGAGCGAGCGAGCAAGAGAGAGAGCGCGCGCGCACGACAGAGGCACACACACACACAGGCGAGCGAGACAGAGGCACACACACACAGGCGCGTGAGACAGAGGCACACATACAGGCACTCCAGGCTCGCGAAAGAGATAGAGAGAGCGAGCGGGAGAGGGAGGGCTGGACGCATATGGTGGAAAAGGCTTGTTTTTGTTTTCAGTTCTGTTTACAGTGATCGGTTTATAGTGTGCATTGTAGCAATGTTACTTTTCTTGGTGGTTCATTAAATTACGGATTTTTCAAATGTTCATTTTTTTCCCTGTGCTTAAAACCCATTAAAAAAAAAGTGTTTTTAGCGAGCGGTGCCTAGCACAATAGCGCAAACTATTGCAGTGTTAGTTTTCTGTTGTTCAAGGTTTTCTCAGTGTTATTCAATGTTTTTACATTTAGTTTACTATTACACTGTGCATTCTATGGTTTAATTAACTATATTTGTGCTTAAAAACTAAAAAATATATATTTACATACAGTTCGTACGGTCTGGAACGGATTAATTGTATTTACATACAATCCTATGGTGGAAATTGCTTCAGTTCATGACCAAATCGGTTTACGACCAGAGTTTTGGAACAAATTATGGTCGTGAACCGAGGTTCCACTGTACATGGTTTTCTGCTGCTTCAAACAGTGTATTCTTTTTCCTTAGGGCTTGTTGTGCCAGTCCCTAAAGTAGTTTCTAATTGAAACAAACCAGAATGCAACATCACACTTTGTGCAATACACCAGTGGCTTTTCATGACAGTGGACACACTTTTTTCTAGTTTGTGTAACATCTTGTCGAAAGTATGCTTTTCAGTTTGGGTTGGTCAGGTACTAGTGGCTTGGTTGCATCATAGCAACTAATCACAGCAAGTTGAACGATCAGCTGTTGACGGAATGCCCTTTGAAATTTTAGCAGTTCTTTTGCAAAATAAAAGTATTGACAACAACTATGTCTATAAAATGCTGAAAAGGTTTTTTGTACCACTTTTTTCTTTTGTGGAAAACATTGTAATTTCCTAACAGTGCATCATAGAGGTCAACTCCAACTATGTGTTTATTGTAGTCCAGCACAGCATATGGAATGGTTATGCTCCTTTTTGACCAAACACGTTCATGGTCTTTTAACTCTTCTCCTTATCGTGGCCCCTGAGAAGGCTTTGTGAATGGAGGAACACATGATTAGTTTGTGGGTTTCCATCTACTTCTCAAAGAGAAGACCATCTTTCCTTAGCCACCGGATGGATTCTCTTTCTGCTTGGTTTGAAAGGTCGCTCACCATTGTTTTTGGAAATCCTTTCCTTTTGGACCTGATTGTGCCACATGCACCTGTTTTTCCATCAAATCCTGAAATAAAGCTAGACTTTGTAAAAATTATCAACATACAGCTTGTACCTCATTCCAAGCAGTGAAATGTCCATTAGTGACATGACAGACTGATGACTTTGCCCACTGTTTGAAAGCATTATTTTTCTTCCATAAATAAAGAAATTCCATGTGTTTTTTCTTACATAAATAAAGAAATTCCATTGTGTTAGCTTGCCCCATATGTACTGCTTCAGACCAATAAACGCTTAAGCTGCGACCATCCTTTCTTCAATGGAGAGGTGTCTGTTTGGCTGGTGAAAACCTTTACAAGATGGCACAATCTTATCATACAGGGATTTAATTTTGTAAAGGAGCTCAAAGCCATCCGTTCCCTTGTTTTTTCTTGTCATCATCAGTCTTCAGCGTCACAGAAATCCAGAGACCATGAAATAGCAAGAAACCGGCCTCTGGACATTACTGATGATGGAAAAAAGAAGTTGTACACACTTTCTGTGCTCCATTAATCAGTCATGTCATTTTCTTTGGCTAGGCCCATGTAAATAACCAAGACAATGTAGTTAAAAAAATTGCTTACAGTGAAAGGAGTTAATTTAAATTTCTTCCCCATTTTGCGTTTGTGTGCAAACTTTTTGGTATTTCCAACAAAGCTGGTCACAGAACTGCAGCTAAAAATAGCCGAAACAGATGCAAAAGTGAATAGGTCTGGGACATGATCAACTGTGGCCCTGGAGGATGCTTGGTTACAAAATCTAACTGACATGAAACATAGTCATCTTCATCTGATATGCAGGGCCACTGTTCTTCAAGCTGACCAGCTACTATATGCTGAACATCGTGCTGTGAGTCTTTTTTGTGGCCTTCTTGGGTTGTGAGGTTTTTGGTAAGTGGCTGGTCCTTGGAGTTGGGGGAAGAGCTGGGCATGTACTTCTGTCTGTGTGTGATGCTTTCACAGGTAAGCTAGTTCTTCTTTTGCCAGATATTGAGGGTCTATCACTTTGGCCAGATGCGAGGGAGGGTGGTACTGAACTTTTCTTCTGTGATGGCTTGTAGTCCTTGTGAAACTGGTCTCTGTGAAATGGTTTATAAACATATTTTCAAAATGCTTATGCACACACAAATAAATAAAAACTGTTTTGCTTATATGCTGTGATGGGCAGCCAGGTCCCATGCCTATCCAGGAAACCCCTGTTGCATATGTTCCAGGGGAGCAACCGTGGACAGCTCAATACCTCCTCCGGGACGCTTGGTGGCAGCCTCCCTGGCCGATGGCGATTCCCCAACCTCCCGCATAGCTCCATGGGAAATAGAGTCCTCCACAGCCAGGCTGTTGATTCCAGGCAGCACCCCCTAGCGGCCACCCCAGCTCCCAACCAGGCTGTGGATGACTCCATCTCCCATGGAGCCATGTGGGAGGTTGGGGAATCACCATCGGCCAGGAAGGCTGCCACCAAGCGTCCCGGGGGAGGAGCAATACTTTCCCCAGGCTATGAGAGGGCAGTCACCCTGGTCTGCGTGGGGACCACAGGAGCAGAGCTTGGAAGCTCATCCCTGTTGGGTCCCGTGGTCACCGCCAGGGTGCACCCAGACAATTATGGAGCCCTGGAAGGCAGAACTTCTGCCACACCAGGAAGTGCTGCCGGAAGAAGATCAGGAAGCACCTGGAGCACATCCGGATGATGTATAAAAGAGGCTGCCTCACTCCACTCCGGGAGCCAGAGTTGGGTGGAAGAGGACTAGAGCTTGCGAGTGAGGAATTGCAGGTGGGAGAAAGAAGAAGAAGGAAGTCTAAAGGAATGTTATTAGTGATTGATGCACTGTTATTGTGTTGTGCAGATGCAAAGAAGAATAAAATGTGTGTATTTTGGGACATTCTGTGTCTGCCTGTTTGTATCCGGGTCAGAATATTCCACAAAATATTTCAGCAAATCAAATACAAACACATAGTTTATTTCATTAAACTGTGCATAAATGTAGCACAATTTATATAATAAATATACAGTGCAGATTATTAATTTACTTTGAAGTATTTCATTTTAAAGGACAAGGTGATGACACTGACAATGAAGTTATTATTCAATCAAGATGGAGTATGAGTAGAGAGAACTTAGAAGACATCTTGGTACATTTTTAAATAATATTCTGTATGTGTTCATTAAACCTGCCATGTCAATCCATCTCTACCTCCATTTCATATCCTGTTTATCTAGTTCAGGGTTGTGGGTAGCGTTGGAAACAGGGTAGGAATGGAGTGCCAATAAATTTTTTATGGCTGTACAAATAATAAAACAGAAATAATGGAGGGCATTTTTTCCATCTGTGATTACAACAGAGTTTGACAAGAAAGGAATCTAATCCTAAAAAAAGGTAATAAATGAAACCTGAGTTTAACTTGTTTGTCATTGGTTCTACAACTCTGTTTAGTAAGGCTTTCCTCAAGTTTGAAAAAGTTCCAGATGACACTGTTGTACATTCAGTTAACAATTCCCCAAAATAGTTGTTTTGTAACATTTTTTAAACTACACTAGGCCATCATAAGAAGATGTAAAACATTTTAAGTAAATGTTAAATGCTTTATGATCATATTTCTTGATCCTTGACTGTATTTGTACCTCTGATTTAACTAGTAGTAAATTTGTTAGAAAAATGTAGCAAAACACTGCATTCAATAAACAAATGTGCTTTTTATTTTCCAGCTCCCTTTAGTGAGAAACATTGAGACAAATGAACCACAAAAGCACCTGCAAGTTTGTCATCCATGGCTGGGTCTCAGTGCTACAAGTTAGAATATAAAAAAATCAGAGTTTCATCAATTTTTGTTTCATCATTGATGTTCCTATTTACTGAAATATTTCTAATGTATAATTTTAACATAACACAGCAACAGCAGGCCTGACACATTAGAAAAAGGCTTATTGTTTTGGTGCAATACATGAAATAAACTATTTATCACAGAGATTACTATTTGTGCCTGACAAATATGTGAATCACTTCTTTTCAGTTCAGAGTGGCTATTTGACACCACTTTGAAAATTCACTCTGGGTTGGCTCAGTGCTTGAAGTAGAACCAAATTATTGGCAGTACAGGTAGTCCCCAAGTTAAGGACATCCGACATACGAACAACCTATACTTACGAAAGGAGCCACAGCTGCTCCTTCATCTGTCTGGGGACGCAACGTAGGCACCTCAGTAACTGCTGCTCCGTCATTTTTGGCCTGGGGACTCTGCAAGCGGTGGCTGGACGGAGGCTGGATGGGGGCGGTTTCACTGCTTGTACAGTGTGGTGTCCCTCGGGCGGCTCCATTTGATGAATGGTGGAGGCTGCACCCCTGTGATCCTAAGTGGGTGGCTGAGTGTGCTGCAAGAGGTGACCCGGGGCCCATAGTCACCGGGGCCACAGTTACCGCTCGTTTCCACTACGGAGGCTTGATGGGGCAGAGGGGGGCAGTTCGCTGCCTGCCTGCCACACTGCGCATCTACTGCACCTGACTAGACGGAGGCTGGATGTTGCGGATGGGGGCGTTTCACTGCCCGCCTACCACACAGCCTTGCAGTGTCCCTGAAACGGCTACCCCATTCGTTCACGGTGGGCGGCTGGTGATGCTGCAAGCAGTGACCCTGTTGTGGCTGAATGGAGGCCATTGAGGATAAATGGGGAGGCGGGGGGCAGCGTTATAGTGTGCCTTGGGTGACTGCTTGTTTAATGGGGAGGTGGTGGGCAATTCACTACCCACTTTGGCCGCACCCTGTTCATTCTCGGTGGGTGAACGCTGCAGGCAGCATACTGTATGCAAGTGGAGGTGACTGTGTGGTGGGTGCCCCCATTCATTCTCAATAGCAAGCCTGCTTGTACTGTTACATACATAGCAGGAAGTTGTCTCTTGTCAATACACCAGACGTGTATATGCTGCAAGTGATTTTCCCAAGATATTGAAAGATTATTATTGATGAGAGAGATTTTTTGCCAGACCAAATATTTTATGCAGACGAAACTGGCTGATAGGACCTACATTTCCAAAGAGGAAAAAAATGCACCAGGACATAAGCCATCAAAGGATAGGCTGACTTTATTAGTTGGGGGTAATGCATCTGGGAATTTCAAGCTCAAGCCTTTGCTGGTGCATCACTCCCTAAATCTGAGGGCACGACATAATGTAACCAAGGCATCTCTTCCTGTTATTTGGATGGAAAATAAACAGGCTTGGGTCACAGTTGCTGTCTTTCAAGAATGGTTTTTAAACCATTTTATATCTTCTGTTGTTGAACATTATTGTTTGGGCAAAAACATTCCTTTCAAAATTCTCCTTCTCTTTGACAATGCCCCTGGACATCCAAACACTTTAGATGACATGCATCCCATTGTAAGGGTGGTGTTTCTACCCCCCAACACAACATCACTACTCCAGCCAAAGGATCAGGGAGTCATAGCCTCCTTTAACTCTAGAATTACTAGAGCCTAAGAAAAAACTCGTAGATCCGGCCCACCTTAAATCCATTCACACCTCTCCGCCACTGTCTTTTGTCCTGTAAATGTGCCAATAAAGACAAGCAGCAAGCAGCCTGCTATTCCATCCCCCTACCGCCGCAGAACATGCACAAAGTTCTCACAGCTCATGCCTTGATTGATTGTCTGGGAGTGAAGTACTGGAGTTTTAGAGTGGAAATAATAGATCGTTATATATGGAACACATGCATTTCATGTGTGTTCCTTTTCTACAATAATCTGTGTAAATACATTTTTAAAACAGAAACGTTTTTCATATTTTAGTAGTAAATGACAAAATGTAGGCATAAACTACATAATGTATGAAGCCTGAAGTCCAAAGATCAAATAAACACTTTCACAAAAGGTTCAAGGAAAAGACAACAGCTTCTGTGATGTAGCGGTAAGATTTGCCGACTTGTAATCAAGAGTTCCCGGTTCGATTCCGACTGCCTCCTATATTTGCCGTTTTCAGTAGTGAGCTGCTCCTATTATTAATATTATACAGTATACACATACACTTGGTTTGCGTCTGTAACAGACGGTGTACATTTATAGGACTTGTAAAAGTTACCTTTTTTTTTTTCACTTTTATTCTCTCAGTCACAATCATGATACATACCACCGCCCTAGGGATCTGACGTTGTTAGTTTGTATTTGAAACTGGGAAAAACTGTAGATGTGAGTGGTGTTTTGAGGCAATGGAACAGGACATTCTCTGATCTGGAGGGATAAAAGCTGACACACAAACGCTAGTGAATCTGCCTTCTTCATATCTCACCGTCACTTGATTTTTTTTTTATTTAGTTTTATTGAGTGTTCCTGGTCACGCTGAATTAGTATGCACCATATGGTCTATGATGTCAAAAAAAGCCCAAAACAGAGACATATGTATATATGATATTTGGAATTATTCATTTTATGACCTGTATAGTACATTTCGGAAAACATTGTGGCACGGATGCAACATTATTCATATTATTCATATTCAGTCACATAACATCTTGTGGTTGTAATCAGTGACCGTGTGTTTTTTTTTCCCCAATCTTGCCAGTCCCCACATGTTGCTGTATGGGGCTGTTTCTTTTGTACTCCAGGACGTGCAGAGGAAAGAATAGTACAGAGAGGTCAGTTCAGCGCTATATGCAATCATCAAATTCAAATGCTCATAGTTCACACACACGCAAGGGTCGTCCTTCCTACATTTACGGGAGTTCTGGAAGAGTTATAACATTTATGATGCCATTAAAAATATTGCTGATGCTTGGGTTGAAGTGAAAGAGACAAATATGAGAGGCGTTTGGAACTAATTGTGCCCCCAATTCACACAAGAATTTTCTGGGGTTTACAGATGATGAAATCACCGAAACCAGGCAAGCTGTAGTTGCTTTTGAAAATCAGCTGCAGCTAGACATCAGTGAAAATGATATCATAGAATTACTTGACTCCCATGGCAAAGAACTAACCAATGAAGACCTTATGGAACTAGAACAGCAGATGATAGCATTCAGCAAAGAAAACCTGGGGACTCCAAAAAAAAAGTTTTCCACAAAAGAGTTAGCTGATGCATTTCGTCTCATCGAAGCAGGAATGGCAAAGTTAGAGGAGCAAGATCCTGATACAGAGAATTTCACCAAAGTTTACCAAACAGTTACACTTGAAGGCCTGAGATGCTACAAGGCTATTTATGATGAGAAAAAGACAAGCTCTGTGCAAACCCCTCTTGATGAGACCAGTCCCATCCTCTTCATCAAGTCCATCAAGTCCTACCAAAATTGTTTAATACTGTACTGTATTTGAAAATGTTTAAGCATTTACTATGCATGCACAGAAAGGTAAAAATAAATAATATGTTGAGAAAAACATCTGTCCAAATTGCATTTATTAAAATAATGTACCTGTTCCGACTTACATACATATTCAACCTAAGAACAAACCTACAGTCCCTATCGCGTACATAACCCGGGTACAGCCTGTACTCTTTTTATGTTGACATTTGATTAAAGAATTATGGGGATACCCTGTGAAGTTCTGAATGCTGGGATATGTCAGTACTCGATTGAAGAGTGGTGGAGATAAAAGTCCCCTTTAAAGTTCGCAAAGAGGTTCAGGTGGTCAACAGTCTCCTAAAAAGAGGTGCTGGTACTGTGAAATGCTGATCATCATCATAAGACAGTGGAAGTTAATTGAAGACACCCCTGTGATGATTCACAAAAAGTTGAAATTGGAAGAGGTGACTAGTAGCCCACTTCAAGCATTATTTATAATGGAGTACATTTTTTTGTGAATGTCCTTCTAAAAATCCACCTTAGTAATATTTCAGCAGTGATTTTATATGACACATTTTATCTATCTATCTATCTATCTATCTATCTATCTATCTATCTATCTATCTATCTATCTATCTATCTATCTATCTATCTATCTATCTATCTATCTATTATATTTTTGCTGTCCAATCATTTTGTATTGTTCATTTAAAATCATGAAAGTTTACAGTACACTTAAAAATTCAAACTGTATTGATACAATAATTTAAAATAAACTTAATTACAATTACTGTTATTAGTCACATACAAATTATTCATATACATGAATATTGCAGGCTTAATGAATTATTAAGCAAATACTGTCCTTAACTGCTTTTTTTTCTTCTTCTTCTTTGGTTTAAAAATTCATCAGTTGATGTGAAATCCATTTGGTCTGACCTGGTCATGCAAATACTACCTACTAAAGTTTCAGGATTCAATATAAACAGTGGAAATGTTTGGGAGAGAGGTCTGCCTTCATTTAAATGTTTATCGTATCATCCAACTTAAACAATGTTAGTGAAGTTTACAGATGATTTTGGTGTTATTGTATATAGAATTAATGGAGGTGGTCCAGAAAGAGAATTTCTATAGTTGTTGATGTCTATAGTTGTTGGGACAGCCATTCCTTTCTGGGATATGAACTATGACCTTGGATTTTGAAGATACTAATTATTAATCCTGGTTGTGTCAACAAAGAGAAAGGCAAATCCTAAGAAGCAGATTTCAAAAAGGGCCAGGAGATTAAAACAAGATAATCTAAAACTTAATCGAGTTGAGGTCAAAACCAGGAAAGCAACCAACCAAATTATTAAGCTCAATACACAATCCAGAAGCATAGTCACTAAACCAGCAAAGACTATGAGCCTTATATAACAAAATGAACACTTTTTATACACTCACATTTTCATTTAACTATGCAGACACTCATAGATATGCACCGCTTCAAACTTGTAATGGCAGCATGATGGAAGTGACAATGATAGCACAGCCACAATCACATGGTAAATTATAGAATGGCGCTGTGTGGTTGTCTCTAAATATGATTGGCAAAATGGCTGCATAGTGATGTCATCAAATAATGATACCAAAATATAGCAATGTCAATGTGAAAATAAAAATACAAAAAAAAAAATAAATAACAAATGGATTCTGCAGTCCAAAATCCTAGAATTTAACCATTGTCACACATGTGCACTTGGGAGACAGTTTATGGGTTTGAATACATGTATATTCCCTCCAGACCATGGGTTTATACTGCCCTCTAACTCTTTCTAATCTTTCCCTGCAGCCTATGAACCCTCATCTTAAAACAACTTCCAGTCCTCAGGAGCCAGTCAACATCACTTCCTCTTCCGTTCCTCTAGATCCCACCTCCATCCGATGTAATTTCTGGTTCCCAGAATTCTATCATCCCATTACGTCAGTTCCGGCTTGTCAGCTATATACAGTATATGGCAGCCATTTTTCATTTACTTCAGTTCTGTTTTGCGTGCATGTCTAAAAAGACATATCAAACAAATCTTTTTTCCAAGAATATGGGAAGGATCCCCAAACCTTTCCCTTTGTTTCATATGTTCTTTTACAACATGTACAAATGTATGTAACATTCTTTTATTGTCATAGCACCAGGTGTTCCATGTTGGTCAGACATATGAGTAGGAATTTCACTGTAACACAAAGATACAAACAACTGTAGTGTGTGCTTGTGATAAAAGCCAAGGGTGGAAGAATACAACGCCATTTAGAAATACTATAGATGAAATGCTCAGGTGGCCAAATTGAATAATGTGCAGTTCCAGATTTAAAAACTTTAAATCAATTCAGTGATCCTTACTCTGGTGTGATAGAACATGCAGCAGAAGCCTTGGGGATACTGTGACTCACTGGTGGAAATAGATATGGATGTGGTTTTGCTTGTGAGGGCCTCTAGAAAGTTTATCTTTACAGTTCAGTCCTTCATAGGTTTAAGAAATAGTAATGTGGAAGTAATTATGGGCTAACAACCTGTAAGTGATGACAAGCAGGACTTTGGTAGGTGCATTTGAAGCTGTGTGACAAACAAGTGCAAAACAAATCAGGCATATTTAATAGCATTTTATTGGCTTTGAGAAGTCACAGTTTGTAGGAGTTTTATTAACAAATGCCTCAGTTTTGCCTGACATTATAGCTTTAACACTACAGCAGATGTATCAACAGTATGTGATAGCAAGGGAAGTGTAGGTAAGCATTGCGTCTTTCTCTTCGCTCTTTTTAGAAGGCACTATACTCATTGTACTAAAACTTTATAGATGCATATTCATCTTACTGTATGCATTAACAACGAATGTGCCAATCTTGGTCTGAAAGTATTTTTTCATTACATTATGATTCCAACCTCAAATTGCTTTTGGTTAAATTCTGGGTTAGGCAATGACTGGATGAATGAATTTTATATTGTAGTAGTCGTACTAATATTGTCACAACTGCAGAGTACTATGAAATTCTTTCTTGTATGTCTAACATGCAAGAATTTGCCACTCTCTGGTGTTCTGATAAACAAGAATTTTACATACATTCATCAATTTATTTGACAAAAACAACACAAATCAGCTAAACTGATGTGCTTTACATATAGAGAAAGGGTGACTAGACAATGGATGGAGGAATATACCATACGAGAAAAGCCTATGGACATATGCTCTTGTTTTAGATAGTAACTGCATTGTTTTTATCTAAAAAGTAACTACACAATAGATGGAAATACAATTTTGTCTATTTTAGGACTTGCCAGAGAAGAGTATTACATTATTGGAAGAATGATTTCTGTGTCACTAATCCATAATGACCCTGAACACTTTCTCTTCAGACATTTTGTAGAATACAACTGTGGTAAAACAGATGTTTCACTATCTATCCAAGATATGACATATCCAGGCATTAAGAATGTATTTTCAATTTTTTGACTAACAGAGTGACATTGCATCAGTACTGGAAATTTTGTAAAAATTATCAAAAATAGTGTTGCAAATAAAGTACAAACTCCTACAAATGAAGTTTAATGGAGTTTGTTATTTAAAAACAGATTAAAGACATCCACATATTTACCAGTCCTGAGGAACATCATGGCAAAACACAACACAGTCCTCCTTTTGGCAGGATGTCTTCATAAAATTTTTTTGAAATTGTAAGACTTTAAAAATGTATCTAAATATGCTGATCAATATGCTGACACATTTATTGTATACAATGTTACATGACATTCAGAAATATATATTTTTAATAAATGAAGTTGTATACTGCTCAGATTGCATACTGTTTGTAACATGACATTAAGAAATATATATTTTAATATATTCTAAGAAGATTGTCAATCCAGCTTCAGAAAATTACATAAAATTCATTACCATTTGAATCTTATTTGTGCTTCAGTACACAAAGGCTCAGCGCAGAACTGATTGAAAGCATTTTCAGAATTGAGTTTAGTGAGGCAGTTAGTAACAAGAGACATAAAGAAGGAAGGAAAGGATCTTACTGGGCAGATTATCTACTAGATATTAAAGATGAAAACTATGATTTTCTGTTGTTATACAAAATATAGTAAAATATGAATTGTTACATATTAAACTGTTTAACTTTAATAAATGGAATTATGTAGAAATAGTTTTAAATTGAAGAAAGTAATACACTTATTAATAGGATTCAATTAAAACATTTCTAATAATTATATATGTTTAAAAATTATTGCTGCTTATGCTGATCGGCACATTTACAAAACAAAAGACACTGATGGAGTGGTGTGAAGGAATTTAAGGTGGGCCGGGATTATGACTTTTTTCATAGGTGTCAGGGATTCTAGTGTTAACCTGCAATTGCTTTGTCCTGCCTATGACGTTAATCTGCATTCAGCCCTGGAAGCAGGACCTCTAACTTGCAGGCAAAAACATGGGGGTTAGTGGCAGGATTGGCACTCCAGCCACTGTAAAAAAAACTATGGTGTTACTCGCTGTACTCGGTTCCCAATCCAGGTGGCTTGTTGTGTGGCAACCTCCTCCACCAGACACTTCATTAAAGAAAGGTGTATGATTTCTAAGCTGTAAGACACCATTTTCAGGTGTAAAATATGCAAATAATGAGAAACTATAGAAAAATAAATAAACCAAAAGGTCTTCTGCAAGAATCTTGTGTAACAGTTTTAGGCCAGAATACTTTAAAATGTTTTAGTTACAGACAAAGCTGGAGGAAGATGCAATAATACATTACTGCTACTGCTGTCACAACAGTTTAATATTTGACTGCTGCCGTACTGAAATCAGCATTGTCATCCAGCTTTTGGATATTTCCTCTGAATCATACTTCCAGGATGCAGATTGGCAGCTAAGAACTTCATTGTATACAAGAAATTCACCTTTGTTCTCATTTTTCTTTTTCTTATGATATGATATGATCATGCTACCTTTCTGCAAATTACAGGCTATTTGTTTTAAGAAGTTAAATCAGCATTAAATGTCATGTATAATGGATGTTAGTCAGGTGTTTAAGTATTTTGTCATTTATTCCTTGTCTTGAACTGTATTTGTGTAAGAAATTTAATTTAGACTAAAAATAACACGTTAGGAGGACATTTTGAAAATTCAAATATAAAAATTAGTGTTGTGAGAGCCTCAGCCACTGGCCTACATACTAAAAAGAAAGCAGCTTGTGGGGTAGCACCATTTTAATACCGTTGTGATGCAACACTGGGTGTTGAAAATAAAAAAAGACAGAGGGATAGTGTTGGGCATGAACCACGCTGTCTGAACCAACATTTCAAAAAAGGGTCTATTATTAATTTAAAATAGCTTCAGTACAGACAGTCATAAGTTGTTCTGTATTATAAAAGAGCTTTATAAATGATCACAAAGAGACATGAATTACAGTCTTCTGTTTTATGATAAGACACTGACAGAGAAAGTAGAGGATCACTGCTGAGAAGTAACAAAGGCATCTTTCAAAATGAAGTGACAGAAATGAGTCACCCATTAAGGAATTGGATGAATGCAGTGACAAGAGGAAACTGTTTGCAAAAATATGCACTTAAATAAAAATGAACCATGAAAAGAGAGAACAATAGTTGAGTGAATGTGTATGAATAATTAATATTGCTTTCTTTATGGCATTGTTAAACTACTTTAAATATATCTATATTAAAAGTTTAACACTAAAAATAGCTAAGCAATGAAAGTCTGAGCAGGTAAACCCTAAATGTCATATTTATTTAAGTACACATGTCCAATGCAATAAAAAGTACACACCCATTTTTCAAACCTACCAAGTTCACCATAAGATTACTTGGAACTGGAATCCAAATTTAACAGCATAAGGTCCAAGACAGGAGCCAGACCAATATGGGGTACCAGCATATAGCAGATCACATTCACAAATAACCGCAGTCTTACTGTATATAGTGGACCAATTTAGAAACACTAATTAACTTGGATGTCACAGAAGTCCACAATAACTTAGTGAAAGTTGAAATAAACATGGACAGGACTTTTGGTAGTGTGTTGCATGCAT
Source organism: Polypterus senegalus (assembly GCF_016835505.1). NCBI lineage: Eukaryota > Metazoa > Chordata > Cladistia > Polypteriformes > Polypteridae > Polypterus > Polypterus senegalus. The sequence continues at coordinate 205,505,571 of NC_053156.1, read as the reverse complement.
CTGCAGGCTACCCATACCTGAAAAACATGTTTAACACTAGAATTCAAGAAGCCTACGAAAAAGTGATAATGCTGGGTGACTTTAAATTACTTCGCACCTCTTCATCAGTGTCTTTGTTTTGCAAATGTGTTAATTATCACAGGCAGCAAGCAGCCTCCTATCTCATCCCCCACCGACGCATTGAAGTTTTTCCAGCTCAAGTCTGTTTATCTGTGTGTGAGATGCCTTGAGTTGTATAGGGTAAATAATATAATGTTATTTGGAATACATACATTTAATGTGTGTTCCATTTCGACAATGATCTGGATAAATGTAGGATGTGAGGAAAAGCAAGGCAAGAAATGTTGAACATGTAACTAAAACAGAATTTTTTTTCACGTTATAGTAATAATTGATAAAATATTGCGAAATGTATAATGTGTGAAGACTGAAGTTCAAATATCAAATAATTACTTTCACAAAAGGTTTGACAAAACAATTGTGCCTTTATTAAGGATATAACCAAAGAAAAAGAAATTATTCAATTTACATGTTGCAGTCAATATGTAAAAACCAAAGCCCATTTATCAGTTACATGGCTGGTTTAGAGGTAAGAATGGCTGCTGCCAAATTAAGAGGTTTTCTCTGCATTTTCCATTTTGAGTAGTGAGCTGCTGCTATTATTACTAATATATAATAAAAACATGATTTTTTCAACTGCTGATCTCCTGGAATTTTCACATAAAACTGCCATTACAGCTTACTCTCAATGATGTGAAAGATAGAAAACAGCCAGTGTGTAGCATGTTCTGTATATGGAATCTTATTGATGAGAGAGCTCAGATGAGAATGGCCAGACTCATTCATCTTAACAGAAAAGCTATGGTAACTCAGATAACCACTCTTTATGTCTATGGTGAGTAGAAAACCATCTCAGGATGCGGAACATGTTGAACCTTGAGGTGGATTGGCTAAACAGCAGAAGACCACATTAGGTTCCACTTCTATCAGCTAAAAACAGAATTCTATGTCTGCAATGTGGAAAAAGTTCACTAAAAGTGAACAAAAGAAGAATGAAAAAATGTAGCCTGGTCTAATAATGTGAGGCACACAGATAGGATCAGGAATTCATGACATGAAAAACTGAGACTTATTTAAGAGCAAAATGGAGGCCCAACCCAGTATTAGTTTAGTATTCCTAATAATTTGCTCAGTGAATTTGTACATATTTCACATAATGCATATACTATAATGTACTGTGACACTAGAGGGCGCTGTCGCTCCTGGAAACCCACAGTCTACACGTCAAGACACCAGGTAAAAGTATCAGAAATAATTTTAATTTCTTTTAAAATGTGCACAAGGCACCTCCACCTCCACAATACACAATTCAATAATCAATAATCACAATAAATCCTCCTCTCCACCCAGCATTTCCGTCACACTTCCTCCCAACTCTGGCTCAGCTTGCTGGGTTTACCAGAGTCCTTTAAATAGTCCGTGACCCGGAAGTGCTCCTGTTCTTCAGTCCACGTGATCCAATAGCACTTCCGGGTTAGATAAAGATTCATATAATATTCTTCAGCCCAGAAGTACTTCTGTTCTTCTGGCCCTGTGGATATAGGGAAAACAGGAATCCTCCGATGGCACCCACGGCACCCAGCAGGGCTGTGAAGTCGAACTCCATCTCCCATGATGCCCTGTGGGAATCCGGGGCACCTCCATGCTGCAGGGAGGACTCCATCTAGCGGCCTGGATGTATTGGCTGGGATAATCTGCTGGCCATCTTTCACAGTATATATTGTTGAAATGACTTGCTCAAGGTCACAGAGTGATTTAGAGACAAGGGTGGAACAGGTAATTTTGTAGTTTAGAGTCCCCAAGGGAATACTACCAACCAGTCTGTTATGCTGCGCTCACATAAGAGTGCAGCAAGTACATACAGACTTATGATAAGTACATAAAACAACTGATTCAAACCTGGCCACACTGTTAGATCACAAACTATAGCTAGTGAACCTCAGGTCCTGCTTAATCTTTTATGTGTCCTGCCATCTCATTAAGGTCTTATGTATAATAGATGTCCCCATATTTTCAAAGTCTATTTCTATTTTTGAATGTAGCTTTTTAATATTCTGTGTTTTTTTAATATATGCTTACTTTCTGACTAAAGGCCCAATAAATAATATTTTTATAAAAATACTTTGAAATGCTTTTATTATTTGTAATTTACTGTCTGTAACCAAAGCATTACAGTATCAGTTGTAGTGCCTAGTCTTTACAAACGTTTCGTGTTTTTTATTTTAATAATTATCATGGTTAAACAATAATTATTCATTTTCAAAATCAATTTTAATTTTACATCCATTTGCATTTGTCTATTTCCGAAGAGTCTGCTTTTTTAGTTTGACAAGTCTCCATTTTTCTAGTTATATTATAAGTATATTAAAAGATAGATTTACTTTTAATTAACATTTAAATCTTGCCTTGCCAATTCTAATTACTTTCCTTTTTCATTTTTATTATCTAATTTCAGTTGCACAGACTGATCAAAGCCAGATGGATATATTGGTTTATCATTTTGTGGGATACTCTCTGTTTGTGACCATTTTTATTTTCAGTTTGTTAGAAAAATATGGTTTAATCTGATTAATCAAAAATGTTACATTAAATTATCAATTTTCCCATCCATTCTCTCAGTGTCACTTGGTTCAAGGCAGGCATCATCTCTAGAAAAGTTGACTGCAGGACGCACTCATGCTGGGCCAATTTACAGTATCAAATTGTCCTAATCTGCACATCTTTGGTTACGTTCATATTATCAGGCTAAAGTGGCTCAAATCCTTTTTTTTTCCTTAATGTAACACAAATCAGTTTTCTGTTCATTTCAAATCAGATTTAAGTTACTTTCAAATGTTGTACTAGATCAGATGTTTATCTGATTTATATTCATGCGATGTAAATGAGAACATTCAGATTGGAATTCATGTGATATTGTTTGCTTATACGCATTGGCTGAGCACTGCTGTCATCAGCCAGCAATGGCAGCATGGCAAAACAATAATGGAGGAGAGCTACAGCTGTGACAACAATCATGGTTCCACCACTGCTGACTCCTTTCTTGTACCTACACATCTCTTGGTGCAGCAGTCCCAGCAAAAGCAAAATATAGTCGTCTGTATTTTTTTCACCTTCTCGACCTAATCATCTTCAGCGGACAAACTATTTGCCCTCCTCAAGGGCAAAATCCGATGCATACATTAGTCACTAGCACATTCATTTTGTTGGTTTTAGTATAATGAATTGTCGCACAACCAAAGTTTTTTGTTGTTGGTGACTTCTGACTTGTGCACAAATGTACAGTATCAGTGTTTGCATGCATTAGTGCCATTTCGGGGAACAGATGCATTCACATTACAGTTACATACAGATCACTTGTACTTATGACTGTGAACCATCAAAAAGAGGCAAATCTGATCTAAGCAAAAAATATGAATTGAGTAATGAAACTGGCAAACTAGGGCTATGGCAATAAGCATAGTACCCCAAGAAAATCAATATAAACCACAGAAAACATACAAAATGTACAGAAATACAGCTTGGGCTGAGATTTGACCCCAAGACGTTAGGTTTTGCAGTAACAGCACATAGAAAATACTAATAAATTAAAGACAAAAATAAAATAATGAATATTAATATCAGAAAACCTATAATTATGTATAAAATGTATTTGTTAATAACATAAACGTTATTGCAAAGGTGTTTTCCTTTAAAAAACCAGTCTCTATTAGGAGATAATTTCTGAATTTGATGCACTGTTTTGTCTCTTTTGATGAGTCAGTGAAGTGGTAAGCCCACCCAAGTACAGGCTCTTTTAATGCAGAATGCCTGACAGTTTGTAAAACGTCCATGTATCTTTTCTTGCAGAGAAACTGGCTGCATTTGTTTCTCTGATTAGAATTGTAGATGTACAAAGGTACTGAAGCATGTTATTACATGCTGAGCCAAACATTTGCCTTCCATTCGCATGGTATTAGTTTCAGTACAAATATGTGCAGTTTTAAAAAATTATTTTCCATCACAAAAGATCAGTTTGTTTCTGCTGATATACAGCTAAAAAGACTGATGTGTTAAATGTTAGGTTTGAAAAATGAAAATCTCGAATATTCACAGCTGGTACATTTGAAATGAATGTAATCTGCATATAATTTAAAAAATATTACTGCAGAGTATTTCATTAAACTCCTTGTGTTTATAGAGAACTAGGCAGAAAGTAATCTTTAAAGAAAGGGGTGGATATCAGAAAAATAACTTAATCTCTTTTTTCTCAATCCATCTGTAGATCCAGGGATCCAGTCTCTGTATAAACTTAGAGATGAAAGTGTCCCCGGAGTAATGCACCAAAATACAGGGTGACTACTCAAAGCACTCTTTGAATGGTACTGAACTGAACAGGGTCAGACCTGTGTGAGGTGGAAGAACTAAGCAATCCACTACAGTCCTACCCAGTAATTCTAATGTAATAAGTACATTATATTAAAAAGTAAAGAAAACTAATATGATATGATTGGTAAAAACACTTGCCAGTTGCCGGGCCATTAAAGAAAAGCCACAAATACTGTTGCTCCACCCGATTAATACAGTTCTTAAAAGGAAAATATAGGCAAAAAGAATACACAAATAAGCCGCTCTTAAATTTTAAAATGTGACATTTAGAAACCACTACTCTCCAAAAATAATGACTACAAAATCAAACATTATTTTCTCAACGTTTAAACTACTATGAAAAGGAGGACTAGTAAGTGGGAGGAAAAATGCAGACAACAGAAACAGCAAGAAAGGAAGGAAAGAGCAGGAGTGACACCCAACAAGACGAAAGCTGAGATTAAAATATTATTTCTATCGAACAGGAGGAAGAAAGAACCAAATTTAGCAATACCTTTAGGTTTTAGTTTGATGTACTTTGTTAAACTACTGTGACAGGACACAGGCAGATCAATTTCACTTTAATCAAGTTCCACTCACCTACTAATGTTTTTAACTCACCTTTTTAAAAAAATAGTCATGCAGACCAAGAAACCGGTTCATCACAAGGACACACATACAAATCTACAGCTAATCAAAAAATATGGCTCATGAAGATTATTTACAATACTACTTTACACAAAAAGTCTGAATTAATGTAAGACACCCTAATTCGGGGCATTCATAAGAAATGTAATGATTTATAAGAATAGTTACATCATCCGTCCATTCATCCATCAATTATCCACTGCTTATCCAAGGTCAGGTTGCGGGGGCAGCAGCCTAAGCAGGGAAGCCCAGACCTCCCTCTCCCCAGCCACCACCTCCAGCTCCTCTGAGAGGACCCCGAGGCGTTCCCTGGCCAGCTGGGAGATATAATCCCTCCAGCGTGTCCTGGGTCTACCCCATGGCCTTCTCCCAGTGGGGCATGCCCGGAACACCCCCCCAGCGAGGCGTCCAGGGGGCATCTTAACCAGATGCCCGAACAACCTCAACTGACTCCGCTCAATGCGGAGGAGCAGCGACTCTACTCCGAGTCTCTCCCGGATAACTGAGCTCCTCACCCTATCTCTAAGGGAAAGTCCAGCCACCCTGCAGAGAAAACTCATTTCGGCCGCTTGTATACATGATCTTGCTCTTTCGGTCACTACCCAAAGCTCGTGGCCATAGGTGAGGGTAGGAACGTAGATCGACTGGTAAATAGACAGCCTCGCCTTTTGGCTCAGCTCTCTCTTCACCACGACGGACCATTGCAGAGCCCGCATTACTGTAGTTACAGTACAAAATATATTTCAAATATTAAAATCTGTGCTTCATTTTAAATGTTTAAAGTGTAAATACACTCAATTGTAATAGATATTTGTCATTTTCACCCTCTGATAAAGGACTAGATCCCTTGTAAAGAAAACCTTGAAACAGTCTAAAACAATACTCCACATGTTTAGGTTTGAAGTTTGTCACTTTTAATCACCTTGGAGTGGTTTTACCACTGAAAGAAAATCAAATATCAATATTATCATACTCATGATCAGCATCCTTGAAATAGCATAAAACCACCTGCCTGTATAAATGACCCAGATTTTTGAAAACGTTTTGTGAAAAGGAGTAACTTGTATTCCATTACAGTGTGAACCTCTGAGCACAGCTGATGTGGAATGCTCAACTTCAAGTTCTTCTGATCATTTTTTGCTTAATACACCTATTGGCTTACTTTTTATCATAAAGGTGTAATTTCCTACACAAGATATGGTGTAAACATGCCCTAAAAATTAGAGTTTTTTCAGCTCTAGGGTCAAGAAATAAGGGTTAATCCCAAAAAACGTGACACCTTGCGTAACCAGACATACAGTAAAGTCACATTCAATGGTATATCATATGTGCAGGATTTCTAGTACTAGTAAATCAGGAGATACCAGACAAAAAAAAAAACACTGAAGTGATTTCAAAGCATTCATTAATAATTCTTATGAATGCAATTAAAAAATGATGGCTTGGTCATCAAATAAACTAAGAGGGGGCTAACCAAAGACAGAGAGAGACAGAGAAAATCAAAAACTGGCAGTGATCCTGTTTATTGTCATGCCAGTGTCAGTATATGGAAAACACTATAGAGCAGTATAACTTGTGTATGTACTAAGTGAAAAGTGGCCACCTTATCCTCACCTAATTGAATAATAAAGCCACAAAGGAGTGGCAGAAGGCTGGCATGCCACCATCTAGTAGGTAGCAGTAAATGGTCCCAGAGAGACAGGGTCAGGACTGTGTTGCATGTTTAAGACAGCCATCTATAAAACTGCCTGTGTGACCTGAACCTTTAGCTGTAACTAAGAGCTTAATGGGGTAGGGACAGCAGCAGCTACCAGAAGGAGTTCAAGTTTAGTATCCCTGGAGCAAAAGAAAAAGGTTTGATCCTGTCTACAGAACTAACCTCAGTTTGAGTCAGTAGCTTATTGAATGCAGACATGGGAAATTATGTAAGGCAAAAGCTTGACTGCCGAGAGGAACGTAAGTCAGCATCTGAATAATAGAAAGTGCTTGGTACTATAATAGACAAGTGGACAAGCCATTCCACCAAGCAGATAACAGGAAAATGTGTTTCTTCTGTATCTGTGTTTCATAAGAAAGTCTAAGTCAGTAGAAACATGATCCAATTTGTATTCTGAGAAAGTGAAACTTCTCATTAGTCAGGAAGTGAGACAATAAGCATCAACTTCTCCTTCCTATATTGTGACATACTTTAAGTATTCAAATTAAAGGATTACTTGTTTGGAGTATGTTGCTGTTCTGAAAATGTCAGAGAGTGCTTAAAAATGTACTGGAAGGTGTAAAACCATTTCATACAATGTACCAGTATGTGGTTCAATTTAACTTTAGAAGCTGGGGGTGAACAGTAAAGTAATTTATGTATGTCAATGACAACACACCTAATTCGTGATTCTGCATATTTCCTGGTATTACAGATATTTTTTTTCTTCCCAAGAGGAACACCTACATGATAATCATAAATTTTATCCATCCCTAGTGTATAAAATATTGAATATATTGAATGAACTAGATATTCCACCTATAATAAAATGCAGTCTTTCTCCAAAATATGTTTTCTATAATATGCAAGTTAGACATTTTGCAAAAGCACCTCACTAACTTTACTGTGGAAGTTTAACCTGTGGCTACAGTATAACTATAGGAGTGCCTCAAAACAACAGTCGTACCTGCAAAACACCTTTACAGATTCTGACAAAATACTGGAAACAGAATGACTGTAAAATAACTAAAAGATTGAGTCTTATGTAATGTGTGTGTAAAAATAGCCTAACTTGGCTCAAAATTGTATATCATATAAAAAATCAAATTTCTGCTTACAGGAAAAAGCAATCTAACCCAATGGCAACAAGGCTTTCTACATATGTAATTGAGAGTATGCTGCTTTATTTATTAAAAGAGTGTTACCTTTCCATTCTACAGTATATTTGCTTTTTTAATAATTTCTTTGCTGGGATCCATTTAATCAGAACTCAACAGTGACTGCATCAATTATGGAATGTGTTGTGTCATTGTTTTGAAAATATGCAAATATTACAGAAGTTTCATGTTAAATTGAAGGGGCAAATTGCATATGCTTTGTTTACTGTTGTGTATTAATGTACTGCATGTTCTGCATTTTAATTTCTGTCAGTTTTGTTTTTTTCAGCATTAGCAAAGCTTGGTTGCGATTTGTTTTATTATGGAACATCCAGAACAAAACAACCTCCAGTGTATCTTGTTTGCAGCACTAAGTGTATTATTGTTTGGCTAGTGGAACTTACCAAGTTCATTATGGGTCGGCCTACTCTCACACCCTAGGCTTAAAACACACAGAGGAAGACACATACATACACAGATGCTATCCAATTAAGTACTGAATATAAATGATGCCTCTCATTCCTCAGTACTCCACCTACAACAACAACAACAACAACATTTATTTATATAGCACATTTTCATACAAACAGTAGCTCAAAGTGCTTTACATATTAAAGAATAGAAAAATGAAAGACATAATTATAAAAAATAAATCAACATTAACATCGAATAAGAGTAAGGTTCAATGGCCACGGGGGACAGAAAAACAAAAACTCCAGACGGCTGGAGAAAAAATAAAATCTGTAGGGATTCCAGACCATGATACCGCCCAGTCCCCTCTGGGCATTCTACCTAACATAAATGAAACAGTCCTCTTTGGATTTAGGATTCTCACGGAAGGGCTTGATGATGATGATGGTCACGTAGACTTCTTCCTTTTAATCCGTCCATCATTGTTGGAGCATCATGAAGCTTTGAGTAGGTGGAGGTGGCGCAGGCCACCACCACAAAGAAACCGGAAAAAGAAACAGAAAAGAGAGTAGGGGTCAGTACCGATTTTAGAGCCACCATGAATAGTTGTTATGATGAACTAGGAACTCATTAGCTTTAGTATGAACAACACACTAATGTCCCAGGATATAACCTACATCTAAAGGCTACCTTGGTACCCATGAATGTATGGTCTTCTGTTGTGGGCATCTCCATCAGCATGCTAATCCTATGCTAAAGAAAATGAAACTTTTCCCACTCCAGGTGCTATGTATTTAATTATTAGCTCAGTAACTTGAGAGGTACAAAGTATTAATTACTAAATTAAAAGGTAGAGTAGCACAAATAGAATAATAACAAGAATGTATAGAAAATAGTGAATAATAATAAAGTCCCTCATGCACCCTTGTTTTAAAATCAAAAAGCTTAAACAATACTTTTTGTAAAGATTAAGACAACACCTTTGTCAGATGAAGAGTTATCTTAGGTGACTTTTACATTCCAAAGTTAGGCTGATGCATGGATAGCTTCTTCAATTTCCAGGTGCGTGTAATCTCTCGTATTGAATGTAATAATAAGCTGCATTTAGCGCCTTTCACAAACCCAAGTTCGCTTTACATACAGAGTAAAAAAAAATGTAGAATGCTGAATCTCTGTTGTCTCTCTCTTTCCCACCCTTTCTTTATGTCCATCTGGGGTTGTGTACCTCATGATTTCACATACAGATAACTGGCTAGCTGCTATAGTGATGGATTGCTCTGCCTAAAAGATTTGATCATAAAAGTATATACAAAACACTATTATCAAGGGTGGTTTATCTGGTGTTTCTTTGGTTCCCTTGGGAAAATAATTTCTCCCATTAAACATTATAATGGATAACAATGTGGATAATATTGAAAGAAAATGTGCATAGACCTTAAAAGGAAAATATAAAAAACTGCTTAGATTTAAAACAGTGTCTCTTACAGTGCCACTCACTGAATTGTTTGTTGCAGAGTTTTACAGCACTGCTCTTTTTAAGACAAACCCAGAGTTCATTTATAGGTCATCACAATTAGTCTGAGCACAATCCTGTAAATGAGGCAGACTTCAGCTTGCTTTTCATATAGTGCCAACAGTACCAAAATGATGATTGTCCAATCCATAACAAGGTGCCTACGGTTTGGTGATGGCATAATTTACACATTTCTCACAGCTTGTGCAGGTCAGGATGTATAGCTTCTAACATCTTAGGATTGGGTAAGTTGTAAAACTGTACCTCACCCAAACCAAACACCTTACTAATAAGTGACATATGCCTTGCTGTTATGATGGTACTTAAAAATATAGTTATTCTAGTTAGATGAGTGTTACAAAGCCCACTATAGGGTGTGCTAAGCTTGTTCTAGTCTGCTCATCCTTCCTTCTTTATCTCATTTGATTTACTTGTTTATTTATAAACTCTTTTTAGAATGTTGCTACTTAGACATATCTACTCCAAAATTTGACAGTGTGCACTTTGAATAAATCTTCCAATAGGAGGTTACTGTATATAAACAAGTCTAAAACTGTATGACGTTATGCTTTGTTTGCTGTCATTACTGCTGTCATTCCGTTATATAGACTAACTGCTACTTCTTCTCGGCAGGCCATCTTTTAGAACAGGTTTCTGTCATTTGCATTTTAAAGAAAATAATGTCTACATGACCTCTCAGAAATATTTATAATCTAAAACAAAAATAATTGACCTTAACAGGTATTGTTATAATTTATGCTGAATTGTAAAATTTATTTGAAAATTAAAACCTAAAAGATATGTGCCCCTTTACCTCATAAATATGAATATTATGAGTGTCATAAGATATGGCTAATTTTACGCTAATTATGTGTAATTCAATTACATGAAATATTCTGAAAAAACTACCGTTAACCAATGGAGACTAAAAAGTTCCCCCTTGAAGACACATAATTTTACAATAAGGTTTCGATCCTAGCCAATATGCTCAGTTTTTAATTTTCAACTTTCCCAGCAAAGCACATTAGAAGATTTTCTTTGGGATTATGCAACTTTAACAATAAAGGTGAAAAAAGCATAACCATTTTAATCCCCTGTGCTCCCAGAAATACTAATTGATTTCTGTGAGATGTTCATGAAATATAAATATTTCAAATTTACAAGTCAGTAGAGTATTCAAAATAAATCTGAAGCCATTTGTCCTAGGGAACAATTTTGCTTTCTGTGTACCCTAAGAGTTATTAAAGCAATTTATAAAGTGGCAGCTAGAAAACAACTAAAAACAGGAGAAGTATTAATTGTCAAAATAGAAAAATAAGGAGTAGGTGAGCTTGAGCAGGTAATGAACAAAGGGTACTTTAAGCAAGATGAAGGGCAGCAGTATATTAGACATGGAATGCAATTACAGAAGTAATACTAAGTATATCATAGATGATGGGAAAGTTATGAGAGGTACACAACTAGTAAGGTTAGTGCTTTTCTGGTAACATTACTGGCTAAAGTCTACTTTTGTTTCTAACTAAATGCTGCTAGTGTCTTATGTCATGATTAGCACACATCAATAGCCTTAATGTCAGTTTCGTTTACAATTAAATAAGGAAAAAACTTCATTATTTTTACAAGCCCACAATTGTTTTTTCACTCTTCTAATTACAATCAATTCCTTGAGCTATAGCGAGTCTGTAGTGAGTCTTTGATGAAAAACATTTACATACATACATACATACATACATACATACATACATACATAGTATTTGCATTGAATCCAACCACTTCCCCATCACAAACGATGAACTGTGATTAAACAATTGAGAAATTCAAGTGGGAATTATACATATTTCCTTATTTTGCTATATTTATTTTAAGTCTGCAAAGCTTTTCATTGCAATTATTCATTACCTTTGTATTTCTACAGGCAACTGCAATATTATCAGGTTGTAATACACAACTAAGAGCACCTTGAAACAATTCCCCAGTGTAACAATGACTAAATACAAAAACTATGAAAGAAACCTGTTACAATCACTTCCTGAATTCAACAACTAGTAATTCATTAACTAATGAACTACTTTCCTGCTCACTTTCAAGATTCTTCAGCCATGCTCAGATTTCTGTCTATTAACAATCTATTTGTTTACTATAAACGTAAAAATCACAGATTCAAACAGATACTGTTGTCTATATATCTTTCCAAATTATGCACAAAAAAAGGGAATGGTTTTTCATTCATCTCACACTAAATTTTGTAAAAGAGGTTTGGGTCTGCCACTAATGGAAGAATTACTTAACTGATTCTTAATACTACATATTTAAAAGGTCTTTGCTACATGTGCAAAAAAGTACTTTTTTGCTAGAAGAAATATAAGTAATACAAAGTTTGCATATAAATATATATATAGTAAGAATGCATGTTTTAAAATGCAAAAAGACTTTTCAGACATAAGTCTCCTGTAGTGGACTAACCAACATGCCAGTTCTTAGGTTATGAGGGAGATGGGCAGGAAGAGGCAGGTCCTGGCTGATGGAAACTAAAAATGACGTCAGAGAAGGAGAGCTATCATTGTCTCTGACAGCGGAAGGGGAAAAAGAGGACAGGTCCAACCCCTGGATCAGTGGAGAACAACCAATACCAAAGCCATTAATATGTATTTTATGTGCACATGCAGTAATACATCTGTAGTCATGGTCAAGCACTAGTAACCACAGGACCTCAGGTGAAATGTTGGGGTGCTAATTGAGCCACCCTGTTCAGTTCTTTCAACCAAAGGCACAAAAATAGGAGAAAAATCAATAAAGCTGTGTGCTGTTCTTACTTTTTTTAACAGTAAAATCCCTGAAACCTATGAAAAAACATAGCTAATCCTGGGCCACCTTAAATTCCTTCTCAACTCTTTCTTAGCATCTTTTGTTTTGTATAAGGTAAATGATATATCGTTATTTGGAATACATGCATTTCACGTGTGTTCTCTGTCTGCAACAATCTGTGTAAGTGTAGGATGACGGCAACCTGTTGCTGCATCCAAACAGTACCATCTTTCGCCATTGTGCCTGGGGCAGCTGCGTTGTTCTTTTGTGTGAGTGGACATTTTTTGCGGGGAGGGCTTCTGTTCTCTTTCTCCAATGTAGAAGAAGAACAACAACATCATTTATTTATATAGCACATTTTCATACAAATAATTCAGATCAAAGTGCTTTACATGATGAAGAAAGAGAAAAAAAAACCAAAATAAATAAGAATTAAAATAAGGGAACACTAATTAACATTGAATAAAAGTAAGGTCCGATGGCCAGGGAGGACAGAAAAAACAAAAAAACTCCAGGCAGCTGGAGAAAAAAAATAAAATCTGCAGGGGATCCAGGCCACGAGACCGCCCAGCCCCCTCTAGGCATTCTACCTAACATAAATGATCAGTCCTCACCTCATTGTATTCAGGGTTCTCATGGAAGAACTTGATGATGACGGTCATGTGGACTTCTGGCCTTTAATCCATCAATGTAGGGACATCACAGTGCTTTGATCAGGTGGTAGTGGCGCAGGTCACCACCCTAGAAAACTGGAAAAAGAACAGAAGAGAAAGTAGGTGTTAGTTCTGTTGTTGTTGTTGTTGTAGTTCGGATTTTGAATATGAATACCATGAATAATAATGATCATTAACTGAATATACAGAGCATCAGGATTAAACTAAGATGAAGCTATGAGAAAGCCATGTTAAAATAATGTGTTTTCAGCAGTTTTTTAAAGTGCTCCACTGTATTAGCCTGGCAAATTACTATTGGCAAGCTATTCCAGATTTTAGGTGCATAACAGCAGAAGCTGCCTCACCACTTCTTTTAAGTTTAGCTCTTGGACACAGACACTCTTGGAGCAGACACTCATTTGAAGATCTAAGGTCACGATTTGGAGTGTAAGATGTAAGACATTCTGAAATATAAGATGGAGCGAGATTATTTAAGACTTTGTAAACCATAAGCACCATTTTAAAGTCAATTCTAAATGACAAAGGTAACCAATGTAGTAACATCAAAAATGGAGAGATGTGCTCGGATTTTCTTTTCCTAGTTAAGATTCTAGCAGCTGCATTCTGCACTAGTTGCAATTGATTTGTCTTTTTTGGGTAGTCTTGAGAGGTGAGCATTACAGTAATCTAGTTGACTGAAAACAAAAGCATGGATTAATTTCTCAGCATCTTTCAGTGATATAAGAGATCTAACTTTTGCTATTTTTCTTAAGTGGAAAAATGTCCTAGTAATCTGATTAATATGTAATTTAAAATTCAGGTCAGAGTCAATAGTTAACCCTAAATTTATTACCTCTGTCTTGATTTTAAATCTCAATGCATCTAGTTTATTTCTAATAACCTCATTATCTCCATTATTGCCAATAACTAAAATTTCTGTTTTCTCTTAATTTAGTTTGAGAAAATTATTACTCATCCATTCAGAAACACAAGTAAGACATTGTGTCAGTGAATCAAGAGAGTTAGGGTCGTCATGCGCTATTGATAAGTACAGTTGTGTGTCATCAGCATAGCTATGGTAGCTCACATTATGTCAAAAGATAATCTGAACTAACGGAAGCATGTAAATCGAAAAGAGCAGCGGACTCAGGATAGAGCCTTGTGGAACACCATATAGAATATCATGGGTCTTTGAGGTATAATTACCACAACTTACAAAAAATTTTCCACCTGCCAGGTAGGATTCAAACCAATTTAAGACACTGACAGAGACTAAGGCAATTTCTAAGAATATTGTGATCAATGGTATCGAATACAGCACTCAGATCTAAGAAGATGAGAACAGATAAACCGCCTCTGTCTGCATTTACCCGCAAGTCATTTACTACTTTAACGAGTGCAGTTTCTGTACTGTGATTTGTTCTGAAACCCAACTGAAACTTATCAAGAATAGCGTGTTTATTGAGGTGGTCATTAAGCTGCATAATGACTGCCTTCTCTAGAATTTTACTTAAGAAAGGCAGGTTAAAATATAGGTCTAAAATTTTCAAAAGCAGAGGAGTCAAGATTATTTTTCTTGAGCAGGAGTTTAACTACAGCATTCTTAAGACAGTCTGGGAAGACCCCCGTATCTAATGACGTGTTTACTATGTCAAAAATACAATCAATTAGAATGCCCAATAGTTCTTTGAAAATACTTGTTGGTATTGGGTCGAGGACTCAGGTGGAGGGTCTCAGTTGAGAAATTATTTTATATAAATCAGGTAAATCTATCCTGGTGAAAGAATTTAATTTGTTTAAAATGGAGTACCGAGGTTTAAGTGGTTCAGTATTGGGGAGATGTACTATATTATTTCTAATATCATTAATTTTTTGATTAAAAAATACAACAAAAGCCTCACAAGTTTCACTGGAAGTTTTTGGAGGCATTCCATTGAGTGGCCTGGATTTAGCAGACAATCAATCATAGAGAATAAGACTCTGGGATTACTAGCATTGTTATCTAGAATTCTAGAGAAATAACAGTGCCTCTCAAGACGGACTATGTTGTTGTATTCTGTTATTTTAACCTTCAATCTTTCATAATGGACAGTCAGTTTAGTTTTTCTCCATTTACGCTCAGCTCTCCAGCATGTTCTCTTAAGATCAGACACTCTTTGGGTATAACAGTACTAGAAGATTTTTTAACTATCTTTTCAGGTGCAACTGTGTCAGCAGTTCGGAGGCACAGATTCGATTAAAACAGCTGCACCATCTGAGCTCAGCCACGTTTCACTTAGTGCAATACAATCAATTTTCCTATCACTAATAAGATCGTTGATGGAAAACGTCTTGTTGCTTAATAAACATTTAATAGAGCCATATTTACTGTTTCAGAAGGGCAGAACTGAATTTTATGTGCGTTATTATTATTTGAGATAGAAATTAAGTTATTTTTATTAGTACTGCTCTGTGTGTATTTTTTATTTAATCTACAGTATAATCTGTTTTTATAGTTTGAATGCATTGTTCATCTAGAGGTGTAATTGTGATTAAATTATTCATATTTATGCTGCACTGCCTAGATTTTTTACATGTACTGAGGTTAGTTATTAGAGTGTTAAAGCAGTATACTTTTGAAGAAGATTTTCTTACCAAATTATCACAAGCACTACGGAAGGGGTTAGAAGTAAAAATAGAGAGTCAAGAGAGACGAATATACCTTGGCGATATTTTCGGAGAGGACCCGGGCACCGAATCTATTTGGATGCAGACCATCCCACTTGAAGAAACGCGGCCTCTCCCAGAAGAGGTCCCAATTGTCTATGAACCTGATGTTTCGACTCTCGCAGAAGCCTTTCAGCCAGATGTTTAACACCAGCAGATGAGTGTAATACTCGTTCAATCTTCTAATGAGAGGTAAGGGACCCAAGATGAAAAATCTTGCAGCCGGGGTCCTCTCCTTTGTGGCTTTAATTAGTGCTGCGAAGTCCGCCTTGAGAATCTGTGACTGTCGGTATCTCACGTCGTTAACCCCGGCATGTATCACAATGGATCCCACTGCCCTGTTCTTGTGCCTCTCGAAGACTGTCAGTGCACGTCTCATAACATCTCAGACAAGAGCACAGGGAAAACAAGAGACAAAATATTTCTGATTAGGGCATGCAATGTTCAGGTTTCGTACGATTGAATCACCAATCACAGATACATCACCCAGGGTTGAAGGAAAACTGGGGGCGTGGAGAGGGTTGAACCGGTTCTGGGTGGAAATACTTGCCTGTACCTGTGTTTTAGTCATAACCCCCTGCCTGCATAGCTGAAACAGGCCAAATTCTTCGTTTGTGACAAGTCAATGGGGTAAAGCTAACATGTCTTTATTTGAAGACAGCAGTGTCAGATCAGGGGGAGCGTAAATGTGACTGAGAGAATAAAACTGAATAAAAAAAAAACACTAACCTTTACGAGTACCATAAATTTACACCGGCTGTTACACACTCAAATCAAATGTATGTTTTTATTTTATAATGGTAACAATAAAAGCAGCTCACTAATTATGGGAAGCAGCAAGGCTCAAACCCGCATTCTCTTGATTATGAATCAACAGTTCTTACCGCTGTACTACCAAAGCAGTTGTATCAATGAATAACCTGATTTCCAAGACTTAAGCTGGGAGAACTTTTTGCTCTAGTTGAGCTATGTTGTCGAGCTGTTTGTGGGTGGGTTTGATAGCACGCTGCTTGTGCTAATCGAAAGAACCTAATGGAGAGGTGCAAAGGAATTTAAGGTGGCCCGTGATTGTGAGTTTTTTTACAGTCTTCAGGGGTTCTAGTGTTAAGTAGGTTTGTCAAGCTTGTTGTTGCATTTCCTTCCCAAAGATGGGTAGTCTCCCAAGTAAGCTGCCACCTTCCAGGAGCACCCACTTTTTATGGCTCCTGGATTGGAAGGGGCAGGGTTAGTTGCTCTTACTGTGCAACTTCTCTGGGTTGTAGGTGAAAAAAGAAGCAAGGTGGTTAACGATTGTGCCACCCGTTGTCCTTGGTTGGCAGTGGATACTTTTGGCGAGACAGGAAGGTGACCCTCTGACACACATGTGAATATATATATATATATATATATATATATATATATATATATATATATATATATATATATATATATATATACATACACGAGTATATATCACACAAAATGCCATTTCTGATGAACTATGTTTAAAAGATACACATAAATATACATATATTTTACACCTAAATCTACATTTTCCTACAGTCAACAAATCAATAATCTTAAAATCACTCCTATTTTCAATAATTAATAATTCTGCAATTTAACCTATTATCTTTTTAAAAGTTCATCTTTCTTAATTATTTTGATCTTCAGTGTTTTTCATCTGTGTTCTCAGGCTCTTAAATAAATTACTATATATTTAATGTTCAATCAATAATAAAAATACAAGACACAATATTTTATTCCCTACATTCAGAAAATCTCTAACAGCTGTGGTAGCTGAGGTCTGAAACTCCTCATTTATTTCTCTGTGTAGAGTAAACCTTATTATCTTAGTAACTTGCAACAAGATATACAATGTTTCTCTTTTTTTTTGGGGGGGGGGCACTCATATTTTGTTTTAAAATGTTGTTGAATGTAAATTTGTCTTAATATGCCTACTGTATTTTCCTGAGTGGTGGCTGTAACCTGTTTTGTTTTTGTTTTAGGATGCAGCCTACATTTCTTAGAATAGCAACAACTCCACAGGTAGCTAATGATGTGCCAGTTCCGTTATCCAAAGTAGTCTGCCTGACCACAGCATAGGCAATGGACACCTGCTTTTTCGGTTTTAGCTGACCTCCCAAATTTTCTGATTGCAAGAGGAAAACTTCACCCCCACAGGGGCAGTTTAGTTGGACCTAGAGATTCAGATTTATTTGGGATTCTAATGTTGATTAAGAAATTCAGAAAAACTACTATCAAAACTTAATCACAAAACAGTGAATAATGATGAAATGAGAACTGGCAGAAGGTAAGCTGCTACCAAAATTCCAGACTCAAACACATACAAAAATGTGAAGGTAATCTGTCACAAAAACCTAGATTCAAAACCATACTAAAACCAAACATTACCTGCCTTCTCCCAGTATGTGAATTGTAACACCCAGGGAAACAGGACTATTGACCTACTGTATGCAAAGGTTAAAGACGCATACAGTGCCACCCCGCTGCCTGCGCTTGGGAAAGCGAATCATAACCTGGTTCTGCTTCAGCTTCACTACAAACCAAGAGTGAGGGAGCTACCTACAACCACACGCTCATTCAGGAAGTGGTCCTCTGAGGCAGAGCAGGCCCTGAGAGACTGCTTTGGAACTACGGGCTGGGATATCCTGCAGGGATCAATAGTGAGAACATTGAGGAGGTTGTTGATTGCACTACTGACTACATCAACTTCTGTATTGACATTGTAGTTCTAGTAAGAACAGTACACTGCTATGCTAACAACAAGCCTTGGATTACAAGTGACATCAAGGGCCTTTTGAACCAGGAGGAACTCCGAGTCCAGCTCAGGGAGGCGAAGGAGCAGTACAGGAGAAAGCTGGAGCAGAAGTTGCAGAGAAACAGCATGAAGGAAGTGTGAGATGGGATGAAGATCATCACGGGCTTCAGCTCGAAGTGGGGTGCCACCATCAAGAAAGACGTAGAGAGAACAAACCTGATGAACAACTTCTTTAACATGTTTGACCATCCTAACCCACTCTCACCTCAAGAGTACTGCATCCTCCACCCATCCTTCTGCTAATACCAGCATAGGAGAGGGTTTCCCCCATCCACAATTACAGCAACCTACATAAGAAGAGAGCTGAGGATACTTCGTGCCAGCAAAGCAGTGGATCCAGATGGAGTATCGCTATGACTGCTGAAGGCCTATGCGTTGGAGCTGGGGAGTCCTCTACAGCGCATCTTCAGCCTGAGCCTGGAACAGGAGAGTCTCAAGGCTTTGGATAACATCTTGCATCACCCCAGTCCCAAAGGTATCACGTCCTGGAGAGTTGAATGACTTCCGGCCTGTCACTCTGACGTCACATTTGATGAAGATCGTGGAGCGGCTGCTGGTTCAGAACCTGAGGCCACAGGTCCACAACGCCCTCGACCCTCTGCAGTCTGCAGTTTGCATACCAGGAGAAGGTGGGAGCGGAGGATGCCATCATCTATATGCTACACCGATCCCTCTCCCACTTGGACAGAAGCAGTATGTTTCTGGACATCTCTAGCACCTTTAACACCATCCAACCTCGGCTACTTAGTGTCAAGCTGACAGAGATGGGAGTAGATTCATACCTGGTTGCATAGATAGTACACTATCTTACAGACAGACCTCAGTATGTGCGTCTCAGGAACTGCAGGTCTGACATTGTGGTTAGCAGCACAGCAGCGCCGCAGCCTATATGCATCGGACTTCCAATACAACTCTGAGTCCTGCCACGTGCAAAAGTTCGCTGACGACACTGCTATCGTGGTCTGCATCAGGGGTGGGCAGTAGGAGGAGGAGTATAGGAACCTAATCAAGGGTTTTGTTAAATGGTGCGACTCAAACCACCTACACCTGAACACCAGCAAAACCAAGGAGCTGGTGGTGGATTTTAGGAGGCCCAGGACCCTGCCGGACCCTGTGATTATCAGAAGTGACTGTGTGCAGAAGGTACAGACCTATAAATACCTGTGAGTGCAGCTGGATGATAAATTGGACTGGACTGCCAATACTGATGCTCTGTGCAAGAGAGGACAGAGCCGACTATACATCCTTAGAAGGCTGGCATCCTTCAACATCTGCAATAAGATGCTGCAGTTGTTCTATCAGACAGTTGTGGCAAGCGCCCTCTTCTACGCGGTGGTGTGCTGGGGAGTCAGCATAAAGAAGAGGGACTCCTCATGCCTGGACAAACTGGTGAGGAAGGCAGGCTCTATTGTAGGCACGGAGCTGGACAGTTTGATATCTGTGACAGAGTGATGGGCACTAAGCAGGCTCCTGTCAATCATGAAAAATCCACTGCATCCACTGAACAGTATCATCTCCAGACAGAGGAGCAGCTTCAGCGACAGACTGCTGTCACTGCCCTGCTCCACTGATAGACTGAGGAGATCGTTCCTCCTTAACACTATGCCACTCTTCAGTTCCACCCAGGGGGGTAAACGTTAACATTATACAAAGTTACTGTCTGTTATACCTGCCTCGCACTTTCCACCTTGCATTTTTTTAACTTGCACTGCGTTTTTATTGCTCTTTAATTAATATTGTTTTTATTAGTATGCTGCTGCTGGAGTATTTGAATTTCCCCTTGTGGATTAATAAAGTATCTATCTATCTATCTATCTATCTATCTATCATACGATAACCTCAAGCTGAATTGTCTCCTAAATCTATAAACTTAAAACTGTCCAGTAACCTAAAGGCAAGCTGTCTCCAAAATTTAGACACAAAACTATTACAAAAGCAGACAAATTACTTTTTATTGTTAGAATCTTGGACCTTGGATCAAATGGAGCACAGGTGAAGTGAAACATTCATGATATGGCACATGCTGCCTTCTGGTAGGCAGCTCATAGTTACAATGCAGTGATTCTTAACAAACTATTAAAAATATCAAAATACCAAATGGAGACATGATAAATGATCAAGGTATATAATTATATTTTTAATCCAAATCGCTCCTGTTTTAATATTCTCTTAGGCTAAAGAATTCCAAAGGCCCACAATAAAACAGCAAAAAAAAAAAAAAACCTGAAACAAAAAAAAAAGAATAAAATGACCCAAATCTTAACAGCTAAATCATAACCAATAACAAATTATCTTGTTTCTGCTTACTCGCACAGCTACTTTGTGTCTGTCTGTGGTGCAGTGAGTAAAGGTTCCGTGACAGTAAGGGTTTTAGAAAATAAATGTTTAATTTGTGCAGGCGCATGATGCGATGGTGCTGTGCGGTGGCAAGATGTTCAGTTAGGAAGCTAGCTGATTGCTGGTTAGTGTGCAGGCACAATTAATCTCAGCTGTTCCCTATCTCACACCATAATTAAGGTGGAGCATGCCTGTACCCCCAGCAGTATAAACGAGCTTGAGAAAGACAAAGAAGGGAAAGAAAGAGAAAAAAAGGACAGAACAGGAGTTGATGGTTTTGTAATGCTTGTTGGCAAAACACTGCTCCACTGAGTTAGTTCAGCAGTTAGGGGAAGGTCAAGGAGATCAAGAGAGAAAATGCTAAATGTTGAAGGAGGCAAGTGCTGGTGGCCAGGAGCTTATTGGGATTAAGAACACTAGAGCCACGATGGTGGTCAAGCATGGGTAAACTAGATCGCTGGTTGAGGGGAGCGTCCATGGTCACGAGGAAAGGTAGCAAGGAGAAAGGTCATCTTTAGATCACCACAGGAGGCATGTGTGGGGACACTGGATCACAGACTGAGGTGTGCGTCCCTGGCCGCATGAATTTAACACAGTCTAGGTGGCTCAAGAAATGAAAAGATCGCCAACCTTTGTTTTTACGTGCCAGGTTTTTTATCATATTTATTTATTGATTGATTTTATCTTCTACCACACACATTTGTTTTTATTATTGATTATTTATTGGTAATTTGTTTAAGGAAGAACCACATTGCACTTTTTCTTTGAACACTAATTGATTAAATAGAATTGCACAAAGCATGAACTTATAGTATGCACCTAAATATTTACACTACTCCATCCTTGTTATCATGACTATTGATGTCCCTGGTGTGAGGTGATGCCAACTGTGGGCAACCCAAGCACCACACTGTCTTATCTATACTGCCTGTGGATCCAGTCAAATGGAGGTTGTTTTACTTTGACCTTAAAACCAGTCACTGTTGAGATTTATTGTTTTTGGCCTAACCCTGGCACATCCCTTGATTAAAATACTAGTTTCTCATTTTCTAGAGGAAATAATTTAAAATGTTAAGGTAAGGGGTCTCTTGCTTTCAGACTGAGGTCATGAAAGGCTAAAAGGAAGTGCACTGCATGCTAGTGAAACTAAAGGACTTTAGAGGTTTTTTTTTTTTTTTAATATATACTTTTACTTAGCTGGAAATTTCACAGGACCAACCTTAAGCTTCTAATAATAATGACTGAAGACTTTGCTGTGCTGTGAGAAACTTCAAAAGCACACTTAAAAATAAAGGTGCCAGAGTGGTTCTTTAGAGCAATGCAATAGGGTTCCCAAAATAGCCATCCATTTTAAGGTTCCTGAATGAACCTTTATTTATTTAGATCCATAACAAGCTCCACACAGTAAACAACCATGAATTAATGGTAACAAATTTGTGAAATACTAACAGCTCATGTTTTGCTGCATACAATAACACAAACAGGTTTTTTTTAATGTTAGTGTCCTGCTATGCTACCTACCAAACATTTTTTTTACATATTAGAAAAGTTTTCATTTTTCAAAGCACAAAAAGCAACTTTATATGCAAAGAACAGTTCCCAAAATGAAATGGTGCTCAGGCAAGCCATAGTTCTACGAGTAATCACACAACCCAATTAAGAATCATAGAATGCCATTAATGAACCCTTATTTGTAAGAGTGAGGCAACATCATCATGCTCTGCTACCAGTGCATATTTTTCTTCTGTTTTGGTGAGAAGCAAGGAGCTGATCCTTGAGGAGCCCCACCTTCTCCCTCTCTCGGCTGCTGTGTCAGTTGAATGAACAGAGTGTAACTTAAGCTGATGGGTCAAGCATTGGTTTATCAGCCTTTGCAGTAGATAATTTCTCAGCAAGTAAATAAAGAACTCACAAGGTTTGATTTCTATTGCACCCACCACTCGTGAATCTTCTCTCATCTATGCAAAGCTGTACTTAAATTTGGCATGGTTCAGATGAATCCTGGATCATATTCTTGGCAAATAAATGGAAACCAGTCTCTGCTAAACTCATAAGGCTTTCATTGTATATTTACATTAAGTATAATTGTAAATAAGACAAAAAAAGTCTACTAATATCAACTAATACTTTAACATAGTACTACACTCACCTAAATGATTATTAGGAACACTATACTAATACGGTGTTTGACCCCCTTTCGCCTTCAGAACTGCCTTAATTCTACGTGGCTTTGATTCAACAAGGTGCTGAAAACATTCTTTAGAAATGTTGGCCCATATTGATAAGATAGCATCTTGCAGTTGATGGAGATTTGTGGGATGCATATCCAGGGCACGAAGCTCCCGTTCCACCACATCCCAAAGATGCTCTATTAGGTTGAGATCTGGTGACTGTGGGGGCCATTTTAGTACAGTGAACTCATTGTCATGTTCAAGAAACCAATTTGAAATGATTCGAGCTTTGTGACATGGTGCATTATCCTGCTGGAAGTAGCTCGTGCAAATTGTAGCCTCTTTTTCCTATTTGTATTGGAGATGAGTGGTACCTGGTGGGGTCTTCTGCTGTTGTAGCCCATCCGCCTCAAGGTTGTGCGTGTTGTGGCTTCACAAATACTTTGCTGCATACCTCAGTTGTAACAAGTGGTAATTTCAGTCAAAGTTGCTCTTCTATCAGCTTGAATCAGTCGGCCCATTCTCCTCTGACCTCTAGCATCAACAAGGCATTTTCGCCCACAGGACTGCCGCATACTGGATGTTTTTCCCTTTTCACACCATTCTTTGTAAACCCTAGAAATGGTTGTGTGTCAAAATCCCAGTAACTGAGCAGATTGTGAAATACTCAGACCGGCCCGTCTGGCACCAACAACCATGCCACGCTCCAAATTGCTTAAATCACCTTTCTTTCACATTCTGACATTCAGTTTGGAGTTCAGGAGATTGTCTTGACCAGGACCACACCCCTAAATGCATTGAAGCAACTGCCATGTGATTGGTTAATTAGATAATTGCATTAATGAGAAATTGAACAGGTGTTCCTAATAATCCTTTAGGTGAGTGTATAATACCAATTGTTTTGTAAAATTGTTAAATTGCTAATATCAGCATGTGACAAGTAGAAAACATCTGGCACATTTAAAAAAAGTAGTCCTGAAATGCTATGAGAATGCTGAAGATTTTTTTTGTGGTAATCATATTAACTTAACTGTAAATGCTAAAAAAAATTATATATGAATGCAAATTTCTCTCAAATGTTAAAATAATTCCATTATGCTAACTAATTTTAACAATCTACTGCAGATTTAAATAACTGCTTTATTTCTATTGTGCTCTTATGATATTATGCTTAAACACACAATTACCTAACACTTTTTCTTTGACTGTTTTATTGCAGCTGAAAATGTAAATAGAAGTAATTTGCAGTGTTTCGAATAAGGCACCATAATTTTAGATGAATTAACTTTTAATATTATTTTTGAAATACATGTATCTAAGGGTGAAAAAATATGTAACTAATAACTGTTTATAAACATGTGGCTGCAACAAACATTTTTACTGAACATTGCATCTTAATTCAAAACTGATTGATTCACACTTAGATTAACTGAGCTTTGAGGTTGTTTTCCAACTACCACCAAGCTATGATTTTTTGGGCTAAGATTCATATTATTAGATATGGCATTATAATCAGGATAAATGTTAAACAGAGCAGGGGTGCCCCCCATGGAGTTCCAAACATAACATATACAATACTATATCAAAAAAAATATTCTGTACTTAGATAATAGAGTATGGCGGGTGGTGTCCGTTGTGGAGTTTTGAGAGGCGCAATGTAGTGTCATTAGAATGGAGAGCTTCCCTTGTAGAGTTTTGAGCACAAACATACTTGTACAGTACATTTGATCAGAAATAATGTTGCAAAAAATGGAGAGGTGCTGACCCACTTCAAGCCCTGATTATAGACTCCTTCTGTTAATCTCAAACGATAATTATTATGAAAACACTCATCTTAGTTACTGTATGTTTCAAATTTAGCCATTGGGCATTATAACACATTAAGGTTGTGCACTAACTTTTTTTTTTCAACATTAAACAGCAGTTACGGAAAGCTGATATCAGATACAGCCTCTTGTATCCTGCCAAATTGAAAGTGGATATTCAAGACAAATATTACATCTTCACCACTACGGAGGAAGCAGAAAAAGAGTTAAAAAAGCTGATCCCGACACTTTTTTGAAATACGATCGTGAGTTGCATCTTGTCGTGGGATGGCAAGAAGACATTAACTGCTGTCTGATCTGCTTGCAGTGATACTGGTACCATAATTATACATCCTTTTCTCTTCTCACCCACTTTCTGTTTATGTTTTAATTACAATTATACACGTATGTGTGGAAGAAATTAAAGTATTCACTATTCTAAAGGAGTCTGTTTCACATCATACCCTTGGTTTATTGTTATTATTGCATTAGGGTTTACTATGCTTGTCCAGTGCCACTTTTTAACACCATTCCCTGGGTTTACTATCTTAATATTTCAAGACTATTGAAGATTATATTTTAAGGTTATAATATTTAGACTTTATCGCCAATAGATATCTCTATTTTTAATCCTCATACGCTGCTGCTGGGGGCTTGTTTTGTTATGGACATGCTCTGTCTCTAGGTATGTCAGAGGACTGGGAATTTGTGAAGTGAAGTCCGGCCTCACGTGGGGAGGCAAAATGAGGGGTGGGGGGATAAGGGGGGAGGGGGTAGAGAAAGAGAGCAAGCTATATCTAATCTATCCTTTCAATCCTTATAATTATAATCACCAACGTAACAATAGGCTGCATGGCAATAACTCATTGGAAAATTGGAGAATCTTTTATCTGTGGCACCTCTGCTCGAGAACCACCTTTTTCAACCCTCACAAACATATGCAGTTTTTAATATCTGGAAAACATCTGGGATTAAATCACTTAGTGATCTTTACATAGATGTCTTTGCATCCTATGAACAATTACAATCCAAATTTAACATTCCAGCAAACACATTTCTTTCACTACCTTCAAATCAGAAACTGTTAAACAGAACCTGCCCGATTTTCCTCAACTCCCTCATTCCTCTATGCTGGAAAAAATATTGCTCAGTTTCGTGGACTCAGACAGCATTTCTGCAATATATAAAACCATTTTACAGTCACTCTCTTTCAAAGATATGAAAGGACAATGGGAAAAGGATCTCTCACTCAACATATCAGAAAAGCAGTGGAAGGTAGCTATGCAGAGAAATTACTTGAGCTCCATAGGCGCAAAGCATACAATTATTCAACTCAAAATTACATATCAAGCACATCTGTCTCATTTAAAGTTGTCCAAAATGTTTTCAGGGCAAGACCCAACCTGCGAATGCTGCAATCAAGTTCCAGCCTCACTGGGTCACATGTTTTGGGCCTGCACCAAATTAACATCATTCTGGACCAAAATCTTTAAATGCCTTTCAGACAGCCTTGGTGTCACAATCCCTCCTAAGTTCAAATTGCTGGTCAAAGGCTGTGCCTATGCAAATTCCGAGAGACTGTGTTTGTGAGGGGATTGACAGTTAAGGCGGGTGGAGGAGTGACGTCATCCTTTCCCCTCCCATTCCCCTCATTTCACTCTGAGCTGAGCTCCGCGGCTAACAGCATCTTCCGAAGCAACTTCGTCACACTGCCACCAAATAAATACTCACAGAAAAATCCACAAGTTAATACACATGCTGTCTCTAGAGTTTATCCACACTGAATCCTCCAGGCACTACTTACAAAAGGTTACATTGACAATCGTGTTACGTTATTTTTAAAATGTTTCCTTTTCTTCTCGATTCATTTTACCCTCGCACCCCCTTGGTTTGAGAAGAAGTATGAAAAAATATGAGGTTAACACAGAAAAACAGATCACCAATTCAAGCTTTATGAATAATCGATTCGCCATCAATAATTGTTTTGGTAAAGCCATAGTCAGTGTAATCCTCCTTCCATTTTATAATTTTTCCGCCACTAGCCATGATTAAATGAACGGTAAAAAAGTAAGAGCGAAGTGAGGGTGACTTATTCAGGCAGGAATACAGTATATATGACAGCAACACTCATGACAATGTCAATCATGTTACATTATTATTAAAATGTTTCCTTTTCTTTTTCATTACTTCTTTAACACACTACTTCTCCGCTGCGAGGCGCGGGTATTTTGCTATATATATATATATATATATGTATATGAATGACCTCCAAAGAGCGCTGAGACTTTTGATCACGTGAACGAGTCTGCAAAAAATGGGGTCTCCTGCCCAGCGAAAGTCGAGCAGCCAGCGCGCGCGCATAGCTGTGCCAGCCTTTGAGACGCTGACTGCGCTTCTGCCTTAAGTCAAAGTGAGCACTTTTAATTTTTTTCATCCTCCCCCTGAGCTATAGCCCAGACAAGTGCAAACACGGGAACCTTTTTCTACACTGCGGCAAACTAATATTAAGGCAATTCGCACTTTCTTTTGCACGTATACGATTATGAGGTCGTCAGCTCGGATTATGAAGACACGCACAGGAGTGGAGGACTGACAGTGCCATCACAGCCGATTAATGGCAGGGGCGTCTCACCAGTCTACACAAGTCCCACCGCGACTGTCCCCAAAAGGCGCTCATATCGTCAGCGAACACATCTCTCTATCTATACTAATAAAAGGCAAAGCCCTCACTGACTGACTGACTGACTCACTCACTGACTCATCACTAATTCTCCAACTTCCCGTGTAGGTAGAAGGCTGAAATTTGGCAGGCTTATTCCTTACAGCTTACTTACAGAAGTTAAGCAGGTTTCATTTCGAAATTCTACATGTAACGGTCATAACAGTCGATAACGGTCGACAACGTCCGCCATGTTGAACTTTCTTATTTATGGCCCCATCTTCACGAAATTTGGCAGGCGGCTTCCCTGCGCTAACCGAAACCGATGTACGTATTTTATTTCGATGGTATGCGCCACTGTCGGCCGCCATAATGAACTTTCCAACGTCACTAATTTTCCAACTTCCCGTGTAGGTAGAAGGCTGGCCCCATCTTCACGAAATTTGGTATGTGGCTTCCCTGCGCTAACCAAAACCGATGTACGTACTTATTTCGGTACGCCATATTTCGGCTGCCATATTTATTTTTCCAAACATCACTAATTCTCCAACTTCCCGTGTAGGTAGAAGGCTGAAATTTGGCAGGCTCATTCCTTACAACTTACTTACAAAAGTGAAGCAGGTTTCATTCCGAAATTCTACGTGTAACGGTCATAACGGTCAATAACGTCTGTCATGTTGAACTTTCTTATTCATGGCCCCATCTTCACGAAATTTGGTAGGCGGCTTCCCTGCGCTAACCGAAACCAATGTACATACTTATTTCGGTGGTATGACGCCACTGTCAGCCGCCATATTGAACTTTCCAACTTCCTGTGTAGGTAGAAGGCTGAAATTTGGCAGGCTCATTCCTTACAGTTTACTTACAAAAGTTAAGCAGGTTTCATTTTGAAATTCTACACGTAACGGTCATAATGGTTGACAACGTTCGCCATGTTGAACTTTCTTATTTATGGCCCCATCTTCATGAAATTTGGTAGGTGGCTTCCCTGTGCTAACCAAACCGATGTACATACTTATTTCAGTGGTATGATGCCACTGTCGGCCGCCATATTGAAGTTTCTAATGTCACTAATTCTTCAGCTTCCCGTGTAGGTAGAAGGCTGAAATTTGGCAGGTTCATTCCTTACAGCTTACTTACAAAAGTTAAGCAGGTTTCATTTCGAAATTCAACGTGTAACGGTCATAACGTTCAACAACGTCCGCCATGTTGAACTTTCTTATTCATGGCCCCATCTTCACGAAATTTGGTAGGTGGCGTCCCTGCGCTAACCGAAACCAATGTACGTACTTTTTTCAGTGGTATGATGCCACTGTCAGCCATATTGAATTTTCCAACGTGACTAATTCTCCAACTTCCCATGTAGGTAGAAGGCTGAAATTTGGTACTTATTTCGGAGGTATGATGCCACTGTCGGCTGCCATATTGAACTTATCAACAGTCTTTGTTACTTATGGGCCCATCTTCAAGAAATTTGGTACACGGGTTCCCAACGCTAACTGAATCCTACTTACGTACATATATACGTCCATAGCCTGCAGCTTCGGTCACCGTGTGAGGCGGTGTTGGGTCCCCATCCCACCGCCTCCCACGTTGTTGGCTGCCTTCCTATATAAGGCCGTCCGTCGCTCCAGTCTCTACATTCCCTTCCTTGCTTCGCCACAGGATTCACATCTCCCTGCTGATAACTACAGCCTTTTTATTTAATCCACGGCTTCTCTGTTGTTTTATTGTTCATTTATTACGATTATAGTTATTGTGTAGGTTATTTTAGACTTACTGTACATTGTTCAGATACCCATTTCCTTTATCATTCCAACCGTACCCGCATTAACATATCTATCGAGGTGATCACCATCGATCAAACAAGTGTCACTTACTGAGTGGTTTCCATGCCCGGAGATGGCACCTACCTTTTCCATTCTCTTTGTTACATATTGCACGGCCATATCAGGCTCACTCTTGATATCAGGAGGAACATTGTGTCTTATGTATTGAATGACTGGGACAGGTTCAAGGTGTGGACTGATGGTACAGGAGATAATTATACTACACAGGAGCACTATAAGAGTGAAATGCTTAAGCCCTTCACCTATGCATCTGCATGTGAGTTGATGGCTGCCACTGAATTGTTCGGTTATCGCTTACAAGTGTACCAAAATGGCCAAATATTTTACACGTTTGGACAACCGCCAATGCCTCTTAAACATCTTAGATTCACAGGTGACGATTTCAGTAGTGGACACTTTGATGTTTATGAATGTTTAAACTCTCAAAAGCTGGATGTGAAGTTATCGATGAAACTGGTTGTATACTTACAACGCTTGACAGATGCTGAATGTCACTTCAACACAAGTCCTACAAATACTGTCGTAATTAAAACAAACCATGAAAGTCAAACCGATTATTACAGCAGTAATCCAAGCTGTGAGATTTGAGACAAGATTGCTTTTCACATGGCCAACTGTACATTGCATGCTTAAGAGTAAGCTCAGCACACAGCTTGGTCATATTACAACCGGAGGGCCGAACTCAAAATGTGGTATACAAAGAGATCCTTAACAAATAATTATTGGTATATTTTCCCTCAGTTTAAAAAGGTTTTCTTCTTAATAAAACTTTTAGGGCAGTACTTCGCCGCTGCGAAGCGCGTGTATTCTGCTAGTACTATATAAAAGAAAAAGGCAAGTTTCCTTTCTTTACACCTTTTTTCCTTTTATCCCAAACCAAAGCCTTTCTCTCTTAACACTGCAGAGGACACAAAACTAATTTTCTTTAAATGCCGGTAAGGCACATTACCAGAGGCAGAAATTTGGACGTTCACATAGAAAATGTAATTTCTATACCATAGCCGTCGTGTAGCTTTTTCAAAGGGATCAACTTCCGAGAGATGATCCATATACATTTTAGCTGCTGGTAGTACTACTTACCTGTTCTGTTACACCGTCTTTAAAATGTAGTTTACCCGCAACCACTCCAGTAGTGCTCAATGTACCTGTACTTCTTAAAACGTTAATCTTTTACTGTTTAATAACTAATAGACTACATTTTATTATTTTTCCCTTGCACTCAGTGGCCAAAGCTATACACACACATATAGACACCTGTGTGTATGTTTGTATGTATGTGTATATATATATATATATACACACACACACATACATACACACACACACACATATATATATATAATTTGTGTGTGTGTATGTATGTACTGTATGTATGTGTGTGTATATATGATGTAGATAGGTATGTATATATATATGTGTATATGTAGATATGTATATATGTATATAGATATGAAGATATGTATGTGTATATATATGTATATATATACATATATGTGAAAGCTGGCCCGGACACACACAGACGGACATCATAAGTTCACCCACACACTGTTTATTTACAATATTTACAATGTTTTCTCACGTGCAACCCCAGTGCCTCTTGCACCGATTCCCCCAAAGTCCAGGGCTCACAGTCACTGTGTCTTCTCTTCCTGGCCGCCTCCAATCCTCTCCCCAGCTCTGTCTCGCTACCTCCCGACATCCACCAATGACTGGAGGGAGGGCCCCTCTTATAGGAACCGGATGGGCTCCAGCTGCTTCCGGCAATTAGACTTGGCCACACCCTGTGTAGAAGTGCCGGCAGCGCACCCGGAAGTCGTCCGGGTGTCCCCTGTCGTCTTCCCCGGCACTTCGGGATAAATAGGCACTGGGGGGCCGCCTGGCGGTGGCCACGGGTCCCAACAGGGCTGGGCTTCCAAGCCCCCTACCCGAGGCCTCCTGCATAACCAGGGCGGACGCCCCCTCTCGGTCTGGAGGAGGCACACGCCCTCCTCTGGTCCTCCAAAGCGTCCCGGCCGGGCTCCAGCCCTGGCCGAGGACCACATGGGATAAACCGGCATCGGGTCGCCGTCTGGTGGTGGCCACGGGTCCCTACAGGGCTGGGCTTCCAAGCCCCCTACCCGAGGCCCCCAACATAACCAGGACGGACGCCCCCTCGCGGTCTGGAGGAGGCACAAGCCCTCCTGTTGTCGTCCTGGGCATCCCGGCCGGGGACCACAATATATATATATATATATATATATATGTAGACTCAAACCCATTATGACAGCGGCAATCCAAGCTGTGAGAAAACAGTAAAAGGAGGCGTGTCAGACATTTGTGGTACATTTTCTGATGCAGCTAGGCGAAAACAACTTCGTGGCGCTGCCGCCAAATACACAAAACAATTACTTTGACAATCATGTTACGTTATTTTTTAAAATGCTTCCTTTTCTTTTTCATAACTTCTTTAACACACGACATCGCTGCGAAGCGCGGGTATTTTGATATATATATATATATATGACAGCAACACTCATAGCAGTGACGAAACAATTACATTGACAATCATGTTACGTTATTTTTAAAATGTTTCCTTTTCTTTTTCATAACTTCTTTAACACACTACTTACTGCGGTATTGGTTTTAACTAGTATATATATATATATATATATATAAAAAGTTTGTGCACTAAGTGAATTAAATCCCATTTCTGGTGCTCTATAACACCTACCTTTAAAGATAAATCATAGTATCATTTTTAGATTTAATGAAATGAAAAATAAACAAATAACAGATATACAGTAGGAGTTCATGTATATTTCCCATGTCAGATGCATGGAAATCTTCTCTGTGGATTACCATACTCACTTATTGGATATGTTTAGCACTTACTTTGATACTTTAAAAAAAAATTACATGACCTTACATAAAACTAGCATTAGACCTTGGCAAATACTATTCTTCATTGTTCACTATCATCAATGAATTAATTAATGGCAGTGCTCACATTCACTCCTGGCATGCTAAAAAGATACCTGTAGTCAGCTTCTTGTTTTAAAACTCTCTCATATGCATTGAGTAGATAGTGGTTTGCTTTCTCGGCATATGCTTACATGGACACAGTAAGCATGCATCATTGTCAATGTTAAAAGATTATTATTATATTTCAACCGCATCAAATGTTGTGATTATTTTTCAATAGTCAGTTTATTTTAGGGACCTGAACCAAATTTATATGTTTATGGTTTATAGGACTGTTTAAAAGATTATGATTTTGTTGTCACTTTTACTACTGGTTTAGAATTTTAATCAGTATTTTTAATCCATACATGGTCATTTATATACTTATATGAAGTTGTGACAATAAATTATTAAACACAAGGATAAGATTTTAATGTAACTAAAGGGTTAACTAAATGCTGTTTTAAGTCTAGACACTAGGCTTTTGTCTCATCTTGGAGGAGCCACCAAAGTAGTTACTAAGGTTAAAATGAGTAATGAACACCCCCTTAAAAAGCAAAGACAAACTAGTGAGAAAACCCAAACACCCCTGTTATGAAGCGGTGATAAGATTAATAGATAGATAGATAGATAGATAGATAGATAGATAGATAGATAGATAGATAGATAGATAGATAGATAGATAGATACTTTATTAATCCCAAGGGGAAATTCACAAATAGGACAAACCTGTTAACAAAGCGATGTTTAGAGTAATGTAAGAACCAACATGTATACAAAGTTACTGGTGACTGTAACTGATTGGTTAAGATGATAGAATTCTGCATATTAAAAGTTAGATCGGGGCAGGCATAAGTAGGTTTACAGTTGTTTACATGGAAAAAGACATGCAGGCTATGATTATTAAAATAGCTTGATTAACTCAAAAGAATGACACAGTGCTCTTAGGTACAATCTCATAAGTGCTCCAATTGCTGTCCTTGTGTACTCATAACTGTAAACCTTCTTTTGCCCACCCCTGAGTTAGATGATGTGATGTATTAGATAAGCTAATGGTAATAGAAAAGTATAAAAGAGAATGGATTGTTGAAGTAATTGCTCACTCCACAGACAAACACATTTGTGCATATCTGTGTGCAAATAAAGAATTGTTCTGCATTGTTATCTGACTCCATGACTGACTTCTCTGAGAGTTTTTTCCACAACAGTGGTTGTGAATTATGCTAACAGGACAATCTTGTGGCAAAATATAGACTCAAATGTATTCAGCATGGACTTTCTAAATCAATTACCAAGCACAACTTTTCTTTATCTTAGCTCTGGGATTCAGTAAGATTTACCCAATGCCTCCCCACTATAGTTAGTGCCTGTAAAAGATGATGTGTCTTTTATTTAAAGAGACCCCTGTTTTGTTTTTGTCTGAATTTTAAATCTGAGACACATTAAAGAAAACCATATTCAACATATTTAGTTTCTCAGATTTATACCAATTACAAAACTTCACTGAATCTATAACTTTAAAATTATGCTAATTTAATTTTTCAGAGACTGATAGTTTAGAAGAAAAACTGAATGTGTAAAAGAGAAAGTAAGAATGTGGTGTTTTACAAATTTAGCACTTGGTTTTAACCATGGTGTTCTTCCTGTTGATTTAGTCAGCTTGGTTCGAAAATTTGCTTGGTTTATATTGGAGTTAGACATCACGTAGTATATGTGTACCAAATTTCAGGTCAATGGTTCAAACGGTTTGCGAGCTACATGTGATTTAAAATCCTGGACAAACAAACAAATGAACAGCCACGGTAGCGTATTATATAAGAAGATAATTTTTTTTCTATCATTTAAATATAATTTTAACGTTACGTGAAAAATTTTGTTTAAAATTTCAGTGCATTTTTGTGTTTTTACTTTCTTATATACATAGTATAGACAAAGTATGGGAATTGTGAAAAAAATTGACCATGAGATGACGTTTTAGACCTTCCTAGTCAGAAAATACCATTTTTGAAATTATGTCTGTCTGTGTGTAAATACAATAACTCAGAAACGCTTTTACCTAGGTCAACGAGATTTGTTACACTTGCTTTATATCAAAAATAAGGAATTCTATCAAGTTTTCGGCCACTTCTGGCTTCTAGAAGTGGTACTTTACCTAAACACATTTCAGATTTTTTCAAGTAAACTATGGTTACAATTACAGATAGATGATTTGAATTTTGTATAGATATTTATATTGATAAAAAGCAAACAGCTATGAAATTTGAGAAAAATTACTCAACCAGAAGTATTTTATTTAAACAACCATCTGAATTTTATCATGGAGACTACAGTTTTAAATAGAGTTACTTAATTGAAAGTTTATTTAGATGTTTACAATGACAAGAAAGAAATAGATATGAGATTTGAGAAAAATTGTGCAACTGGAAGTGGTACTTTAATTAAACACCTACCTGATTTTTTTTGTATCATGGAAATATAAATGTGTACACGATATTAAAAACTGTATTCAATATAACACATATTCTTTCAATAACTATGAATTTTATTTTAATTCAAACATTATAAATTTAACAGTAACATGTAAACATTGAACATGTTATGTAAATATAAAGATGTAATGGGAACAATAAGCTGCTACGTCCCTATCGTGTTCCTGGTAATACATATAATTTTATATGTTTTTGTTATTTCTGTGATCATTCTAATATAATAAATGTAGCTAAATGCAGATTTACCTATAGCAATTTATTGCAACAAACATGATATAATACTAACACTTTTTCTGTTTTAGGTGTTTTGATAACTCTTTTTACTTTGCACATAATCTAGGTAATGCATATGTAATCAAGAAAAAATTCCACCAGTGTTTTTGACCCCCCCTAAGTGTGAAAATATTTTAATATAAAGTTTAATTAAATAGAGATAAATGATTGTGTATCTATATTATCAATTAGTTATGATGAGAAACGAAAGAGATATGATACTTGAGAAATATTGCACAACTGGATGTGGTTCTGATGACCTTTTCCTCTATCTCAGTACACTCCCAATTTTTTTTTAATACTTTAATAATAAGAAATTTTTAACCACATACTTACTGCTTTATACTTTCTGCCCTGCTGTCTGTATGTGTAGCCTAAGGAGAAAGGGCCAACTAATTAGACATCTGGGGTGGTGGCCCTTGGCTTTGAAGGAGTTGGATTGCAGAGGAGTGTTGTTAAGGCAGGCAAGACGGCTCAGACAATGGAGTTACTTTTCAAAAGGGCCGAACTTCATCTGGCACCTGGATACATATGATAAACTTAAACCATATGAAATTGGTATAAACGGATGTATTGATGGCTTTTCCAGAAAAATCATCTGGCTTAATGCCTACACAACAAATAGTGACCCAAAGATGATCGGTGGATATTACATGGAAGCAGTGCAAAGTTTAGGTGGCTGTCCTAGAGTTGTCAGGGGTATTCTTAGAACCGAGAGAATGGTTATGTCAGAGGCTTTTAGCGTTTCCTCCTCCCCACTCAGCCAGACGATACACTTGACAGTCACCTGGAGGGAGCCAGCACTGCCAATCAAAGAATATAGCATTGGTGGGGCTTTCTTCGCAGCCAGTGCATAGAGTTCTGGTTATGCTTGTTTGCAGACCTCAGAGACAGTGGCTTCTTTGACGGCGGGCTACTGGACAAAAACCTTCTCCATTTTTCTTGCATGGGATTTATTCATGTGAGCTAATGAATGATAATGTTTTCATATAGTGTTTTACATTTGTTTGTTTGTGAGAAGCGAGGGGAAGAGCAGGAATAGAGAAGAAGGAGAAAGAATAGAAAAAAGAGGATAAGATGGGAAATTACAGAGTCAGGGATGATGCAGATAGAGGGGAGGATTACAGTTACAAATATGGTGTGTAGATATTATATTATACTGCTCTGCTTCATATATGATTCTGGATTATTAGTTGCCTGCCTGAATCTGTGTTCATATTCTCTTTATTACGATGAGCTAGATGACACTGCACAGGTTTGGAATGCACACACCATCAGGCCATCCAAAAACATGAATGTCCCTAGCAGTCGGCCTAATGTGAAGTTTGCTGTGCCTGAACGGTATAGGACAAGAGATTTTCTAAACCCAGTTGAAGATGACCATGTTCAACTGTGCAAAAATGAATGTGTCTTTCGGTCAGCCAAACCCTGCGATCCAGATATATATGAACTATGAAATATTATTATGGCGGAGACCCACCTCAATCTACCAAATGATCCATACCAATCTGTGAACTTGTACATCTACCTTAGAGAGGCGATTAATGCATCTTTGTAAGTCCAAAATATCTTGGAGGGGTCACTTCATATATGGCTCCAAATAGGACATCAGTGAGCCTAAGATGTTGCTGCTTGTCAAAAGTTCATTTGTCTGTTTGGTCATTTGGTCAATCAGTGAAAAATAATCAGATTTAATTTTGATAACCAGTTTTAGTTTAGACAAGAATTAACATAATTTGCTGGGCCAGCTTCTAAATGTGAATATCTTTTGTTCTGGAGTGTTGGACAGACCAGAAAGAAAAAAATAATATATATATAAAAAAATACTTTTTAAAAACCACGCTTAAATTAAGTTAAAATGTGTACTAAAAAGTAAAAAATAAGCCTCTCATATATCACTCATAGCACTTTTCATCAATCAACATTCAAAAAACACTTCTTAAAATCTTAGCAAAAATGGCCACCTTTTATTTTACAAGTGATGTATGAGAGACTTATTTTTTACTTTTTAGTACACTTTCTAACTTAATATAAGCATGGTTTTTAAAAAGTATTTTTTATATATATATTATTTTCAACTTTTTAGTCTTGGGTTTGTTTTAATATACTTTTGTAATCAATATTTTAACACTTCCTTTAATATTTCTATCCATTACTAGCACCATCGATTGGTGAAATCTTTAACTATTCTTCATTTGAAAATTTCATTTCTTAATTAACATGGATTAATTGATCAATTAGTGAAACTGGTTATTGATTCATATATTGTCATCGGAAGTGAGTAAAATTTCTAGTCATTTGGACAATAGGAAGTGGGTTAAATATTGATTACAAGATTTGTACCAGACAACAAACAAGTTAAGTTAAAATAAGTGTGGTAAATAAAATAATAATAATAATAAAAAAGATGACATTCTTAGTTGCAATCATACTGGAAACTGTTTATTGTTGTTACAAACATACATGCAGTAATGACCTCAGAGTTCATCTTAAACCAAGAATCCAAATGTAAATGTATCTAAGCTGTTTAACATTATACAAGCTTCTTGTAGAGTTAGAATTTTATGAACTCTTATGTCTCCATTTACTTCTTTCTTCACTTTTGAAACGAATGCCATTTTTTGTTTTACTTATTAAAGAAAGAGTGCTGTGACAATTGCCAAACAGCACATGCAATGTTCACTTGGTATGCATTACAGGATAAACATACAAAACTAGTGTCTGGAAATTATAGAACGTTTTTAACCAGGTAATACTGACATCAAGTCACATCCAACTGAGTGATGAAATATCTGTGCATAAGTGCTTGATCTTCTTGTTGTGGGACATTTGCATTAAGAAGCATAAGATTTAATATTGTAAGGCACTGTCCAGTGTGAAAACCTGCCCTACAAAATAAAATTTGAATTTTGCCTGCTAAGCTTTGTGAGGTTCCCTAATTAAGACCAGCTGGGTTAGGTTTACTTACATATTGTATAGGTTATTTCACTGCAATGTACAAACATTCTGTTTTTGAAAAAATAACCTGTGATGGCAAAGTTACAGTTTGGCACTAAGTTTTGTTTGCAATTTTACATACTGATTATAAAAGCCAATGCATATATAGTAGCTACAAGCTGACTTTTTCAGGCAACAGTTTTCATTTGCTTATAGATTTAGTAAGCACGTATTTTTACCATTAATTTGCAACCAATACTTTTTCCTGAACTTTCAAAAAGTCTCTTTAGCACTGTAGAATTATTTTTTAACTTTTGTTTTACAATGAACAATTACAACAATGCTGTAAAACTTTGTAACCTTCCTTTTTAGCAACCCAACTTCTACCCAAACACCATATAAATCTTGACCAAAGCCGCATTAGGAAAGAACTAACAGAAGCATAAAACTCCAGACAATTCAAACATACTATTAAAATGATATTAGAATAACAAAATAAATCAAATAAAACAGAAATAAATAATAATAGTGAAAGTTATGTGGATGCCTTTATGCACTAATAGAAATGCAGGCTTCTCACCACAACACTCTTGGGCTAGCTGGAAAGAAAACATCCATCCATCCATCCATCCTCTTCCGCTTATCCGAGATCGGGTCGCGGGGGCAGCAGCTTAAGCAGAGAGGCCCAGACTTCCCTCTCCCGGCCACTTCTTCCAGCTCTTCTGGGAGAATCCCAAAGGCGTTCCCAGGCCAGCCGGGAGACATAGTCCCTCCAGCGTGTCCTGGGTCTTCCCGGGCCTCCTCCCGGTTGGGCGTGCCGGAACACCTCACCAGGGAGGCATCCAGGAGGCATCCTGATCAGATGCCCGAGCCACCTCATCTGACTCCTTTCGATGCGGAGGAGCAGCGGCTCTACTCTGAGCCCCTCCCGGATGACTGAGCTTCTCACCCTATCTTTAAGGGAAAGCCCAGACACCCTGCGGAGGAAACTCATTTCAGCTGCTTGTATTCGCGATCTCGTTCTTTCGGTCACTACCCATAGCTCATGACCATAGGTGAGGGTAGGAGCGTAGATCGACTGGTAAATTGAGAGCTTTGCCTTACGGCTCAGCTCCTTTTCACCACACAGACCGATGCAGAGCCCACATCATTGCGGATACCGCACCGATCCGCCTGTCGATCTCACGCTCCATTCTTCCCTCACTCGTGAACAAGACCCCGAGATACTTGAACTCCTCCACTTGGGGCAGGATCTCTCCCTCAACCCTGAGAGGGCACTCCACCCTTTTCCGGCTGAGGACCATGCTCTCGGATTTGGAGGTGCTGATTCTCATCCCAGCCGCTTCACACTCAGCTGCGAACCGATCCAGAGAGCTGAAGATCACGGCCTGATGAAGCAAACAGGACAACATCATCTGCAAAAGCAGTGACCCAATCCTGAGTCCACCAAACCGGACCCCTTCAACACCCTGGCTGCGCCTAGAAATTCTGTCCATAAAAGTTATGAACAGAATGGTGACAAAGGGCAGCCCTGGCGGAGTCCAACTCTCACTGGAAGCGGGCTCGACTTACTGCCGCAATGCGGACCAAGCTCTGACACGGTTGTACAGAGACCGAACAGCTCTTATCAGGGGTCCGGTACCCCATACTCCCGAGCACCCCACAGGATTCCCGAGGGACACGGTCGAATGCCTTTTCCAAGTCCACAAAACACATGTAGACCGGTCGGGCAAACTCCCATGCACCCTCAGGACTCTGCTAAGGGTGAAGAGCTGGTCCACTGTTCGCGACCAGGGCGAAAACCACACTGTTCCTCCTGAATCCGAGGTTCACTATCCGGGACCCTCCTCTCCAGAACCCCCAAATAGACTTTTCCAGGGAGGCTGAGGAGTGTGATCCCTCTATAGTTGGAACACACCCTCCGGTCCCCTTTTAAAGAGGGGACCACCACCCCGTCTGCCAATCCAGAGGCACTGTCCCGATGTCCATGCGATGTTGCAGAGGCGTGTCAACCAAGACAGTCCTACAACATCCAGAGCCTTAAGGAACTCGGTATCTCATCCACCCCCGGGGCCCTGCCACCAAGGAGTTTTTTGACCACCTCGGTGACTTCAGTCCCAGAGATGGGAGAGCCCACCTCAGAGTCCCCAGGCTCTGCTTCCTCGTGGAAGGCATGTTAGTGGGATTGAGGAGGTCTTGAAGTACTCCTCCCACCGACCCTAGCGTCAGTGAGGTCAGCAGCGCACCATCCCCACCATATACGGTGTTGACACTGCACTGCTTCCCCTCCTGAGGCGCGGACGGTGGACCAGAATCGTCCGAAAGTCGTTCTCCATGGCCTCTCAAACTCCTCCCATGCCCGAG
Organism: Polypterus senegalus; assembly: GCF_016835505.1. Classification (NCBI taxonomy): domain Eukaryota; kingdom Metazoa; phylum Chordata; class Cladistia; order Polypteriformes; family Polypteridae; genus Polypterus; species Polypterus senegalus. Next base: position 205,464,932 of record NC_053156.1, on the reverse strand, counting down.
TTTTGCCTCAGCAACAACCGAAGCGCGTTCGCTTGGCCTGCGGTACCTATCAGCTGCCTCCAGAGACCCACAGGACAAAAAAGTCCTATAGGACTCCTTCAGCTTGACGGCATCCCTCACAGGCGGTGTCCACCAACGGGTTCGGGGATTGCCGCCACGACAGGCACCGACCACCTTGCGGCCACAGCTCCGGTCAGCCGCCTCAACAATAGAGGCACGGAACATGGCCCATTCGACTCAATGTCCCCACCTCCCTCGGGGCGTGGTTGAAGTTCTGCCAGAGGTGGGAGTTGAAGCTACTTCTGACAGAGGACTCTGCCAGCCGTTCCAAGCAGACCCTCACAACACGTTTGGGCCTACCAGGTCTGACCGCATCTTCCCCACCATCGAGCCAACTCACCACCAGGTGGTGATCAGTTGACAGCTCCGCCCCTCTCTTCACCCGAGTGTCCAAGACATATGGCGCAAGTCCGGCGACACGACCACAAAGTCGATCATCGACCTGAGGCCTAGGGTGTCCTGGTGCCAAGTGCACATATGAACACCCTTATGCTTGAACATGGTGTTCGTTATGGACAATCCGTGACGAGCACAGAAGTCCAATAACAAAACACCGCTCGGGTTCAGATCGGGGGGGCCATTCCTCCCAATCACGCCCTTCCAGGTCTCACTGTCATTGCCCGCGTGAGCATTGAGCAGTCTCCCAGCAAAACGAGGGAATCCCAGAAGGTATGCCCTCTAGCACCCCCTCCAGAGACTCCAAAAAGGGTGGATACTCCAAACTGCTGTTCGGTGCATACGCACCCTGAAGGCGGAGGGAGGCCACCCTCTCGTCCACCGGGGTAAACCCCAATGCACAGGCTCCGAGTCGGGGGGCAATAAGTATGCCCACACCTGCTCGGCGCCTCTCACCGGGGGCAACTCCAGAGTGGTAGAGAGTCCAGCCCCTCTCAAGGAGATTAGTTCCAGAGTCCAAGCTGTGCGTCGACTATATCTAGCCGGAACCTCTCGACCTCGCGCACTAGCTCAGGCTCCTTCCCCTTCAGAGAGTGACATTCCACGTCCCAAGAGCCAGTTTCTGTAGCCGAGGATCAGACCGCCAAGGTCCCCGCCTTCGGCCACCACCCAACTCACACTGCACCCGACCTCCTTGGCCCCTCCCATAGGTGGTGAGCCCATGGGGAGGAGGACCCACGTTACCTCTTCGGGCTGTGCCCAGCCGAGCCCCATGGGTGCAGGCCCGGCCACCAGGCGCGCCATCGAGCCACACCTCCAGGCCTGGCTCCAGAGGGGGGGCCCCGGTGACCCGCGTCCTAGCAAGGGAAAACGTCGTCCAAGGTTTTTATTCTTCATCAGAGGTTTGTTGAACCGCTCTTTGTCTCATCCCTCACCTAGGACCAGTTTGCCTTGGGTGGCCCTACCAGGAGCATAAAGCCCCGGACAACATAGCTCCTAGGATCATTGGGACACGCAAACCCCTCCACCACAATAAGGTGACGGTTCAAGGAGGGGCAAAGAAACCATACATTAGATAATTAAAAAAACAGTCACAAAGAAAATTAAATCCAAAAACAAGGCTTGTTACTATCTACTACTGATCAGCACTGCTGTCTGCTTTAAAGGATGTCCATTTCAAAGTAGTTGCTGGACAGGATGTTATCAAGCTCTGTGTGAAATTCTGGGTAAGAACTATAAGTGCATGGTACTGCCAGTAAAGCTCCACAGTTGTGAGCCACAGGCCTTCTGTTGAGCCCAGTTTCAGCATTAAAGCTGATCAAAATCTTGTCAACAGATTTAACAGAAGAACCAGTGCAAAAACGTTGAATTTTTTCAGCTTTGTTTGGGTCAGCATTTTTCACATAACGCTGGAGATGGTTGACGGTTGTCTGTTCCCTTTAAGTCAGTATCACCTTTGTTGTCTCTCTTTTTCTTGTGGCTTTCTTTGAATCATAGAGAGACAAAACACTTTCCTTGTCTGGCATTTTTAGCTGTACCAATGCCATAGTTGTGGAGAAGCAATCTACTATATATTTTGGCTCTTGGAGAATGGCTTTATGATCAATTGTGTGGATGGCTGCCTCAGTGTTGTACTTTGGAGGGAGGAAATGTGAACCCATCCTTGTAAAAAGCTCAAGCAAGTCACTCTTAATCACTTTCCTCCATTGTGTCCTGGAGAGCCTTTTCAACAGCAGATCAATCTCTCAACAGGAGGAAGGTAGTTTAGAAATAACATCATCAGAATATCCACATCAACAGAGTCGATTCCATGGATGCAGGCTAATATAAAAGCCTTTGAAAGTTTAGCTGGCATGACACCATGGTCTAGTAATCCTTTCACCCAGATATGTCCAACAGCTTGCCATTCAGCCTCTCAGAAATCTGGCCGCAGGCTCGGAACCCACTCTGTTTCTCCTTCACACTGTTCAAGCAACTACTCCCAGAATACAGTGTAAACCTCCCTAGAGACTCCAGCATCGTTTACAAAGTCCGTTTTTAAGGTCAAATTTATTATGCTGCTGTCCATAAATAATTTCAAAAGGTCTTCAACAATCTTTACCGTTCAGACTGATGCACACCATGGGCTCTCTGGGTTCCCTAGTTGTCAGCTGAGAAAGATGGGGAGAGTTGGCTGCTCAAATTTAAAGGCAAGTCTTGTGGTCCACTGTTCTGCTAGAACAAAAAAAAAAAACACATAAAAAAAAATGATAGCATCACTATGATATTAAAATTACTCTTCCAGTCCTGACAACATTCCTTCAGAGCTTCACAGTGTATTAAACAACTACATTTACAGGAACAGAATTGGTATACCAGATGGCTTACTTTTACATGTCAAATTCTCCCTTAAATCATGACTCGATATTTGGACTGAGTAATCTTCACAGTAACAATATTAACAATTAACAGTCATATAAATGATACAGCTTTGTTTGTAAAACAGCAAAATAGAAAAAAAGAAATCTTCAAAAGAGCTGCATGTAGGATCGATTGATATTTTTTCCCCTGCCTTGCATGTACTATCAATACGGATCAATTCGGATGAATGGAGTAACGTTCACTACAACACCACCATATTATAGTAGTTATCATGATACAAAATATACAAAGATCATCCAAATTATTAATATTTTGTTTGAAAAGAATCTCCGTGTTGTAACTAACTGCAGATTGATACAAATTAGCCAATTTGTTTTAAAAGAAGATAAATATGTTATTGATAACATTAGGGTGCAACACACTGGCAGCATATGTGACCATTCACCACCAGACTGATTTGAAAATATGAACTTTTCTCTTGGTCTTTGTGTTTTTTACCTGTGCAGTCTGCATTTCTTCTTTTTTCACGGACAGTTGTAGCGGATGTTGGCCACTGGCTGACGGCAAAGGTTCTCCATCCAGTTCTGGACTCTTAAATAATAAGTAACATGAAAAAACACAATCACTGTATTAATTTATACAGTATGAACTGACAGCAGAAATACAAGCCAAAAATTTTATTGAATGCTGTAATTTACAAAAGTTAAAATTTTAAAATAATGCCCTTCAATTTAAATCCAGGAATGCCTATGAGACAGTCAAAATTTAGATTTTTAGGAAATAACACTTCAGAGATATGAAAGAACGAAAAGTTTATTATAGAAATTATATATTTATATCTTTCTAACAAAAGTATTAAAAAGTACTTTTCATTCCACTGGTTGTCAGCAGCTTTTGTTTTACTTTATGTAGTTTGAAAAATAAATGTTTATCAATTATTGCCTGGTGGATAAATTAGATCCTAAAAAACAAGGGACAAACCAACCAATAAGTTAGTGCAATTCTTGGACTAAAGCCATTTTATATACAATATACACAGTAGCAAAGATGCCATATAACATAAAACATGGTTAATTTTCTCAAAAGTAGGAATGTAGTAATAATGCACAGTTGAGTAACATTTACATAATCAAGTTTACTGAACATAAAACCCTAAAAAAAGTTTTACCTAAATAAATGTAAGTAGTTACACATTTTTATTTGGTCTGTTTTTAGTGGTATTATTATTCCTGCCTCTATTTCAAAAATGATTCCTGATCTTATGCATTACCTGTGTGACATCCATGTTGTAATTCCATGTTATCACAGCAGTCTCATCACCAATTTCTCCACCATGATCATTCTCTGGATCCCATGCAATTGTATCTGCCTCTTCTGCATCGAGTTCTGCAATATCTTCAGAAGATTCAGGAGAGATGTGTGCACTAGTCAGATCAATACTTTCAAAACAGGAGTTGGGGAAATCATCAGAGGACTGGGGAGTATCATTCCAAATGCTGTCGTCATCACCACATGAGTTTGTGTCCTTTTTCCAGTGTGAAGCATTTTACTGTCTTCTGGGGTTGAATGAGAATAATGTGATTTCCTCTGGCATGGTGCTCCCACAGTCTCAAAGAGTACCCTTTGTTTTTTGGTTCTTGAATGCAACTGAAAATGAACATTCTGCAGTAAATAAAAACAATATGAGTTAGTACTAATTTAAAATAGTGGTAGTAAGAAATACATGTTTCTGCACTATTAATTGTGCACAAAATACATATGGCTGAAAGACCAAAAGCTTAGTAGGAGTAAAGAACTACATTTATTATGGAATGCTCATACCATTAAATGGATCTAACCACACATACAATAAATATACAAATAATAAGTCCTGAAAAATAATTGCATCCTAGAGAAGTGATAGCACATGCAAAACGTGCCAGAGAAGCACTGGAGTGACTGCAAAATTCTGTTTTTACAAAATGCAACTCTGTTTTTACAAAGTTCATTAGAACATTAGAACACTCTAGATGAGAACAGGCCATTCAGCTGAACAAAGCTCGCCAGACCTATCCACTTATTTCTTCCAAGAAAACATCAAGTCGAGTTTTAAAAGTCCCTAACGTCTTACTCTCTACCACACTACTTGGTCGCTTATTCCAAGTGTCTATGGTTTGTTGTGTAAAGAAAAACTACCTAATGTTTGTGCAAAATTTAACCTTAACAAGTTTCTAACTGTGTCCTTGTGTTCTTGATGAACTCATTTTAAAGTATCAGTCTCGATCCACTGTACTAATTCCCTTCATAATTTTCAACACTTCAATCATGTCACCTCTTAATGTTCTTTTGCTTAAACTGTATAGGCTCAGCTCTTTTAATCTTTCCTCATAATTCAACCCCTGTAGCCCTGGAATCAGCCTAGTCGCTCTTCTCTGGACCTTTTCTAGCGCTGCTATGTCCTTTTTGTAGCCTGGAGACCAAAACTGCACACATTACTCAAGATGAGGCCTCACCAGTGCATTATAAAGGTTGAGCATAACCTCCTTGGACTTTTACTCCACAGATCGTGCTATATATCCTAACATTCTGTTATCCTTCTTAATGGCTTCTGAACACTGTTGGGAAGTTGATAGCTTAGAGTCCACTATGACTCCTAAATCCTTCTCATAAGGTGTACTCTCCGACCGCCCATTGTGTATTCAAACCTAACATTTTTACTTCCTATGTGTAGTACTTTTCATTTATTGACTTTAAATTTCATCTGCCAGAAATCTGCCCAAGCCTGTATGCTATCCAAATCCTTCTGTAATGATACAACGGATTCCAAATTATCTGCTAATTCACCTCTTGGTATCATCTGCAAACTTAACCAGCTTGTTACTTATATTCCTATCTAAATCATTTATATATATTAAAAAGAGCAGCGGCCCTAGCACTGACCCCTGTGGAACACCACTCTTAACATCGGCCAGTTCTGATGAGGTTCCTCGCACCATCACCTTCTGCTTCCTGTGTCTGAGCCAATTCTGCACCCATCTAAAAACATCACCCTGAACTCCCACTTCTTTTAATTTGATGCCCAACCTCTCATGTGGTCCTTTTCAAATGCTTTCTGAAAGTCCAGATAAATAATATCATAAGCTCCAATTGTGGATTCATGTGGAATTAACTTATTACCTAAAGTTGATTCCATCTCTATCCATGTTCCCCATCATCATCATTATTGTATTTATTATGAATGCTTCTAATATCACAAACCTGTTCACTGGTTCCACTGTCAGATGCATGTCTGTGCTCCACCAGATCTGTGATCAAATCATCTGCAATAGTTTGAGTCAACGGTGGATCAACTTGCTCTGTTGTGCTGACAGATGAATACAGAGAAGATTCCTTATCTGAGGATTCATCTACTTCAGATGATTCATCTGTTAAAGGTGTGTAAATGTGCAAATGTAAAATCTGAGCAACTTCAGTTTGGTTTGTTCATAAAATGTGCCAAAGGAACATCCATAGGAATCTGCTTTCTTTTAAAATCACAGACATCAAAAGTAAAGGCTTCAACTCATCCTTTGTTGAATGTCCATTTGGGAAAAACAGCTCCTTTCCTATTTCCAAAATCTGAGAAAGAGTTGTTGTCTTTTCAACTGTGACATGTCTTGTTCCTCCACCATTAATGGTCCTCAATTGGTGGTATTCATTACTGCTAAAATGAAGCCACCCAATTTCAATCTTCCTTGAAGTCCTTTCTCCTGCGTTATTTTCCTGTCTTGCCATCATGTCACCTTGCTTTTGAAACACAGATGATGTACCACACAAGGCTCATTTTGTCTTTGATTTCTTTTTCTGTGCTTCTATTTTATCCATTAGCTTTTGTAAAAGAGTCTCTTTATCAGTGCTGCACTTTGCTTGTTGACAAAAGGAGAGGACAGCAACTCTGTCACCATATGAAGAGATATATTTTGCCATTTGTTCATTAGTCATGATGAACAGCATTGCCTTGTCAATCTGTAAATATTAAATATCAGATGTAATAGTATAAGTTTAAACATGAATAATAAAAACTCGTGCATGTGCACACACACACAGATAGATCCATATTCTGAACATTTCATTTCAACTAGTGGTGGGACCATTCAAAATAATCCCAGATTGAGATTTTATAGTGAGGAATCTGACAGAGAGCTAGCCTGCTTACAAAATTCATTATACACCTTTTTATTCTACAAAAATCTAGTGTTGTTGTCTTTGCGATTAATTTATCCTTGTCATGCAGTGCTTCTCAATAATCAGCTTAGTGCTTTAATTGCCCGAGTTGTATTTACTGTATTGTGTCTTATTTAAATCTGACCAACATTAAAATTCTGACCAAGAGAGAATTTTTGCTAAATTATATTTCTGTAAATTTGATCAGAAATAAGTAAATGATGGGTATAGCAGCCTCTATAGCGTGTGTCGTACCGTGTTAGTTAGATACAAGGTAGCGTTAAGTTAACGTTTCTTAAGTTAGTAAACTAGAAAATCGCATAAATTGACATAAAGCAAATGAAACATATCGGAAATACAGTTTAAGATAACGTTAACGACGATAGCTATGTGGTTACTGAACTGTCACACTGAGTCTTGTTGTTTGACATTAACATTTGGTTCAAAATATATACAAGCACTTCAGATAATGAAAGGAATTTCAGCACACCTTTTCTCTTTGCATGTTCGCGATGTCCTGTTCTGGGACGTCTCTCGACCGCAGGTAATCTAACAAATTATCCTCCATGATTTTTCAGGCTTTGGTGTATCAGAACTGAAGCGCTCCATTTGTCATTTTTATCTTCTCTTCCGCTGTCTCTGCTTTTGCTGGAAAGCACTGTTTCTGCTGCCCCTCAGTGCAGTTATAAACAGCTAATTATCCTTATCTGCTGAGGCCAAGCACAGAGAAGCTAACACAACGTGTCCCATCCTTGTCGTTTCTATGGTGACCAAATGACCTGAAAGTATATTTGCCTTGAAAAGTTTTGCAGGATCTCGCAATAGTTTTGCAAGATCTCGCAAAAGTGTAAAAAAGTATTATTCCACCCATTATTTTTTTTTCTCCCATGGCCCGTTGCGGGCTCCATATTTTTGAGACAGGAGTAAAGAATCTGAAATTTGGCAATTCTGTGAGGGTATATGAATTGAAGCTAGCAGCACACATTGCTTGCCATTCAATTGACCAGCTAGGAAGAATAGTTGGTGATGTGTCTAGGAAAGATATTAGCTTGCACAGAACAAAATGTTCAACACTAATTAAATCAGTTCTAGGGCTTGTATTTCTAAAGGAGTTGCTTGAAAACATCAGGAAAAATGCCATATTCTTCAATAGTTGATGAAAATACAGGTGCTAGTTCAGGCAAACACCTCTGTATTGTTATAAAATGCTTTAGCAAAAATCTTGATTACATTGTCACATTTGCTGGTATTGTTAACACTAGAATTCCAGAAGCCTACAAAAAAACTCGTAATCCTGGGCCATCTTAAATTCCTTCGCACATCTCCATCAGCGTCTTTTGTTTTGTAAATGTGTCTTTTTTTGGGCACATATATTGTCTAGATCTCTACACTAGTGTGGAGAGTAACTCACATACTGAAGAGTTTATAGCTGCAGATGGAAGCTGCTGTTGCTCTTTTCGTGGTATTACACGTGTACTTTGTCAGCATGCCCGTGTCGATCTAACCCAGGAAGCTCTGCAGTCTACTTATGACTTTACGCTGTTGGAAGATAAGTAAATAAACAGGTACATAACATTCGATGTGGCTTTTACATATGTAACAAATAAATGTTTTACATATAAAAACCATCACAAAAAATAATCACAGATAGGACTTTGCACAAAACCATGGCGAGCTCAGCATGCCCTGCTGTTTCTTTGAAGGACACATGTGTGGCACATTGACTGGCAGGATGACGTTCAACCTATTGCTGCATCCAAACAGTGCCATCTTTCGCCTTTACACCTGGTGCAGCTGTGTTGTTCTTATGTATGAGTGGACATTTCTTGCAGGGAGTGCTTCTGTTCTCTTTCTCTGATGTGGAACCCTCATCCTCATCTGAGTTCACCTCTGCTATAGCATGTCTTTATTTGAAAACAGTGTCAGATCGGGAAGATGACTGAGAGAATAAAACTAAATTAAAAGTTTACAAGTAAATTTATACCGGCTGTTACAAATGTATGTTTTTACTCTATAATAGTAACAATAAGAGGAGCTCACCACTCAAAACAGTCACGTTCGGAATGGAACCGACAACCTATTGATTATGAGTCAGCAGGTCTTACCACCGCACCACCTGAGCTTTCGTGTCAATTTCTTTTTCTACGGTTATATTCTCAAATAAAAGCAAACTTGTTTTGATCTACTTGTACCTTTTGTGAAAGTGTTTATTTGATATTTGGACTTCAGACTTCACACATTATACACTTCATGTCTACATTTTGTCAATTATTATAAAATATGAAAAATGTTTCTTTTTTAGTTATGTGTTCCACAATTCCTGCCTTGCATTTCATCCTACATTTATACAGATTGCTGTAGACATGGAATACATATGAAATGTATGTATTCCAAATGACGATATACTATTTACCCTATACAACTCCAGGCGCCACACACACAGATAAGGAGCCTTGGGTTAAGCTGAGAGAACTTTTTGCCCAAGTTGAGCTCTGTCAAGGGGGTAGGGATGGGATAGCAGGCTGCTTGCTGCTTGTGCCGATCGACACATTTATAAAATAAAAGATGCTGATGGAGAGGTGCAAAGGAATTCAAGGTGGATTACGAGTTTTTTTGTAGGCTTCAGGGATTCTAGTGTTAATATACAGCACTTCTGGATTCACCTCTCAAAACTCTGTAAGTACAGAATGTTTTTCACACATTGTGTTGCAACCATCTGTTACTATGTGATGTTTTACATGCACTTGTTCTCTACCGGCAGGTAAACACTAGAATCCCTGAAGCCTTCGAAAAAACTCATAATACTGGGCCACCTTAAATCTTATTTTTCTGATGCGTGGGGTGCCTGGAGTTGTATGGTGTAAATAATATATCGCTATTTGGAACACATGCATTTCATGTGTGTTCTGTGTCTACAACAATCTATTTAAGTATAGAAAAATAGGAAATCTGAGAAATGCAAGAAATGTTGAACACATAGCTAAAAGAGAAACTCTTTTTAATGTTATAGTTCTAATGACAAAATTCTGACATGAAGTGTATGATGTGTTAAGACTGAAGTCCAAATATCAAATAAACACTTTCACAAAAGGTACAAGTATAACAAAATAAATTCACTTTTATACAAGTATATAAAAAAGAAAAAAGAAATTGGGTTAGGGTACAAAATCAAGAGGTCACCAGTTTGAGTCTGGCAGCTTCCCAGAGTTACCAGTTTGTGTAGTGAGCTGCTCTTATTGTTACTTTCATACAATTAAAACATACATTTGATTGAGTCTGTAACAGCCGGTGTAAATTTACGGTACTTGTAAAAGTTTGCATTTTTTTTCAGTTTTATTCTCTCAGTCATGTTCACACTCCCCCAAACTGACACTGCTGTTTTCAAATAAAGACATGCTATAGCAGAGGTGAACACAGATGAGGATGAAGGTTCTACATCGGAGAAAGAGAACAGAAGCCCTCCCTGCAAAAAACGTCCAGCCACACATAAGAACAATGCAGCTGCGCCAGCTGTAAAGGCGAAAGATGGCACAGTTTGGATGAAGCAACAGGACAGGCATCAACCTTCCAGTCAATGTGCCACACACATGTCCTTCAAAGAAACAGCAGGGCTTACAGAGCTCGCCAAGGTATCGTGTAAAGTCATATTTTTGATATTTTGTAATAGTCTTTATATGAAAAACATTTATATGTTCCTTATATAAAAGCCACATTGAATGTTGTTTACCTATATTTATTTACGTATCTACCTACAGCGTAAAGTCACAGGAAGCTCTGCAATCTACTTGAGTACATAATATTGCAGACATACTCATGGTTTTGAAACAGTACTGTACGTCAAAGCAGGTATCGAGGTCTTTATGCAGCAATTAATGTAGGGGAAAGTCCTCTCAAGATTTGGCAGCTTTGTGATACAAATTGGCTTACAATAAGCCAGTGTATTGAAAAGAGTTCTCTCCAGTTATGAAGAGTGAATGTTGCATTGTCATATTTCAAAAGGATATTAAAAGAACTGTATTGCTGAACTACTGTACCAAGTTTATTTACACCCTGTCAGCAAAATATTTTGGATTTTTATATAACCAATTTTCAATGTGGTCTACAGGATAAACCAGCTTTTTCATGGTGAAAATCCTAATGTAGCAAAATTGCTTCCTAACCTAATGTCCTTTTACCAAAGTGTGATCAAGCGTGTAATGAAAACACATGAATTTTCATCATGGCTCAATTTTATTGTGCTACAAAATAAATAGCAATAATTGTTTGCCACTTTCAGCCATTGATTTTGGGATTAGGTTTCAGAATCCAGAATTGACATTAAACTACCAGATGAGATCAAACTGAGATGCCATGATTATTTGTTTGAATTAATAAAATAATTAAAGCAAAGATTATCCCCAAACATCCAGCAACCAGAGTCATTCTCATCTCTGTAACCAATAATTCTACTTTGTTCTAAAAAGCCTCAGCATTCAAGTTTGTTATTTTTGTCACTTTTCACTAGGTATCTAGGAAAACTAGAATAGCAGTGGTGATTACTTTATACCATATCCTGGAACAATATCGAAGATACCCTAGCTGAGGAATTTTCGGGTGAAGTTGTTAAACATACTGATGCAGCAGGTGATAAGGACTTTGATGTACTTGACAGTTTTGTCCTATTACTTTTAAGTCTGTCATTCAGTAAAGTAGCTGTCAAATGTTTGTTTTCACAAATAATAATAATAATAATTTACATTTATTGAGCGCCTTTCAGAAACCCAAGGTCGCTTTACATACAAAGTAAAAAAAAAATGTCACAGATGACAAAAGTTCGTAGAAGAGGAAAGTTTTCAGTTCAGATTTAAAAGTGCAGAGAGACTGAGGAAGAGAGTTCCAGAGTTGAGGGGCTATAGCACTAAAGGAGCTGCCTCCCAGGGTGGAGAGTCTGGTGCGTGGGACAGTAGGGAGATTACTGCTCGAGGACCTGAGAGAGCGACAAGGAGTGTAAGGAGCTAGTAGCTGAGTGAGGTAAAGGGAGGCACAGTTATGTAGGGCTTTGAAGGTGAGAAGCAGAATCTTGAATTTAATCCTTGATGGAACCGGTAACCAATGAAGCTGGGAGAGAACAGGAGAGATGTGGGCAAAACGCTTTGTGTGGGTGAGGACTCTAGCTGTGGAGTTCTGAGTATATTGTAGCTTCTGTATAGATTTTGCAGGGAGGCAAATGAAGAGGGAATTACAGTAATCAATATGAGACATTATGAAACAATGAACCAGAGTTTGAGCATCATTAAAGGACAAAAATGGACAGAGGCGAGCAATGTTATGGAGATGATAGAATTCAATTTTGGAAAGAGACCTAATGTGTAGCTCAAAGTTAAGTGATAAATCAAACAACACACCAAGATTTCTGACAACAGGAGCAGGTTTGACAAGTGTACCATCAACAGAAATAGAGAAATTGGATGCCTTAGAAAATTGGGATTTTGAACTGACCAGTAACACTTCAATTTTATTGGTATTAAGTTTGAGAAAGTTATTTTCCATCCATAGCTTAAGATCAGTGATGCAGTCAGTGAGTGTGCTGGGAGGTGAATCTTTAGGGGAGTCTGTACTAAGATATAACTGTATATCGTTTGCATAACAGTGGAAGTGAAGGCCATGTCTGTGAATAATCTGACCAAAGGAAGGATATAAAGTAGAAAAAGTAATGGCCCAAGGACTGAACCCTGAGGGACAGCATGCGACACAAGTGAAGTGGAGGATTTATATCAGCCGAGTGTGACAAACTGTTGTCTATTAGAAAGATATGATGTGAGTCATTGAAGGGCTAAGCCAGAGATGCCTACAGCTGAGAGAAGTGACAGGAGGATTTCATGATTAAAAATGTCAAATGCTGCACTTAAGTCAAGAAGGAGGAGAATATTAATTAATATTATTATAATTAGATGCCCCTTATCAAAAACAAATTAAGAAACAGAGTAAAGGAGCAATTGCTTGATTATATACTAAGAGTGACAGCATATATGCAGGGCAGTGGAGTACACTACAACATTCCAGCCATCAAAAGTAATGCTATCATTGTTCACAGCAGACATATATGCCAGTAATGATAAAAAGGATGATTTTGGTGATTTATTTTCATCATAATTGTGGCCATTTTAGTTTCTGTTTAACTAAATTGATTTTATTAAACATTCTTCTCTTTTTGCATTTAAAATAAAAGTTCAGTGTGACATGTAAAATTTCAAAATGGGTGAGTTTATTTTTTCTTATTTAAAACACCACTTTGAAGGGCTTCGTGACAACTTAACTTTCTTGAAAACTCTGGATTGACTTTTCTTTACTATTTCTCACTTTTAATTAAACATAAACCTGCATTCAAACTTTCTAAAGGACAAAGACAACAGATTTATTTTTTTGTGTACAACACAGTGCTGAGTACGTTGACAAAGTACATCATTTTTGTTTAATTTAATAATCTTCAGCTTTCTTAAAAAGTAACACTGCCAGAAAGTTCAATATTTTAAATCTTAAGGAGTTTTAGTATATAATAATTTAATAATTGCCTGACTTTTGCCTGAAACCTGGAATGCAGCAAAGGTAAGTAGTATCCAATACTTTGTTTTACAAGAGCAGAATTGTATAGTAAAGTTGCAACATAAGTATGGGAGAGATTTTGCTATTTTTTTGCTATTATTACTTTTGACTTCCAAATACATATTTATAAAATTACACAACACTACTGTCCATTTTGTGTGGGATACTTTTGGTCTATTTTTACACATATATTTTATGCTATAATTAAAAGGAATATCTGGCAACATTGCTAGTGATGGGTAGAGTGAAGCTTTGTGAAACACTGAAGCCACTGCTTTAGACAGAGTTTCAAGGTCTCAAAGCATATGTTGCCCCATCTCTCTAGTGACATCTCCTGGCCATTTGTATTATCTGGATAACAAAATGACAATAGACTTCATTGATGATCTGTGAAACATCAACATTAGAAACTGATGACGAAACCTGCTCGTTTCTGCAGCTTTGATGCAAAATCCTTTTCAATTCTTAATAGCAATTGCAAAAAATAAAACTACAGAAAATATAGACAAAATGTTTCATATGACAAACAAGAGTTTTATAAAAAAAAAAAAAATTAAGACAGCTCCCTTACAGTGCCCAGTCACTTCTAACTTTAGGATTTTATCATTATTATTTGTCATGTTATTAATGTTGTTATTATTAGCCATCGTCTTTTCTTGAGAAAATTGGATCATTGTTTGGGGTTCCACTTAATACTGTATTAAAAAAATAATTTCAACATGAGCCAACTTGTTTCTCCTCATATTTTTCTTTCTTCTGACTTAATTAAAAACCAGTAGAAGGGAATTGAAACCTTAAACCTCTACACTGCCATAAAATAGGTTTGCACATTTGTGAAATAAACAGTATTATTATACTAAATAATAAAAAAAATCATGTTAATTAATATGTTATATGTGTTATATTTTATTTAGATTGAAATTAATGAGCCTGTTCTCACAGTCAGGAGCTGATTTGTTACAAACTCTGACTGCGCTGTTCTGTGGCTTGAGTGACTAAGGTGGTTTCTCTTTTTATTTCGGATATTGTTCAGACCGAAGTTCTAATCCTTTAGATGCATAAGTTCAAGAAAAAGCATAAGTCATAAAACTACAGTATAAAACTATAAAATGACAACTTAAATAATGGGATTTGTTATCATTAACCTAAAACAGTTGAAGAATCCATCCATCAATTTTCTATATCTGCTTTTCCTCAGCAGGGTCATGGGGAAGCTGGAGCCTATCCCAGCAGGCTTAGGACACAAGGCAGGAATAGTCCTTGGACATAGCTGTGTAGCACTCACAAGAGCGTCCTTTGCCTTTAAATTTACTGCAATCAGCACAAACACCTCTTAACTTTAATTAGCTCTTAAATGATTATATTAAAACACCACAGTGCACAAAAAGAAAAAGAATACAAAAACACTAAACAACAAGCATGGTTAAAATACAAGAAACATAATATGTGAAAGTATAGCAACAATTAATGGAAAGGATGTATTGAAATTTCTAGAAATCAAATAGAGCAGGGATGCCTAATATGTCGATCGCGATTGACCGACCAGTAGATCAGAAAGGGAGTGCAGGTAGATGGCGTTGCATTCAAAAATTTTTTTTTAAATGTTAGTCTATCACATATCCTCCCTATGGCATTTGCCACTTGATTGACATACAGGGTGGCCAGTCTGAGATCTCTTCTTCTAACACATTGGTCATCCCGCACGCATGATCAAACGCGCAAGCTACTACAAAACTCCGGCCATCTAAGTGATCTAATTAGCCTTCCAATTTATAACGACTAAAGAAGGGATTTTTTAAAAAAAAAGCTGGTTATGAGCTGGATGTGGAATTAGAAGAGAATTTTTTTTCTCTCACAATGTCACAATCGAAGTGCGTTTGTCTGATCTGTCAATCTATTATTGCTATTCCAAAGAAGGAAAATGTGGAAAGGCACTTTCAAGCTGTTCATAAAAACTATGAAACTGACTTCTTTCCAAAAATCGATTTGAGAAAGAGAAAGGAGAGGGAACTAAAATCGCAGTTAATCGGACAGCCGTCATTTTTCACTCGGCTGAATTCAAATGCAAAGGCAGGCACACCGAAGCATCATTCCGGGTGAGTCACTCAATCATTAAGCATAAGAATTCCTTCCAAGATCGAGAGATGATAAAAGATGCCTTTGTTGAAGCGGATGGCTAGGGAGAAATTCCTTCGTAGATTTTAAGACCCCTGGCCGGAGAAAAAAGAGTTTCTCCTTGTCATTAAACATGCAGAATACAAGCAACTTAATAACAATCAATGGCCGCTAGATTTGGCATTTTTTTTCTGATCTGCCCAACATGTTTAATGAGCTTAATTTACAGCTCCAATGAAAAGAGAAAACCATCGTCAATATGATTAGCCCAGTTAATGCTTTCAAGTGAAAAATGCAACATCTGTCCTCAAAGCTGCAGCGCCTTGATTTGGGGAACATCCAAAACCTCGCATCAGAGCTGGAGACGCAATGGAAGGCGTGTGCGCATCTTGACAGCATACGCTACAGAGCAGATTGAAAATTGTCTGTCAGACTTTATCTAATGGAAAAAAAGTAACGATTCAAGTGTTGCCCAATGTAGCGGAGTAAGAGTAGTGTTTCTTCTTCACAAATGTACTCAAGTAAAAGTAAAAAGTATGGTGCAGTAAAACTACACTTAGAAGTAAATTTTTTTTAAAAAGTTACTCAAGTAAATGTAACGGAGTAAACGTAACTCGTTACTACCCACCTCTGATACTCAGTATATATATATATATATATATATATATATATATATATATATATATATATATATATATATATATATATATATATATAATGTATTGTGACAGATAGGGGGCACTGTCGTCCCCTTGAACCCTCAGACCAGATGCCAGACACCAGATAAAAGTTCAATAGTTGACTTTATTATAACTAATAAGTGCACATAGCACCCTACAGTCCACAATACTCATACAACAATCACTACACAAATCAATACAATAACCAATCCTCCTCTCCCAGACACGTTGCCACGCTTCCTCTTGACTCAGCTTGTCCGTCTGGGATTTCCCAGAGTCTTTTATAGTCCTTAACCCGGAAGTGTTTCTGTTCCTCAGTCCATGTGACTTTGTAACACTTCCGGGTCGGGTGAAAAACTCCTTTTCTTCGTCAACCCGGAAGTACTTTATTACTTCCATCCTTGTGACATGGAAGAGCTTCTGGGCTGTATGGAAAACAAACGTCTCTGTGCCTCCCTGCAGCGTCCCCTGGCAGCCCCAACGTTATCCAGCAGGGCTGTGTATTAAAACTCCATAGTCCATGATGCCCTGCTGGAATTCGGGGCATCTCCACGTTGCAGGGAGGGCTCCATCTGGCAGCTTGGGGGATAAACTGCCGGCCATAGTCCACAGTGTATATATGTGTATATATATATGTATATATATATATATATATATATATATATATATATATATATATATATAAACTGCTCAAAAAATTAAAGGAACACTTTGAAAACACATCAGATCTCAATGGGAAAAAGAAATCCTCCTGGATATCTATACTGATATAGACTGGGTAATGTGTTAGGAGCGAAAGGATGCCACATCGTTTGATGGAAATGAAAATGATCAACCTACAGAGCCCTGAATTCAAAGACGCCCCAAAAATCAGAGTGAAAAATTATGTGGCAGGCTAGTCCATTTTGCCAAAATTTAATTGCAGCAACTCAAAATTATGCACGCAGCACTTTGTATGGCCCCTGTGTTCTTGTATACATGCCTGACAACATCGGTGCATGCTTCTAATGAGATGACAGATGGTGTTGTGGGGGATCTCCTCCCAGATCTGGACCAGGGCATCACTGAGCTTTTGGACAGTCTGAGGTGCAACCTGGTTGCATTGGATGGACCAAAACATAATGTCCCAGAGGTGTTCTATTGGATTTAGGTCAGGAAAGTGTGGTGGCCAGTCAATGGTATCAATTCCTTCATCCTCCAGGAACTGCCTGCATACTCTCACCACATGAGGCCAGGAATTGTCGTGCACCAGGAGCCACTGTACCAGCATAGGGTCTGACAATGGGTCCAAGGATTTCATCCTGATACCTAATGGCAGCCAAGGTGCCTTTGTCAAGCCTGTAGCGGTCTGTGTGACCCTCCATGGATATGCCTCCCCAGACAATCATTAACCCACCTCCAAACTGCTCATGCTGAATGATGTTACAGGCAGCATAATGTTCTCCATGGCTTCTCCAGACCCTTTCACTTCTGTCACGTGCTCAGGGTGAACCTGCTCTCATCTGTAAAAGCACAGGGCACCAGTGGTGCATCTGCCAATTCTGGTATTCTATGGCGAATGCCAATCGAGCTGCATGCTGCTGGGCAGTGAGCTCAGGGCCCATTAGAGGACATGGGGCCCTTGGGTCACCCTCATTAAGTCTTTCTGGTTGTTTGGTCAGAGACATTCACACCAGTGGCCTGCTGGAGGTCATTTTGTAGGGCTCTGGCAGTGCTCATCCTGTTCCTCCCTGCCCAAAGGAGCAGATACTGGTCCTGCTGATGGGTTATGGACCTTCTATGGCCCTCTCCAGCTCTCCTAGAGTAACTGCTTGTCTCCTAGAATCTCCTCCATGCCCTTGAGACTGTGCAGGGAGACACAGCAAACCTTCTGGCAATGACACGTATTGATGTGCCATCCTGGAGAAGTTGGACTACCTGTGCAACCTCTGTAGGGTCTAGGTATCGCCTCATGCTACCAGTAGTGACACTGACTGTAGCCAAATGCAAAACTAGTGAAGAAACAGTCAGAAAAGATGAGGAGGGAAAAATGTCAGTGGCCTCCACCTGTTAAACCATTCCTGTTTTGGGGGTCATCTCATTGTTGCCCCTCTAGTGCATCTGTTGTTAATTTCATTAACACCACAGCAGCTGAAACTGATTAACAACCCCTCTGCTACTTAACTGACCAGATTAATATCCCATAAGTTTCATTGACTTTATGCTATACTCTGATTAAAAGTGTTCCTTTAATTCTTTTGAGCAGTATATATATATATATATATATATATATATATATATATATATATATATATATATATATATATATATATATATATATAGCATTTTAATGTAAGTAGATCATTTTGACCTGGTCATTTTAAAAGTAGCTCATAAGCTGAAAAAGTGTGGGCACCTCTGAAATAGATTAAAGGTCTGCCAATTAAATAAAACAGACAGGAAAGCTGACAATTTGACTGTGCTTCCAGTACTGCCTCCATAATGTCTCACTATGGCCATAAAGCCCCTAATGGGTCATGATCTTGCATCTCTCTAAACAAAGGAAGCCCCACTAGCAAAAAAAGAAAAAAAATGTGGCAGTAGAAAAAATTGTAAAAGTATGTGGACAAGTGTTAGAGAAGCATGTTCTGTATGAAATTTTGAAGAATTTGTCACTTTGCTTGTCCTGTGCATCTAAGATATTCTGTGCCTATCGACTCTTTTGCACTTTTATCAGCACTTTTACCATTGAGATAATAAGATCATATGTTCCAACTTTTTAAACAATAATATTATATATAAGAAGATCGTATTTAGTGATGAGATGTTTTATTCTTACCATCAAGTAATCTAACTATTTTGGAACTTTGGGAAGGACCATCCTTTCTACAATTATGACATGTGTACCTGTTGCAATGTACACACTATGCTGTGGTTCCTATTAAACTGAAGGAGCACCTGACAGTGAACTTTATTTCCTGGGGGAAGTAGTGGTCTTGGAACAGAAGCTTGTCGATGTTAAATCCTATTTTCTTATTCCAGTGCCTTTTCTTATAAGAAGCAATGACAAAGTTCCTCTGCAAGGTTAGCCATGAACCTTTCTCAGTGGACCCGTGCATGCCTTGTACAGCACATGTACATTCAAACCCATGTTTGTCTGTCAGCTTTTACTGCAGCAGACTGCTTGCTGCTTGTGCTGAGCGACACATTTATAACACAAAAGATGCTGACAGAGAGGTGTTAAGGAATTTAAGGTGGGCTGGGATTACGATTTTTTCGTGGGCTTCGGTAATTCTAGTGTTAAGAAGCAATTTAGGATTGTCATTACTAATTCTAATACATATTTTGCTGAAAAAAAGAAATATGTATAATATTATATAAGAAATATAATTAAATAATATAATGGACATAATTGTCTAGTATGTATTCTCGATTTTCCCACTAATATTATTATTTGAGGATTGAGTGCACCTACAAATGGCACAAACTAATGAGGAAATTATACACTGGCACCCCACCAACCAGAAGCATTACTTTGCTGCAGGAAGCAAATTTGTGTTTTTTACTGATGCATAATTAGTATGAAAAACATTTTTTTAGTAATAATGGGATATTATTACTATCAAAAGTGAATATAAGTCACAGTGTTTCAGACATTAAATTTCAATTCTTTTAAAAACAAGCAACCATATGATTAAATATACAGCTTAGAGAATAATAAATCATGAAATACATCTTTGTTCTCAGTTTAGACACAAATATAAATAGGGGACTAATTCATACCATTTTACATTTTCATGATATTAAATGATAAAGGTTTTAGTCAAAGATTTAAAAATGTAGTTATATCTGCATCATCATCTCTATTAATCAGATGATGTGTAACATGACAAGACAAATGTTTTTCTTTTTCTTTGTTTTTATAGGAAAGAATTTGTCAGTATCTGATAAAACAGTTAACACTAACCACGATTATAACAGTAGGAAACTAAAGTTTTGCTGATTAACTGCAACTCCAAAATTGTCAAAGCTTTTCACACCTAATTTATCTTAATTTAAAATTCATAACTGATACCACAGAATAAATCACTTTTACTTATAACAAGATGTTGAACCTGACACAAAATACTCAAAATATTGGCAGAGTGCCCATCACAATACATAGAGATCTGTCAGGGACAGGCAGCATCGCAATCAGGATATCTGAGGCAAATTGCGTGCTTTCATAGGTACACTAAAATTGTAAGAAAAACATATATATAACCATTGTAAAATAAATGTAAATGTCCCCTTAATCTTAACAAAGGTCTTTCTTCTCAACATTATACCTTGAACATGTGATGTCACTTGACTGTGGTCATGTGCGCTTGGTGGTCGTTTTGGGATCTAGGAGAATGGTCACTTGCTCTGATCCTATTGAAATAGCTTGAATGCTATTTGTTCAGTCTTCCTGAAGGCAGATAAATACAATTAGTAGAGACCAGAGGATAGATGGTAATACTAGCCAAAGAGTCACAAATGAGAAGTTTTTGTACTTTTGGCAACAGCATCTCTTCATCTAGATTCATTAGACTCTTTTGAAACACCTTAAGTATGCATTTCAGTTCTGGGAGGTAACTCAAATTGAGTGCATATGTCAGCACAAGTATCATGATGCATCCAAGAGTAATGCTTTGCTTTGTAAATCTCTTAGTACTGTGACTCCTTCAATGACAACTCCCATATCCTCAGATTTCTCAATGGCCTTAGCATTATGTTTTTGAATTGCATAGATCCCCATTGTTGTCTGGGCTATTGCAATCTCTGCCTCTTCATGGTCAACATCCTCAGGATCACAGCGCACAGTTGTAATTATTTAGTAGAATTTTGTAGATTTTTGGTAACATATATAAATGCAGTTTGAGAAAGGCAAGTCATAGAGAAAATATGTACAACAAAATTGCTTAACATCATATGTTGCTATGTCTGTATTGCATAAATTGTATAATTTTATTTTGTTTGCCTATCTTCATGATTAGGTTTACAAGAAAGGTTATGTTGTAAAAGAAACCACTGAGAGTGCAGTTTTATGTATATACACTATATTATACTTGTTCCTAATGTAATGAATATAATTTATAACAGAAGAAAATGTAAATGTAAAAGATTTGAAAAAAATTAAGGCTTGTGAAGCTACAAGTCTAAAGGAAGAACGAAGGAGAAATATAAATAGATGTGAGATGGAGGGTGAAAGGAAATGTTGTATTATATACATACCAAGAAGTCCTCACTGAAGTATATGAACAGGCTATGTAGCACATTCTTGCCTGACAGTTATTATTTTCATTCTACAAAACTGGAATGAACTGCGGTGGGCTGGCACCCTGCCCAGGATTTGTTTCCTGCCTTGCACCCTGTGTTGGCTGGGATTGGCTCCAGCAGACCCCCATATATAGCGGGTTGGATAATGGATGGACGGATGGAAAATGGAATGAACATGGGAGGATGAGTGAAGACAGATGAAAGGAACACTGGGATGTAATGAGTGAGGATCATCCTGTTCGTAGTTTTACTTGCACTTTTAACTATATGGATGGTGTGACAGATTAAGGGTATGCTCGCACCCTTGCACCCTCAGACACCACATCAGACACCAGGTAAAAGTCCAATTATTATTTATTATAATAATAATGTGCACAAAGCACACTCTCCACCACAATACTCATAAATAACCAATAATACACAATAAATCAATCCTCCAGCTCCCAGACGCATTGCCACCCTGCCTCCCAACTCAGCTCGTTGTCTGGGAGTTCCCAGAGTCCTTTTATTCCTCCTGACCCGGAAGTGTTTCTGCCCAACAGTTCCACAAGTCCTTATTCCTTCCGGGTCAGGGTAAACAGTACTTTTCTTCACCCCAGAAGCCCGTCACTCTTCCTGTGACGAACTTCCGGGTCATGGTGCCCAAATGAGTCCATTGGCCTCCCGACAGCGACTCCCAGTGGCCCCCAAGGTATCCAGCAGGGCTGTGTATAAAAACTACATAGTCCATGAGGCCCTGCTGGAATTCGGGGCCCTTATATGCTCTCGGGAGAGCTCCTCCTAGCGGCCAGGGGATGAGGGCCGGAGTAAAATGCCGACAATCCACCACAATGGATTATTTATTGCTGGTTTCATCATCTTACATGTAACTGTTTATATTTGGATTATATATTGACACTGTGACTCCTGGGTTGGCTGCAGCTGCCAAACCCCTTTGAACATGGGTCCATCGATGATTATGTCTGAGGATGAGCTAGGCAATGAATACAATTAGCAACAAGAGTATGGTGCAAAATGCGATAGTGCTTTTATTAACAACAGGGTTCAAAAACCCAAACTGCAGATTTGCACTGTTCTTCAAATAAATACAGTTAATAAATGATCCATAGTAAAACCAAAGCATTGGTGAAGGTTAAAAACAATCAACGATAAATAACCAAAACTGCGTCCCTCTTAAAACTATGTCTCTGACGCTCACCTGCCTAGGTCTGCTCAGTCAGCAGAAATGCTCGCTGACAAGTGCAGTCATTCTTTCAACTAATGCATGCCCCTTTGGTCACTCCTGCTCCTCAGGTGCTCAACTGGAGCAACCCTGTTCCCTGAGCCCTATCCATTTGCATCTCTCAGGGCCATTCCTGACTGCTTGCCAATGCTGCAATCTCAAGTTATGTAATGTGTGAACAAGGGCTACAAATGATTCAACAACTTCCATTAAGTCTAAAATGATCCATCAAGCAGGCATTCCAGCAGGTACTAATTCACTAGTCATCAATGTATGCAATCTCAATAAACACCAGTTTTCAAGAGCATGGTCTCCAGTTGTCCACTTTGAAGCATATGTGCATGGAATGGTGTGTGGTTTATGAGTTTTATTGGTGAGTTTGTTTTGGAACCTCTAAATTACAGTTTCGAGACTCTAAAGAGAAGCACAGGTATTCCCTGGGTAACGGACATCCGACCTATGACATACAAACGGGGCCACAGCTGCGACGCATGCGCCTCAGTAACTGCTGCTCTGTCATCTTCGGCCTGGGGACGCTGCAAGCGGAGGCTGGAGGGGCGTCATTTCACTGCTCGTGCAGTGTAGTGTCCCTCGGTAGGCTCCCAGTGGCAAGTGATTTCATTGCCTGCCCACCACACACGGCTGCCCCGTTCATTATCGGTGGGCGGCTTGGGATGCTGCAAGCAGTTACCTGGTTGTGCGGGGTCGATTTCGCTGCTCGCGCAGTGTAATGTCCCTCGGGCGGCTCCCAGCGGCAAGCCATTTCACTGCCCGCCCACCACACACGGCTGCCTCATTCAGTCTCGGTGGGTGATGGTGCAAGCGGTGACCCAGTTAGCATTCTAGTGTGCCTCGGATGGCTGCCTGTTGAATGGGGACGGTGCTGGCCGATTAACTACATGCCTTTTGCCGCACCATGTTCGTTCTTGGTAGGCAGACGCTTCAGGCGGCATACTGTAGTGGAAGTGACTGTGAGGTTGGCTGGTGATGAACCACCCCTCGCCGCCCCCATTCATTCTCAATAGCAAGCCTGCTTGTACTGTTATGCACATAGCAGGAAGTTGTCAATACATCAGACGTGTCGATGACGGGTGCCTTCCTGCTGTGATAGTGTGTACAGTGCTTTGTAGAAGAGCTCATCTTAACCTTTTGTCTTGACCCTTCAAGAATGTCTCTGAAACACAAATCTAATGCAAGTACTGGTGATACAGTAAAGAAGAGAAAAACGATCACCATTGAAAATAAAGTAGAAATAATAAAAAGGTCAGAGGTGAAACTCCATCATTCATTGGCAGAGTACTTGGTTACAATTGGTCAACAATAGCATTTATTACAATAATGTACCTGTTCCGACATACAAATTCAACTTAAGTACAAACCTACAGTCCCTATCTCGTACATAACACGGGGACTGCCTGTAATTGTTTAAATCAGTACATTCAGGCAAGTTCTATCAACACAACACCCATAAAAAAGTAAGAAGCTTCAGTATTTTTGAAATGAACAAGTCTTTCTGTCAAAACTGCGCCCTTTTTTAACTCTTAAGCAATGTGCTCCTGTATCTCTGGCAGTTTTGGCATGTGTGTCATGCATTTCTTTAGAAGCAAGTAGTGGTTCACACACATAGAGTACATAGAATACGAAGTATTTAACATGCTACTTTACTTACGATTGGATTTGAGAAACTAGTAAATCAAAAGATTTAAAGATAAACTTTATGACATTCTACTTTAATGACAAAATAAACTACAAAAAATGTGGACATTTCAAGATTAAAGTTGACATTTTGAGCTTTTTTTCCACTGTGTCCCTATTTTTTTTGTTTTCTATGTACCCTAAGAAGCTTCTATATGACACTCAGACGGTGATCTACGACTCGCCTTTTAACAGTGACTTTGATATCTGATAACTTCTTTTTTATTTCCGGCACTGTGCGACATTCTGAACTTGAACTTTTGATCAGCTTCATTTTGTTGTTTATACAGCTGCTTAAACCATCAAAATAGTTTTCATTAGCTCCAATTGAAATTCTTTTTGACTCCTCTGACGCTACCAATTTCACTTTGAGTGATTTAAACTCTGGCAAACCCATCTCTGTATTATCAACATACAGCATGAACATTATGCAACAATAAGGAGAGAGATATGCGGGTTATTTTCCGTACGTCACTTAAATCATCCGAGATCAGATGCCTCATCTTAGATGAGTTAATGCCGGTGAAACTCATCCTGGATAAGTGGGTTTTTCAAATGCAGCTGTGTAGTAGATTAGTCTAGCTGGATCGAATCATCGGAGATGATTGCGCGTGCCCGTGCCGATTGAAAAGCCTATATATATTGAGTCTAGAAAACATGATCAGCAAGTCTTTGATAGGCTGCAACAAAATGACAAAATAATGGGCACATTTTTTCACACAAGCAGATCAGGACCTTTTACTCGAAGGATATGAAGAATTTCAAGATTTAATGTGCACAAGGGGTAACACTGCAAAAGCAGCCCAAACCAGAAAAGACGGCTGGCAAAAAGTGGCCGACAAATTAAACGCGTAAATAGTGTGCATTGTACTTAGTGAATGCAGTGTTTCATTTCCTATGTGTCAGATTAATTATTATTTAATATATCACAATTCCAGATCAAACGTGAGCACATGGAGAACATGGGAACAGGTTAAAGTGAAGTACAAGAATATACTTCAAACTGGTAAATATTGGTATATAACTATTTAAAGAATTGTTGACATAAAGAATCATACATAATATAAAAAACATTAATTTTAAAGCAAATAAGAAACAGGAGGATGACCACGTGGTCCAGACCTAACCCCTGCAGAATAGCTGGCTATCCAGCAAAATGCCCATCGCCTTTTTTTCTGAGGGCATTCCAGGGGGAACCTCCTCCTCAGAACCAGTGGCAGGATGCAGTGGTCACTTCATTTCAGGTAAAGGATGGTCATTGCATATATTTGTCCTCAATGTGTGCCATAGATATGTTCCAAAATAGCCCTCTTTTTTTGTTGGGTCATTTGCAGGGAATGTCATATCCCTAGAACCTGTGTCTGACCAACAAGATATTGACGAAGGTCAAATATTTGAAGAAGACACTGTGTTTAATTATTCATCAGGAGGAGAGGTAAGTTTTTCAAATAATATTTGAACAAACTCCACTCTGATCAGTCCCATGTCCTAATCGTGATATAACTGTTTTGCAGGAGCCTGTAGCCAGCACACCTGTCCCTTTTGGAACAAAGTCCACATTAAAAAAAAGGAGATGGTTAGGTTGATTGAGCCATTTGTTGTACTTTATACAAAATGATCCAAAATGATATATTGTGTATACAATATAGAGTAAAAAAGGCATTTGTAATTGCATATTTATTTCCAGAAAAATGTGAGGGCTGTATACAAGAGATATCTTCAACAGAAAATTGCATACAGAAAACTGAAAATGAGAAAAATACAGCAGGTCATGGAACTTCATAAACTGAGGACAACCAAAATGAAGTTGCAGATACAAATACTAGAAAAACAATTGGTAACAAAATTCTCTTAACTCTTTCCCATATGTATATGTGTATGTGTGAGTGTATCCTTAATTATGTTCTCCTCCTTACAGGCTGAAGATCGATAATATACAATAAATAACTTTTGTGTGAAACCACTGTTGTCTTTTTCATTAAAAATATTGGGCCACAATTCTGTCTCTGGCAGGTCAGCCACTGCTGCACCAAAACCTCAGGGACTCTCTTTTTCTGATGGTCGCTATGTTGTGTAAGACAGCATGCAACAATTATGTCAAATGCTCTGTCAGGAGCAGCCCTCAGCCTTTTTAGACATTGAAATCTCTCCTTCAGGTGGCCAAAGGTCATTTCAATTCGTGTCCTTGTCCTAGACAAGGTTGGGGTTAGGAAACGGGGTCATTAGAAAATGCCTACAGGCATATCCCGTGTCCCCAAGCAGGATTCCATCATGATGACCTGTGGAATATGTAAAAATTGTGAATACAATACACACATCACCATGATTTATAATTAGATTATTACCTTGTTCAAATGTCCGATACAGGTGTGACTCCTTAAAATTTTTCAGTCCTGAACAGACACTGGCCATTTAGCCTCCACATTTGATACAAGGTAGGATGCATCACAGATCATCTGAGAATTTATAGCATGTTGGTCAAATAATTTTACTGTATGTCAACATGCCTATTGGCTATTTTCATCTCTTACAAAAAGTTACATTACCTGCATGTTAATACTGTGGAAGCCTTTTCTGTTTATGTAATCTGGCTCATTTGGACCTGATGGGGCCTTTATTCGGATCTGCGTACAATCCAGTGCCCCAATCACATTTGGAAATCCTGGGTAATGAGAATTTAAAGCTGATTGTGAGATTCTTTATGGAACTGTGGGTGTTTTTGCCTGTGTATTACCTACCTGCAATGGCATGAAACACCTCTTTTATTGTCTGCACACGCAGGTGTCCAGGAAACACTATGAAAACCCGAAGGAAATATGAATACCCGAAGGAAAAATTTCAGAGCCAAACAGACTTTACGAATTGCCTGGCAAGCTGCACTTTTAGATAGATTTTCCACATCGCCTACAGTATATAAAAAAAGTGCCACTTGCAAAAAAACTCAAAGAAATGCATACTGTCTGTGTGGTTGTGAGAGCCCGACTTCGCCTAATTTGACTTCGAATATAAGGTGCTAATAAATCTTTGAGGTACAATATTCCTAAACGGTATCTTTCAAAAAGAATTTCCTCCGGGAGCAATAAAGGATCTTGACGATCAGGCAAAACCCTCTCTATATGAAATTCTCTTTTTGTAATTTGCGCACCGATATCAATTGGTTGCTCATTCATGAACAGTGAAGCCATGACTGAATGACTGAATGGTTTGAGGATTTGGATGTGCTGCTATGACAATACATCCAGCAAGAGTTTCAAAAAACAGACAGATCCAGGATCATGCCAAATCATCAACAATTATATCCGGTAAACGAGTAATCCACTTACGAAAAAAACCCAGATGGTGGATATGTGCTATGGCAACATTAAATGAGCTTATATATCGCCACTAAAGATGCCTGTTGGTTCATTTCATCACTATGCCAGGGATTTGTTTCAAACTTATAAACCAAAACTCAAATGAGAAAAACAGCAAGTTTAACAAGTTCAGGTTTGGTCAAAAGAGGCTACAGAACAGTTGAGAGACAGTTTATCTTCTACTGATTGACAGTTACTTATAAACAATTTGTTGCACAATTCTACTACAGTTGTAACAGACTATAATCATATAATAATCATATAATCATTGAAAGACGCCTCACGCCTGGACAAACTTGTTAAGAAGGCAGGCTCTATTGTAGGAGTGAAGTTGGACAGTTTAACATCTGTGGCAGAGCAACGGGCATTAAGCAAACTCCTGTCAATCATGAAGAATCCACTGCATCCACTGAACAGTGTCATTTCCAGGCAGAGGAGTAGCTTCAGTGGCAGACTTTTGTCACTGTCTTACTCCACTGACAGACTGAGGTGATCGTTCCTCCCCCACACTATGCCACTCTTCAATTCCAGCTGGGGGAGTAAATGCTAACATTACTCAAAGTTCTTGTCTGCTTTTACATGCATTTTTATTACTATTTAATTTAATATTGTTTTTGTATCAGTATACTGCTGCTGGATTATGTGAATTTCCCCTTGGGATTAATAAAGTATCTATCTATCTATCTATCTATCTATCTATCTATCTATCTATCTATCTTTCTATCTATCTATCTATCTATCTATCTATCTATCTATCTATCTATCTATCTACCATTTTTGTGAAGAAATGGCAGTTGGGACGAAGACAATTAAGTGTTATCCAAATTATAAATTCTGGTTTAAAAAACAAAAGAGTCAATTCAGGTAAAACATAAACCATTTTCTTTGGGATATACAAGCAAATGCAAACAAATTCAAATAACTCTTGCTACAGATGCAGATAGCATAAACTAATAATGACTATAAGAACAGAGTGGAATTCTGTTCTTATGTATATAAATATGTTCCTAATTTGTATTTATTGCATGCTGTATATGCAGGAATGTGTTCTTGTATGTTGTTGATTGGATCTAAGCAAATTTCTACTTGTGGATAAAGGTAACCTAAATGACTATAAAGATACCAAGAATCTGTGCTGACTGCTAACATGGACTGTTTAGAAATAAGACTACGTGCTGCTTGGTATTTACAAATGTTTCCATTTCCATTTAAATATGTGAGTATGGCTGAAAATTAAAAAAATAGTTCTACAAAAAAAAATCTATTTCTACATTGTTTCATATTTAACACTAGAATCACCAAAGCTTACGAGAAAACTCGTAAATCCGGCCCACCTTAAATCCACTCGCATATCTCCATTCAGTGTCTTTTGTCTTGTAAATGTGTCGCTAATCCCAAGCAGCAAGCTGCCTGCTATACCATCCCCACACCACCGGAGAAACTGCAAAAACCTCTCCCAAATGAAGCCTTGTTTATCAGTGAGTCAGGTACCTAGGCTAAAAAATATATCATTGTTCGGAACACATGCATTTCACATGTGTTCCGTGTCCAAAAAGATCTGTGTAAGTGTAGGATGACAGAAATGTTGAACACATATGTAAAAGACAAACTTTTTACATGTTTTTGTATTAACGACAAAATGTAGACATGAACTGTAAAATGTGTGAAGACTGAAGTCCAAATATCAAATAAGCACTTTCACAAAAGATACAAGTATAACACAACAAATGCACTTTTTTCCAAGACTATAACCGAAGAAAAAAAAATCAGGTTAGTGTTGCTTGTTGTCCTGACTTCTCGAGTAGCATACTGGTTAGAGCTGCTGACTCCAATTCAGAAGGTTCTGGGTTTGAATCTTAACGTCTCCCAAAATAAACATTTTGATTAGTGAGCTGTTCTTATTGTTACTATTATACAATAAAAGCATTCATTTGATTTGAGTCTGTAACAGATGGTGTAAATTTATGGTACTTGTAAAGGTTAGCATTTTTTTTATTCAGTTTTATTCTCTCAGTCGCGTTCACGCTTGCCCTGATCTGACACGGCTGTTTTCAAATAAAGACGTGCTATAACAGAGGTGAACTCAGATTGGAGAAAGAGAACAGAAGCCCTCCCCACAAGAAACGTCCACTCACATATAAGAACAATGCAGCTGCACCAGGCGTAAAGGCGAAAGATGGCACCGTTTGAATACAGGATGAAGTCCGGCGTTATCCTGCCAATCACCTGTCCTTCAAAGAAACAGCACGGCTTACAGAGCTCACCAACGTATCGTGCAAACTCATGTTTGTGATTGTTTTGTGATGGTCTTTACATAAAAAGCATTTATACGTTACTTATATAAAAGCCAGATCGAATGTAACTTATCTTGATTTATTTACTTATCTTCCTACAGCATAAAGTCACAAGTATACTGCAGAACTTCCTCTGTTTGATCGTCAAGGACATGCTCACAAATTACATGTGTAATGCCACGAAAAATACCTGCTGACATTTTAGTACGCGAGTAATGCAGTTAGACTTTTTTGGGCACATACACCACGCTAGTGTTTAGATCTGGACGGTGTAG
Source organism: Polypterus senegalus (assembly GCF_016835505.1). Lineage (NCBI taxonomy): Eukaryota > Metazoa > Chordata > Cladistia > Polypteriformes > Polypteridae > Polypterus > Polypterus senegalus. The sequence goes on along the minus strand of NC_053156.1, from coordinate 205,434,437 downwards.
CGTTTGCAAGCCCTGTAAGACGTGCTGTTTCTTTAAAGGACAGGTGAATGGCAGGATGACGCCGGACTTTCGCCTTCACACCTGGTGCAGCTGCGTTGTTCTTATATGTGAGTGGACGTTTCTTGCGGGGAGGGCTTCTGTTTTCTCCAATCTGAGTTCACCTCTGTTATAGCGTGTCTTTATTTGAAAACAGCAGTGTCAGATCGGGGTGAGCGTGAAAGCGACTGAGAGAATAAAACTGAATAAAAAAACGCTAACTTTGACAAGCACTATAAATTTTACAGCGGTTGTTACAGACGTAAATCAAATGTATGTTTTATTGTATAATATTAACAATAATATCAGCTCTCTACTCAAAACGGTAAACTTGAGAAGCTGCCAGCATCGAACCCAGAAGCTCTTGATTGGGAGTCAGCAGTTCTTAGCATAGCACCACACAAGTTGTCGTATCAACCGTCTGCTATAACCTGCTTTCTTTTTTCTTCGGTTAAATTCTTGAATAAAAGTGCACTTGTTTAGTTATACTTGTACCTTTTGTTAAAGTGTTTATTTCATATTTGTATTTCAGGTTTCACACGTTATACATTTCATATCTACATTTTTTTCAATTGTTACTAAATCATGAAAAACGTTTCTGTGTTAACTACGTTTTACATAGATTGTTGTTGACACAGACCACACATGAAATGTATGTATTCCAAATGATGATGTACTATTTTACCCTATAAAGCTCCAACACTTCACTCGAAGAGAAACATTGAGCACTGAGAACCTTCTTTGCAAAATGAACTGCAGCGGTGGGCGGGGAGATGGGATACCAGGCTGCTTGCTGTTAATCGACACATTTACAGGACAATAGACTGTGATGGAGAGGTGAGAATGGATTTAAGGTGGGCCAGATTTACGAGCTTTCTCGTAGGCTCTGGTAATTCTAGTGTTAATGTGCATGGCTGATTGAAATGTGCTTTGCTTCCATGATGGAAGGGGAGGCCAGCAAAAGGAGAGTGCTTGTCTGCAGATTCCCAGCACATATGTAACGGATTTTGTAAATTCTCTTTACGTGGAAATGGAAAACAGAAAAATCAAAAACATGACAATCAGCGAGCAATGACAGTTGAAGCAGGCGAAAGAAAATTAACTGTTAAAAATGGGCTGTGTTATATAAGGCAATGAAATCCTGATGGATTTATACAAGCTGAAAGCACATATACATATTGGATGTCAACATCCAGCTGGGTGAATAAAAAAAGATTTAAAAAATCTAGCGCTAGTGTAATTAAAGTATTAGATGTTAGGTATCAAAACAGAGGAATTATAACAAATCAGGAGTTTTAATTAAGAAATTCTTCAAAAACAAATACACTTTAAGTAGAGGTGAAATTAGAATCTTATTTGTAGGCTAACTTCAGAGATCTAGCCTACCTTGTATATTTAGGTGTGTTATTGTTTAGCTCATAGATTAAGTTAAGTGATGACTCTAAATTAGCATCACATTAGTAATTGTGGCTGTAAACATTGCACTGGCATTTCATATAGGATTGGATACCTTTATTATGCAAGGGCAAAAATATAGGTGGGCCAACCTAGTCAAAGGCCCGGCTCAATCACATAAAGAAGTTTTTTTTCTATACAGTAATCCCTCCTCGATTGCGGGGATTGTGTTCCAGAACCCCCCGTGATAGGTGAAAATCTGTGAAGTAGAAATCATATGTTTGTATGGTTATTTTTATATATTTTAAGCCCTTATAAACTCTCCCACACTCTTTATAAATATTCCCTGCACAGTTATACAGCATAATCCCTTTGTATTCTCTTAGATATTAGGTAAGATTCATTGAAATTATGTATGTAAACACACTGTTTTATATACAGTAAAACCTAAATATTATTTTAAAGATATCGAGTGTCTCCGATATCACATATGTTACAGCCATTACGATAGACAGGCCACCAGCAATAAATACGTACAATGCAAGAAAAATTGTATACAGTAAATGTATGTACAGTGACACTAAACATATGTACATGTACTAAGTACTGTAAGTAGAAAATTAATTATGGTTACTCACCAACAATGACATGATAACTTGTCCGATAACGATGAGTTTAATTTTACTGCACAACAAAGGAGAGCGTTACAGCCCTTCTAAAGGAGCCTCTTCAGGCAACTGTGTAGCACCGCCGTTATTCTTCTTCAATCCAAATCCCTAAAGCAGATTCCATCCAGACTACTGCCTTATTACATCCACTTACAACTTGATTTGCACCCTGGTTAAAAGGACACTGCGGCCGTAGATCATATATTCCTTTCCTACTTTTTAAATAAAAAGAATCGTAGCCTCATTGATGCTGTAATGGCGTACTACAGCGGTGTAGCTTTTCCCTTCCTTCAACAAATCCAAAACGTTTACCTTTTCGGCAATCATTAACATCTTCTGTAGGCGCTTGGGCACAGACCCTGAAGCAGTAGCAGGAGCAGATCGTTTTGGAGCCTTAATGAAGGGCTTGACTATGCACAAAGATAAACACAAAAGAGCACAAAAGTTAACTCTTTACACAGCGAAACACGTTGATGCTGAATGAGCAAGGAATTTAACTGCATGCTCTGATTGGTTAGCTTCTCAGCCATCCACCAATAGCGTTCCTTGTTTGAAATCAACTGGGCAAACCAACTGAGGAAGCATGTACAGGAAGTAAAAAGACCCATTGTCCACAGAACCCACAAAGCAGCGAAAAATCAGCGTTATATATTTAGTTATGCTTACATATAAAATCCACGATAGAGTGAAGCCGCGAAAGTCGAAGCGCGATATAGCGAGGGATTACTGTATGCATTTTACTGTTGGATTAGCTCAAAAATTTTAAAACATGCCATTAAAGTAACCCAGTTGATTGTATTGTTTATGCCTGCCATCTTGCTAATGATGTTGGACAATTATTAGGGCAAATGTAGCAAAAACACTTGTTTGGTGATTTGTAACCCATTATTGTGAAGCAATGCTCAATGAGCAAATATTTAACAAAAAAAGGGTTTTCATCACTTGAAGAAAACATAGAGGGCTCGGACTGAATTTCCAGAAAAGGCAGATGAAAAAGAATAATCTCTACCATCTGATTTATTTGTGATATATGAACAAATAATTTAATAGAAGTTAATAAATTGCCCACAACAAAATTTCACACTATTTTCCTTGCACTGGTATAAGTGGTGAAAATGTCGTTTTATGTAATATATGAAGATGCTTTTTCTGAAATGCACATTGGTTATCAAACCATAACATTAATTTAATGATGAGTTTGAACGTTTTCTTATATTCGGCTGTTTATGCCAGCATAGAAAATGTCATAACACTAAAAACAGGTTTCCTAAACTAGACCTGACCTCATGATTGATTTAATAAGTGGGATGCAAATTGCTTATGGCAGTCCAATATCATTCTGCATTTCATGCAGTGCAATTGTATGGTCACCTGCATCTAAAGGAGTGCTTACATTAAGGTATAGATCTTTTTTTAATCGAATAACATTTTTTGTTAAAATAATATAACTGTTAGATTTCATGTTGTAAACTGCCTGATTTCTTTTATTAATTGGAGAATGAAGCAAAAGAAAACAGTCTGAGTGCACCACCTGTTCAGATAAACAAAGAATTTGCAACAGTCCTTGAGGCAGGATAAGAAAATAGGGGAATCACAAAAGAACTAATTAACCAAAACAAATTTATCACATAAATCTTCCAAAGTATACAGGAAAAAGGTATTTGTGATTGTGTACTGTCAATGTATCCTAGGCTTTTGGATTATTTTGGCCTTTCTATTGTTATTTTCTATATTGGGTTTGCTTTACTTTATTTTTTATTGTGGGCTCTAGGTAAAGTTTGTTGATTTCATGAACTATAATCCATTATACCAATTATTTTCTAGTATGTGCAATATATGATCATTCTGCTGTAATAAATAGTACTCGTTTCATTGCTTTTTTCCCCATATACTATGTAACCTGCTATGTAGTCTGATACAAAACTTCACACAAACAGTTGACTAAGCCTGTTTCCCACCACCATACATTTAAACTTCTGCTGTTTTATTCAGTGTTAATTCTATTTATCTTTACTGAATATGTTCTTATATATACAGTACTTGTTTTCTAAAATGCATGTTTAATCTATTTACTTATATAATATTCTGTTATACACTGCACTTGATTGGAGTAGGGATTTTAATATTGCTGGAAGTGAGATCTGAACCTAGTAAAAAGAGTGATGGCTTATGCAACATCAGCCTTTGAAAAGTTTAAAGGGCATGTTGCAAAGTTTGATGTTAATACATATGAAATTAGTATTTAGTGTTGTGGCAAACTCCATCTCAGTATTACTAATAACATTGATATGGAGAAGGGCTGAGATGTAAAGCCAAAATCTAAAGTCACCATCAGAGAGAACTTAAAGTTAAAAACTAAAAAAAACTGAGATTGGACCAAGATTTACTTGGGGCAGACAGATTCTGAAATCTTTCAGATGCCATTGAACATATACTGTAGCTCACTCTTAAATAAATTGTAATAAGTAGGAGCATAGCAGTTGGCATATAAAATGGAAACACCCATAACCTGAATGATATTTGGAGTCCATAAAAATGCAGTAATTACTTTCAAAATCCTGGCTTTTGGTATATTCTCTTTGAAATGATGTATTTTCTCTTTTTATGTGTCTAGGATGGCAGAGTGTCTTTTGCTTGAATCCAAAATCCCTGCATTTGTTTGTATTTGTTGGGTTTACAAATTCACTGTCTCTGTGTAGGCTTTCCCCTATTTATTCCAATTTTCTTCCACATACCTAAGCTTGGAATGGTAGCTTTATTGAGGATTATAAATTGATCCATTGTAAAAAGATTTGTGGAATGTGAGCACTTTGTAATGGACTGGCAATCCATTTCTGGTTCTTTTCTACCTTGTCTCAGACTGTTATACCCTGCAGTGTTATACTGGAATAAGCAGGTTCAGGAAAGTGATGATAAACTGAAATATTAAAATAATTTTATGTAATTCATTTAGTTAAGAAAGAGAAAAAAAATCTTAGAAAAACACAAAGTTTTGTACTCTTTCTTAGCATATTTGTCTATTCATCGATGTACTTCCCAGTTGTACTTAATAAATATAAGTCTGTGGGGGTCAAGACTGCATCATCAGAAACAAAGCATGAACTATCCCTGGAGAAGAAGAGTATCTATTGCAGCAGTAAAAGAATGTAAAAGCCACAAGGCATCTCTGGAGAAGAAGCCAATCCATTGCAGTAGTATATATAATAAATGAATTTTGTATACAAATCATGATTAATTTGATGCAGAGTCTAGTTTGCAAGAAAAAAATCTTTAACAGAATGTTATATGAATAAAACATATGAATCTAGTTTAAAAATGATATTAAAAAAGTAATCATAAAAGAGAACATCCTGTTAAGTCAGCTTCCTTAATGACTCCTATAAATTGCTCACTGTAGTTTTTAACAGAATTTATCAAATAAATGATGAAAGCAATTAAGCAGGCAACTAAAACCATCATCACTGGAAGTTATGTCAATTATGATTTGATTTATTCATTCCTGGTTGTGATAATAACATTAAAAAAGTATGAGATCAGAAATTAAAATTAGCATTCTACAGGAAATGATCTGTTTTACAGGTAATATGTCTTGCTCTGCTTAAGTAAAAATAGGCTTATTTATTTAAGTATAGTTTACTTATTTCTCTGAATTGCACTGTATTTTTGTATTTGTTTTTCAATATAAATTATGTTTTCTTTCCTGACCCTTATTTTAAAATAAAACATTTTAAAACTATGCCATGGAATTAATATATTACAGATAACTTGTTAATACAAGAAGTCGATGATAGTGTTTGATTTAACCAATAGGTGGCTTTTTGAATAATTGAACTCTCTTTATCTGACCTTAGATGAGATCCTGCTTTAAGTTTTGCTGCATGATATGCCATAGAGCCTTATATTTTATGTTGGACCAATGTGTATGCAAAATATCATGATAATCAATTCAGCCATTTTTGAATTATTGATGAACAGAGAAGATTATGATTTTATTTAAATAAACTTAGAAAAATAATACACTTTGTAGTGTCACATGTGTGCATGGGAGGCAGCTAGAAGGACCAAAAGAAGGTAATTCCACACCAGGCCAGGGGGTGGCTGGGTGCAATAACCCTTTCTCTTTTATCCTTGCAGACCAAACACGGGAAATTCTGCCTGGGCCCGCTGACATCACTTCCGGCTCCGAGCCAGCTGGCATCACTTCCCTTGACCTGCCTTAAAACCCAGCCAACTTCTTTCTTTCAATCAGTTCTGTTTTGGATTCAATCTGTACACTACTGCACCTCCAATTTTCACTTTTTGCAGCCTTTATTCAAGTATATGGATGGCTGCCCCAAACCTTTTTACATGCCAAGGCGTATAACTTCACAGACGTTTATGATGTAGTAAAGACTTTGTAATTTTAAAACTACTTCAGTTTTTAGGTTTTTTTTTTAAATCATAGAATAAATTGATATCAAAATGACATGAGGTTTTCTCATTTATTTTGCCAACTCCCTGGTAGGTATAGATCACATTTGAGTATTATAAAATATATTAGACTAAAAAATATAAATATGTATTTAAAAGTATCATTTAAAGATAGAAAGGTTTCACAAGTTGAACAGGATAAGCAAAGTAGATATTATATTTTAGTTTAGAGCAATGGTCCCTGGTCTGTTCTGGAGGGCCGCAGGGGTTGCTGGTTTTTAATCGAACCAATCTGCATGCTAGAAGCCAGTTACTGTTATTAACAAAACTAGTTATTTAATTTTATTTCTCAGCAACTTTCTTATTCTGCCTTGTCACGCATTTATTTTATTATAAATTTTGTTTTTCTGAGGATATCATTAAAAAATAAAAACAGATGTGTATACTTAGTGTGATATTGTTAACTAAATCAACTTCACTTCCCAGGGAGCTAATGTTTAGAAAAAAGCATTTTAAATGACACAGACATTTTGAACTTTTTTTTTTTATTTCTAGAAATGAAGTTAATAAATATAATAATTAATAAATAGACACCTGTTGGAAGATGTGCTTTTTCTGTAGTCTTAATTATTACCGCTACTTTCTGCATATCAGTTGATTGGGAATTGTTTAAAACTCATTTTTGTGATGCTTCCACTTTGGGGTTTTGGGTTGCAGTTAAAAAGTAACAGGTGGAATAGAAAAATGCCTGTGATTTAAAATTAAATGACTATGGACTAGATGGTGCGCTTATTAATTAGCCAGGCTTCGCTTCCAAAGCTTTGATGAAGATGATCTCTTTTGAAATTTAAACCTGTGCCTATACAATTGAGATGAAGTTCCTCTTTAGCTTCTCAGAGCCCAGGAAAACATTATTATTATTTTTTTTTTTACCATACTCCCTATATAACTTGTTTAAATTACTTTTTTGTGAACATAGTATGATATATTTCTTACATGCAGGTCTCCTCGGTGCATGTGTTATTATAACTTGCTGTTTAGTATCATTATAATCTGGGGAAGAAACTGTTTCTGAAACTGTAAGTTTAAGTTGTCCCATACTGCTTGTCAGAAGGGAGAAGTAAGAAAAGCAGCTTTGCAGAATAATGTCTATAATAATCTTGTTTTGAAGATGTCCTGAACAGAAGCTTGCTTTGGTGCAGTTAATGATCTGTGCTGTCTGAGCACGTTGCATATACTATGATGTTATTCCACCAGTAAGGATGGACTCCACTGAGCACTCATAAAAGTTAGTGAGAAAAGACAGAGAATCTGAGTTTCATCATAACAATTGAATGTGAAGGTGATTTTCTTAACAACTGATGAAAACCGCTGTGCTGTCATTTTATATCAGTGATATATCCAGTTATGAAAGTAAGGATAAATTTAGCAGTTCTACTGCACCGCATTGTTCTACACTGAGTTTTGGAATCCTTATTTAGTGTTTTTGCACTTTTTGTGGATTTAGTAAACATTTATGAATTACATCATTGTGATGGTCACTTCACTACAACACTATCTTGTTTGTTTTTCTTATGGGCATTCCAATTTTGTTTAAGCTTTAACAAGGCACAGAATGAAACAAAGGCCCTTTACAAGTGTTAGTTTTTGCTGAGCTCTTCACAAAATTTTCAGAAAGGCAGTAACTGAACTTAGAGAACTCCTTTAGAAAAAATATTGATACATTATTTGTTAGCAGACTGCTGGGATTTTTTTTAGTTTCTCAACATGTAGAAAACTTCATTAAATCATTTCACTGGACAAAACCTTTATTCTGAAAATTTGGGTGATTGTGATAGACAGCTTCACACTGTACTGAAATATAATTTCAGATTGACATTGAATTTCAGATCACATTGGAATTCTGAGAAAAATGAAATTATTTTTATTGATTTTAGTATGTTTAATCACTTATTGATGCTGACATATTCCATTAGTTTAATTGAGCTAAATGTTTCATTGCAGATTTTCATTTGTACTCAACTTCTGATGCTTCTTGTTTCAGGGTCTAACAGTAGCATTGATGGATTCCACTTAACCAGAAACTGCTTTTCCGTTGCTTCAATGTCCTGGTGAAACTTTTTATCATGCTTGTCACTGAATAAAACAACATTTGCAGGGAAAAAATCCAAGTGTGAAAGCTTTGGTGACATGTTACCCGTCATACTTTTGTGTATTTGAAACATTTTGTCAACCAGCTGGACGTAGTTTGGTACTCTGTATTTGGCAAGAAAATTCTCAACAACATCCTTAAATGTGTCTATGTGATTTTTTTTCTAGCCCCCTTAACTCATTTTTGGGTGTGTTTACCCAAAACATTCAATCTTAGTGAATAACGAACAAGTTAATGAATTGCATAGGTAAAGAACGAATGAGTTTTGTGAGTGTTCTGCATTATTCAGCATTTATCAAATAAACTTAAATTACTCTCAGAGTCCATGTCAGAAAAACAGACTTTAAATAATAAGAACACCAATCGTATGTATTTCAGTTATTAAACTGTAAAGATATTATCTTGTCACACCAGACCTGCAAACATTTAAAAATCAATGAAAAAGAACGCTCAAAAAAGCACAAAATTAAGAATTTCAAAATAAAATTAATTTAAACTATTTGTTGAAAGTCTAAAAATGGACTCAAAACATGACATGGTTTCCTTGCAAAGAAAAGCAAGCAACGACAGAAAAAAAGCAAAACTTCATTAAAATTTGCTTTGATGTTTTGCCTCTCCTCAGACACAGTTTGATGATTCAATACTGGAGTTACTACTTTTTCCAAGTAACTAGGCAGTAACAAACGCTCCATCCCATGCCAGCTGACACACTCACAGAGTTAGACCAACATAGAAGCATCGTCAGTACTCCCAGGCAATTTGGCCACAATATCTGCAAAAACTCCCTGATGGTTGGTTGCATATAACGTGGAAATTTAGCACCAAGAACCCTTTCTAACAGACTTGGTTAGGATTCAAGATGCTCAGAGTATGAATAGGGATGAGTGTCCTATCCATTGTACCTACAATGCCACGTTTTCTGGCAATGACATAAAAAACAATGTTAGCGTCATGCAGGGCTTTTTTTATTATTATTATTATTATTATTATTATTATTATTATTATTATTATTATTATTATTTACTTATTTGGATGATGCCTTCATCCATGGTGACTTACAACATTTCATATATAATGGGTTACATTTATTTTATTTTTCAAACTGGAGAACAGGCAGATGAAGTGACTTTCTCATGGTCCCACAGTTTTAGGAATGGGATTTGAATGTGCAACCATAGGGTTTGTTATGTGCATGGTACATTAGTAATCTTCTAACTGTATGTGTAGATTTGACCACAGCAGTCTTTCTGAGGCAACATGCCTCACTGATGGTCTATATGAAATCCACCAATTGGAGAGGTGTCAGAAGCTGCATAGTGGAATATAGGAAAAAATTCCAGTGTGTTCTCTTTCCAATTTGTTCTGTAAAATAGCAAGGAGGGTTATCGCTTCATTCCAGACAGCTTGTATTTCTTGATTAGTTGTTGGTTACTGAGATCTGCAAAAGACTTGGCTTCTTTGATAGTGCTGTCTGAGTTGGTGTCTCTGAACAGCTGCCACTGTCCTTACTGGTACTAATAGGCGAATCACTGTCCTACTTAAAAGGATGTGACTGATTACACAGTGAATCTGATAAGTTAATTCATTATGTATTCAATTTGTCTACAGGTATTAAAACTAAAAAAGATACTTTTTCAATAATCTGCAGCCTACAATATGCTTTTATATTTATATTGTACATTGACCTATTACTATCATCATTATTTTTTAAATGTTCTTTTTACTATTAAGACTTGGTCCAAATAAGAACATCAGTGTGTTTTGTGTGATATGCTTAAAGCTACCATGGTCTCCCTGTAAGTGAATGCAGGCAAAAGTCAAAATAAAGAACAGTGTTAAAAAAATGGGTGGGTTTGTACAGAAATGAGATTAAGTACTACCTTAGTTACAACAGGTTTCAGGAAACATTCACTAATTAACGAAAGATCTTAAGATAATTGAAGTAGTTAGCTTTATGAAGCTTTAAGGAAATGAACATCCTGTCGATGAGGTGTCTGACTTCTGGATCAACAAAAATGCCTTGTTAACTTGTATCTCTTTGAGCTTGTCAAGAGACGAAATACAATATAACTCGTACCTCAGTATATAGCCAATACAGATACATTTAGCATGCCAGAATACATACTGACTAAACCTGTCCAGATATGCCTAATTCTTAGCCTATCCACTGCATGTTCTGAAACCTGCACTGAGTGTACGGCCAGGTATGCCTGGACTTAACAAAACAACTAACTTTGTGGGCAACATATTGATAGACTAAACATATGAGAGGAAATCACAAAAATAGGCAGTTAAAAATTGCAATAGGAGAATTTAAAGATGATTTTTGTGATCAGCAGACCAGATATACTCAAAAGTTTTAGGAGGCAAAATCTTCATTGCCCAGTATATTCACAATGCTTAAAGTTGTTTTCCTATGGGAATAAAAAGCTGCACAATCTAACTAACCAAATTACTTTAAATTGGGTTTTGCTGTTCAGCTTTCCCAGAATACACTGCCCTTCAACTTGAGAAGATTTTCACGATAATGCCACTTGAAATCTGTCAGTATCTCTTATACAATATAACAACTACAGTCATGAAAGTTGCATTTGAACAGGACATACTCTCACCTCAGGAAAAACAGTGTCAAAAATGTGTGATAAAATATTTCTGTCACATGAGTTTGCTTTGGGGACAGCTCAAGGGGTCTAATGATGGTAGTTCTCCAGCAGACCAGTGGTTGGCTCTGTTGCCTAATACCTTTTCTTCTCCTCCCTCTACAGAATGGAAGACTGGCATCTGTGTCACCTCTGACATCATTTCTATCATAAGTCCTCCTGAACCCACTTCTTGTGCCTGGATCACATATAAGCCCCTCCTACTCCACATCATCAGTCTGATCTTGGACTCCTGTGTAAAAAGGCATATTGCATCTCTCTCTCTGTCTCTCTTTGTTTATAGTGTCATAAACATACCTGAGAAATGAAAAAGGAACTTTTTATTAAATCACAACTTTTTACACTTCAAAGTGCACACATTTGGTAATTTTTAAATGTTTTCTACTATGTTTGGACTTGTGTGCTTTGGCACTATTTCAAACTCCAAACACAGATACTATATATTTTTTTTAATTTAAGCATTTTTTTTTCAATCTTAGGACACAATTCCCTGTGGTGAACTAATGCACACCATGATTATGAAAAACTAACTTCAACTTGAAAAATATCAAACTTATCTTTTAATGTCTTCTGATTTTAGCTGGATATTTAACATTTTTGATTTTTTTGTACAGTTTTTTTATTTTTAATTTGAGCTAGCCATTTGTATGTTCACTTTAAGTACATTATTAGCTATTTAAGTTTCTCCATTGAAATATTCGGCTACATTTTCCCTAGTTTATTTTTTGATTAATTTTGTCAGTTAAACATTTTGTCAGTTACAGCTGTGATATCTTTCCTAATTTAACCTTGGTCACCCTTATTTGATAATTGAAGTAATTTATCTTTGAGCAAGACCCACATTTTTCACCTGTTTAAATTGTCAACTCATTTTTTCAGGTTTGAAGTGTCCTTCAATTCAGAATAAAAATGTTTTTGTAAAATTTAAAATACTGACTGCACTCCTCAGTTGTTAATGGTGTAATTATATTTTTACTTCCTTTTTCTTTGAGTCTTGACAGGACTTTCCTCTTGTGGGGACAGTCATATGTTTCTTCCTCACTCATTGTGCAGATCTGTTCCAGACTATTACAGGATAACTGAATTCCTTAATCAAGATGATATGGACTTACTTGTACATGCTTTAAATTGAGCTTAAAAGGTGCAAGTCTTTATTCCAACTTTGAGATCAATAATATACTGTATAACTGATTTGGCTTTTATTAATGTATTTTACTCAGTAATAGTTTTTTTATGTTAGAAGTACAGTATATTAGTTAAAATACATGTTTGTTAATTGAAATACACAGTTTACTTGTTTCCACAATATAGCCTACAATGTTTAAAAAAATCTGAACTGTCAGCAGGGTTTCCAGAAAGTTATTGTAAAATTAACAGCACATGACTATTGCAAATTTTGCGACCCTCTACATAAAACAGGATAAAGCTGTTTTTTAGAACTGTTTTACAGTAAAATGCTGGTAATTAGCAGTTCATTACTGTTTTTAGTTACCTGGGAAGCATACTAAATGCACAATAGTGAATGTATATTGAAATACTAGAATTAGAACAACAGTTGTAAACTTATTGGACTTTTATGATGATAAATCTGTTTATTAGGCCTGCCTTTCAGTATCATTTTCCAGTATTTGGTGTCACTACATTTTTGCCTCAAAGTGGTCGTATCTGGGTTAAGTTCTTTGCATGCATACCCCTCTGTGTTCATCTATGGTTCTTTCCATCATACAACCTTCCATCGTAAAAAGAAATGTCAGATCAATTTCTGACTCTTAGTTAGCCTTTTACACAAATATGGATACAATTCTGCGGTGGGCTGGCGCCCTGCCCAGGGTTTGTTTCCTGCCTTGTGCCCTGTGTTGGCTGGGATTGGCTCCAGCAGACCCCCGTGACCCTGTGATTAGGATATAGTGGGTTGGATAATGGATGGATGGATGGATGGATACAATATCCTGCTTTAATCCTAACCCAGTGCTCTGCACTGGAACAAATGCACACACAAAATAGTATAGCACTTGCAGTAGACTTAGTAAAGTTTAAAATTACATTAAATATTAAATAAACACAGCTTCTAAGCTGTATCTTATAAAACATTCATACTTATATTCTTGAAGGCATTTAGAAAATATTTGTTACTCTGCTCTTGAAAAATATAGGCTCATGTAAATGAAGCCCATTTACGCAAAAGAACTTAAATTGAAACTGCTCTATGAATGGTTTTGTTCATTACTAAAAATAAATAAATACTTGGCACCATCACATGAGGTAGTGAAATAAAATGACATGTCAGCATAAACAAGTAACGATAAATAATGGTTTTATATTATGCCCCTTTCCGAAACTATCATTGTAAACATTTAACAGTATAAACATTTATTGAACACCAAAAGAAAGACATGCTTCATTAATAGACCATCAGTTCAAAAAGCCATCGTGGTGGGCAATGACGGTCCTGGAGAGCCACAGCGGCTGCAGGTTTTCATTCCAACCCAGCGGCTTAATCAGAAACCAAACCTTGCCAATCTCAGACCTTATTTAATTTTATGGCTGGTTAGTCTGCAATGTAAGGTTCTTATATTGTAGATTTTTTCTTTTCCAAAGATAATCATCCAAATGATTTACAGCCTAAAACGATTCATTTTCAGTCTGTCACATTTTCTATTAAGTGTTTTATTATATCAAACAGTGCATGATGAACACATACATATGTAAGTGGAAACAAGTTAGATGGAGAACTGCTGGCTGCTTTGTCATTTACATTTTATTGCTAATAAGGAGCCATTAAGACAGTGAATGCAGTTGTATAACGTTCAAATAAGAAATTAAGGGTGGGGAACCTTAATAAGCAAGACCACTAAAGTGAACCATCAAAATGTCACTTCAGCAATAATTTACTTTTCATTAAGAAACTGGGTTGGAACAAAAACTTGCAGCCACTGTAGCTCTCTATGACCGACATTGCCCACCCCTGGTGTAGGTTGAGGGTGAGGGGTAGAGAGATTCCTGCATGAGACTGAAGCTGCTGCAGGAGTAAAGTTTTGTGATTGGAGGAGTGAGTCTGGTCCCTGACTTATATGAAGTCTCACTTAAAGTCCATTCATCTCTTCACAGACTGTTGACCAGATGGTTGACCATTGTCTTCTTATGAACAATTTTTCCTGTCTTCTTGGGCAACACTTAGTTTCCCTCTCTGAGTTTATTCCCACTAAGTATCTAAAAAACAATGAAAAAATAAAGTTTGACAGTTCTTGTTGGCCTGAAAGGCAGTAATGGGTGCACACTTTCTAAACAATCATCACATGGATTCATCAGTTTGTGGAAAATCATCTGAACAAACCATTTAATATCAGTGTAAAACAGTATGCAAATAAAAGACAAAATACACATAGGGTGTAAACAGGGCTGCAAATGTCTTTCCTTTGAATGAATTCTAGTGTGCAAGCTGCTTTTTCTTGGTACTGAAGATTTAATTTATTGAATGTGGAAAACACAGCAGCCATTCCAGTAAAGAAAGATCGTTGGACACTCTCACAGATGATGATGTGTCCTTCAAGGCTCATTATCCAGTGATCAGTATCATTTACTGCTGTTCAATCCGAAGATAAATATATAAACTTACACTTCTGTCAAAAACATATAGTTTAACCAAAAAATGAAATAATTAGTGCTGGGCAGCGATTAGACAATCACAACAATCGCATTGTTATGTGCAAAATTCAATAGTGAACTCAAAAGTAGTGTATTGTGTGTTTGGTTTGCAAACACTTTAAAAAAATAAGGTGCTTTTTAACAGCAGTATTACCTTTGCATAGCAGTATTAAAATACTTCTTGTAAATCTCAACTTAAACATTAATGTAATCAAATCAAATATAAAACCAAAGCTATTTGCCACTGCTAGGACGTTAACGTTTTATCTAGTTTGTTATAGAAAAACAAGTTACCCTCAGAGTCCAGAGCCACGACCACAACATTATAACAGGCACCATCCGAGCAACAGCAAGTTAACATTTCTAAATCTGTTTTCTTTTTTATCTGTACAGATACCAGGAGAAACATTGTATTTAATCAGGGAGCAGCATAAACAGTTTATGTTCAGTAGCAACTCTTTGAGTGCTAATATTTTTTCCAATAAACTTGGGTTTTCTGAAAAGCGCACAAAGCAATGGTTTCACACATAAATCAACATAAAAAGTCTGTTGCTCCCTGTTGTGCCTGCTGTTGGAGCCTGTTTGCAGTTTGCGGCAGCTCAACGGTCATCAGGAATGCACGGTGGGCTGGCTGCCTGGCTGTCTTTGTGAGACAGATGAACGGGGGTGGCAATTGTAGTGAGACGCAATATGGTTTGTACCTCCTATCATCGTAAGTGTCTGTCCTCCCAGGCGAATGTTGCCATAGGTGCATCAGCTACACGAACATGTTCAGCAGGACGATCAGCTGGGGACTGATCAGCTGATGCCAGTACATCACTTTCGTTTTCAATCTACATATCCAGATGACTTGCAACAAAATCGGAGTCCAACAAATCAGAGTCTGATTCAGCGATAATACGAAAAAAGTCATCCACAGGTTATTTTGCTTTGAACATTCACTTTGGTATCTCTCCACATGCCGTTTTAGAAGCTGTTTGCTCTTCGCTACTCATGTACGCACAGGGAATCGAGGTCAAATCAACAAAGCTAACTTTCAATTATCTCTATCGATTACTAGGGAGACTGAGGTTTTCAAAATAATACTAACAAAAACTGCGTTAACGTGCGATAAAATAATTTTCTGGGTTAATTAATGCGTTAACACGATAGTCACGTGTTAACTTGCCCAGCCCTAAAAATAATTTCTTGGTTCTTTCCGTAATCTGAATATTTTATAAACATACCAAGCAGTATCAACCAAGGAGATCTAGGTAGTGTGTGTGTACTTTCCATAAAATCTGCAGGAGTTCAAAGGCCAAAAGACCTCCAAGCCCCCAGTGGCCATTCTACCTACCATAAAAGTTTCTAAATCAGTCCTCTTTGTTTTCATGCTTCACATGATGGAAGTTGGTCTCATGGACAGCTGAGGCACCTGCCTTCATTCCATCACTTCAGGGGGCTTCATGGTGCCTTGATCAAGTGGCGATCACCCCTATAGAAGAACTGGAAAAGTTCAGAAGAAAATAGTAGAGATTAGTACAGATGGGGATCCCTAAAGAATATTTTAATTCTACACCCATGTAGTCTATAAGGAATACAATTAAAAAGTAGCTATGAAAAAGCCAAATCAAAATAATGTGTTTTTAGCAGTTTTTTAAAATGTTCCATGGTACTAGCCTAGTACATTTCTGTTGGTAAAGTATTCCAAATTGTAGGTTCCTAACAGTTAAAGGCCACTTCACACTTTCTTTTAAGAAGGAATTATAAGCAGACCTCCATTTGAAGATCAAAGGTTACAAATTGGAGTGTAGGGGAACAGGCATTCCAAAATATAGGGTGGAGCAAGATTATAAACCATTAGTAATATCCATCCATTTTCTAACCCGCTGAATCCGAATACAGGGTCACGGGGGTCTGCTGGAGCCAATCCCAGCCAACACAGGGCACAAGGCAGGAACCAATCCTGGGCAGGGTGCCAACCCACCGCAGGACACACACAAACACACCCACACACCAAGCACACACTAGGGCCAATTTAGAATCGCCGATCCACCTAACCTGCATATCTTTGGATTATGGGAGGAAACCGGAGCGCCCGGAGGAAACCCACGCAGACACGGGGAGAACATGCAAACTCCACGCAGGGAGGACCCGGGAAGCGAACCCGGGTCTCCTAACTGCGAGGCCCATTAGTAATATTTTAAAGTTAATTCTGAACGACACAGGCAACCAATGTAACAATGCTAAAATGGTGAGATGTGCTTGGATTTTGTTTCTAGTTAAGATTCTGGCTGCTGCATTCAGCATTAATTGCAAATTGCAATTGTAGGTTTTCTTAGGTAATCATGTTATTAGTGCATTACAGTAGTCTAGTCCAGAAAAAATAAAAACGTGAACTCATTTTTAAGTGTTATATACAGTTATAAGGGGTCTAACTTTTGTCATCAAGTGAAAAAATGTAGTCCTCATAATAGGGTTAATGTTTGATTTAAAGTTTAGGTCAGAGTAAGAAGGTAAGTAAGTAAGTAAGTAAGTAAGTAAGTAAGCAAAATATATTTGCAAAGTGCCTTTCACAGTCATGACTTCACAAAGCACTGAACAACAAAAACGCAAAAAAGTTCAAACCAAATTTAACAAAACAAGAAAAATTTAAATGAAATATTAAAATAGTAAGTGTCCAACAGGCTGTATGGCTGTGCAGGAGGCTAGTAATATACTCAGTCTTGTCTACAAAGAGCTCTAAAGGTAAGCACCAAAATTTTTTTAAATGAATTCCAACTAGATTGAGTTAAAAGCCTAGCAGCTGCATTTTGGACTAACTGTAGACAGGAAGGATTTATTCCGACCAGTATTCAGGGTTATTACAGTAGTCAAAGACATTAGGGGGTAAAAGAATGTACAAGCATCTCCAATTTTGGTCTTGAAACTACAGACCTCAGTCTAGAAACAATTGTGTCTAACAGACCTTACATATGAATCTAGGCTTAAAGAATTATGGAAAATAACTCCCAGATTACGTAAATTCAATTTGGCAATTGAAGAGACAAAAGCCATCTTGAAATTATTCTCAGAGTAAAGGCTATGGGGACCAACAATTAGATCCTCAGTCTTTCCTCAGTTCAACTGCAAGTAGTTATTACAAAGACAATTATTAATCTGTGATAAGCAGTCAACCAAAATGGACAATTTTTCATTCTGACTAGGTTTAAATAAAATATAAAGCTTGTAAAGACAAAAGAGAAAATGAAGGGTCTGGGGTACCTTGAAGGCGAACCCCTTATACTGAGAAGCACAAAAGGTGCAAAAAAAATCATGTGTTAAACAAAAACAGACTTCTTGTTAGGTTTATGGAGTCTGTCCAAGATGGCAATGTTTCTGATTTTGATGGTTTCTGGGAGGAAGAGGTGGGTCCAAGTGGAGTGACCCCAGAAGTGACATCATGGTTGGAGGCACGTCAGCCTTCGTTTTTGCAGGGGGGCAAGGTGGAGAGAAATCGTTATTGCTTAGCACCCTTGTGTGTTCCGGGAAGAAATATAATTATCCAAGCACTTAAGTTATTCCCCAAGCGCATGCGTGTGAAAAGCTGTATATCATTCGCATAAAGGTAATATGAAATGCTTTTAAATGAGTTTATAATCTGAGACAAAGTAAGGAAAGAGAACAGTATGGGTGTGAGAACTGAACCCTGTGGCACTCCACAAGTCAGAGGATCAGTAATGGATATAAAGTTTGCACCAACAGCAAAACTAAAATTAGTTAGATATGAGTAGAACCAGTCCAATATAGAACTAGAGACCCCCCAAAGACTGTTCTGATCTATTAATTAAAATCTGATGGTACTCTGTGTTGAAGGCCACACTAAGTTCTACCAATACTTGTAACACAGAACACTCTCCTGTTTGAGCAGCCATTAATAGGTCGCTAAAAACTATAAAGGAGAACTGTTTCTGTAGAATGTTGTTTCTAAAATCCAGATTAAGCTACTGTTCAGCAACCTTTTATAAAACTTTAGCAATTAAAGGCAGCTTGGAAATAGGTCTATAATTATCTAATACAGAAGGATCCAAGGTTGGTTTCTCCAACAGCGGCTGGATTACGGCATGCTTAAAGTGTGATGGAACAATGCCAGACTGCAGAGGACTACTTATAATATTTGGCACATGTGGACCTATACAGTCGAAAGCTTGTAACAAAAATGACTTAGGCAATGAATCAGAAGGACATGTGAGGATTTCATTTTACTAATACAGGCAGAAAGACCAGAAAGCAAAACTGACAAAAACATATTGAAAGACTCAACGTGAGGAAGTTTGAATGAACAACAAAGGAGCTAGAAGTAAGTTAGCCCTAACTTCATTAACCCTACAAACAAAATGCTTAAGTAGGTTATCACAGTCATTGTTCAAAAATACCTGCATACTAGCTGGAGCCGGCGAAACAATTTTCTGAATTGTGTCAAATTAAAGTTCAGGGTTTTGGTTGTTAGTCAAAATAAGGTTGGAAAAAAAAGCTATTCTGCCATTCCTAACTATAGAATTAAACGAAATGAGCAATTCTTTTATATAAGAGTGATGAATCTCAGATTTTCATAAGCACTCAGGTTTCTGACAGGACCGTCTGAGATTGCAGATGGAGTCATTCACGCAAGGGGCTGAATGATTAACAGTACGCTGTCTAGGTTTAAAAGATCCAATCCTGTCCAAACTATCAATACAGTGCTCATTAAAAGATTGTACTGCTGAATCTACATTATCATCATTATTAGCATCAAATTCACCAAACATAAGAGCAAACTGAATCGTTAATCAAGCAAGCACACCTAGTATGAACAACAGCCACCAGCTCCAGATTAAAAAATTAATCAAATAGTATACATTACATACAGTGATACAATTAAGAATTACATAAAGTGAAAAAACCAAGTCCAGCATGTACCCTCCACTATGGATAGGACCCAATATATGTTGAATAAGATTAAAAGACTCTGTGATGTTCATAAATTCCGAAGACATTCTACATGAAGTGTCATCAATGTGAATATCAAAATCACCAATAATTATAACTATGTTTAACTTAATAATGGAGGATAGATAATCTTGAAATTCCACAAGAAATACAGTAAGCCAGCAGCACTTAGTGGTCGGTAAATTACTATACATTACAATGGATTTGTACGTCCAACTTTAGGAATCAGAAGTTCAAAAGACATATATGAGGTATTGCTCACAGAATGACATAAAAACTACTTCTTGAAAACTGCATCAATCCCACCACCACAACTAGAAAGCCCTAAATTCCTCTTGCGGTGATCCCCAACTCTTCCAGCTTTCGGCACAGAAGCAGCGCATAGCACAGCAGGGACTATGCAGCAGTATATGTCTCAGATACACTGATCTGGAACAGCAGGCCTCAATGGTCATATATCACAGCCACAGTGTAGCCATCCTGCTACGTACCGCAAGCAGAAAACAAAGATCCTCACAAAGACCTCATGTCCATAGATGCCAAAATCTTGCATGCACACCTGCTCTTTTTCCTCTCCTACTCCTCCTCTGGCAGGCCTGCAAATTCTCAAGCATGCTATTGGCTAACAGAAGGGGATGAGCACTGAGCGCCACATCACTCTCAAATGAGGGGAAAAAGGTGTAACCATTTCACTGAGAAAAGTTTACCATTGCTGATCTGATATTAAGCAACAAAAAATTATACACAAACACAGCTGAAAAATGAGGCACGGCCTAAAAGAGGCACAATTTTTAATTGTTTAATGTGCAAGAGTCAATGAATACCCCTAAATTCTTTACCTCTGCCTTGATTTTTAAACCTAAGGGATCAAGTTTATTGCTAATGTCCTCACTATACCCATGTCTGCCATTTCACTAAGATTTCTGTTTTTTCCTTATTTAATTTGAAAAAGTTTCCACTCATCCAATTGGAAATACTGCCAAGACATTAGATCAGAGAACCAGGAGCATCAGGGTCATCCGGCTGCTGATTACAGCATGTTGCCGCGCCCACCACATGACGAACCTTCCAGATTGGAACCTGAGTGCAGTCGTGCAACAGGTGACACCTCCACACCACACTGGAACAATGTGAGGCTTTTACATGTGCTTTGAAATAATATGACCTAATGGAAGCATGACCTATTTAAGTACCTGTTAAACCTGCCAGAGAGTCCCACCCATTGTCTAAAGAGATTTATACAAATACTATGGTCTATGGTGTTAAATGTTGCACTCCAGTCTAAGAGAAATAAAACAAATATATGGCCTCTGTGTACATTAATCTGGAGATCATTTACTACTTTAACCAATGCAGTTTCTGGTTTGTTCTAAAATCAGACTGAAACTTGTCAAGAACAGAATGTTGAATCAAGTGTTGAATCAAATAATCATTTAGCTGCTTAATATGTAACTGCATTTTCTAGAATTTTACTTAAGAAAAGGCAGGTTAGAAATTGATCTAAAATTATCAAAGCCAATGTTAACAATTTAGGATTACTCGGCCTAAACGTAATTTAATGTCATTTATGCTACTGGCAAAAAAAAACTTACATATTCAGAAATGATAAAGCCATCCAAGATAAATCACTATTCTCACCAGTCCAAGAAGCACCTTTACTTCGGAACTGGTGGGTTTACTTCTGAAGAACTCTACAATGGCTCCCCCACATTCCTTGATTGCAAGCTCAAGTAGTCGCAGCATATTAATATCTGTGAAAGTTTCAAAGAGGCTCTTCTTAGTAAAGAGCTAGGGCCATTTGTCCTTTAAATCAGCAGTAGCTGGTGCTGGCAATGCATTTATTTGGCAGTGTTGCTACAGAAAGTCATTTCCATGAGCTTGTTTACTTCTGTCCTCTCTCCCCTAATTACACCTTGTAGATGGTATAGTTCCTCCAGCCTTCTCTGTTTTTCCTCCATTGTCTCATTAGTCTCTTCTGGTGGGAAGTCAGGCAGGAATCTGGTACAACCATATGTGACCTCTCATAATATGGTGACTTGATGAATGAAGCTGCTGGTACAACTTAGATCTTCAAAATTTTCTAACTTGAATTAAGAGTGAGATATAGCTCGCTACTAAAAGTTCACCATTGTCTTGCCTGATCTGCAAAACTCTTGGGGTAATGATGAATGATGTTTCTGCAAATGGTAAGACTCTGTTGGGGTTGGCTCATACTTTCTCATCTCATCAGCCAAGACTCTAACCATGTGAAGGTGAGGGTCTCTTGCTGTCATAGATGGTTAAGCAAATTTCCATAGGCATAAGGTGCCATAGCACCTGAAACATTACTGGCCACGTTTTTTGTACAACAGATAAAGGCCCACTGTTTTCTGAGCTACTGGAATCTATCTAGCAGGAGAACAGTGGTGATAGGTTGCTCACTGATGAGGTGCCAATAGGCTCAATTATGAGATCCAATTTGGCTACATCAGTCTCTAAAATAGATAGAACTATGGTGAGATATTACATCTTGAATCTCTAGCATCACTGATGCCTTCAGTCTTGTGTGGATCTCAAATTTCACATTAATTCATTATTTTATAAATTATTGGCCACAAGAAAATACTCAAGTGTTTACATGACCCATATAATAGTCAAGCAAACATTATCTGTTTTAGACGCATCCAGTAGCTTCCTCAGTTGTATAAAAGATAGAAGATCTGTAATGTGTTTTTGTTGTATACATTTAAGGTGTTCATTTGATTAACCACAGCTCAGAGATCCATCCAACCATCCATTTTCCAACCCGCTGAATCCGAACACAGGGTCACGGGGGTCTGCTGGAGCCAAACCCAGCCAACACAGGGCACAAGGCAGGAACCAATCCTGGGCAGGGTGCCAACCCACCGCAGCAGCTCAGAGATTCCTCTAACAAATTCTGTTTAACGTTCTCAGCAAGAGCTTTCAAGTAGACCCCCATCAGTTCTTCAGCCACAGTACCCATTATTTAAATGTGTGGGGAAGGAATGATAATAAACAATAATTACCATATGCCCAAAAGTGTACTCAAATACAAATGGTAATAATTAAGCCAGTCCTCCTGCTTAATGGAAGAATGACATCTTTGCCTCTGCCCATGTTATGGAGATATAATCACACATTCGAGTGATGAAAAACACTGCTGAATTACTGTAAATAACTATAGTATCTTAACAATCTTTCAAAAGACAAGCACCTCACTACTTTCACCTATAATGACATGTTTTTTGCATTATGTGCCTTTCACATTTGCTTCTTGAGAAATCAAAGTATTTGCAGGCTGAAAATCACGACATGATACTACTGATTCTCTGATGGCATGATTGTAATCACTCAGGAAAAACTCCATCTGGTATAATGGCAGGTGGGATGAAATTGCCAGCACTAAGAAATGCCTGTAAAGTTGATGTTTCTCTGTGAGAGATGGGCACAGATTCTTAAAATTATGTAATCTCCTTACACAAAGCTTGAAGTGCCTTTCTTACTCTCGAATCTCAAAGTCCACAAATGGATAAGCAAGGCAAAGCAGATGATGCGCTATGGGTAATGGCTGATATAATGATGTTTAGGTTTCAGTCTGTGAGCAGTAAAATCATGTTTTCTGAAATGCAGTTATTCATGAAGAAGGACTCTCAAATAGCTTATCTGTCCAGAGGAGATGGTGGTCACACAAATAAGTGCAACAATTTCTCATAGTTACAAAATTAGCTGCCATATTTCATTTTCACTGGGAGATTCAATTTTCTCTCCAATCAACAATGGTAACATTCTCAGCAGACACCAGTTTTGGACAGCATGTCCACTTAGTTTATCACTCCCTGGATTCACCTCATAAGGTCTGTCATTGGCATCATTACATAGATAATTAAACTGTTATCATTTGGTTCAGATCAATGTAAGTAAATTGTTTATCAGCAGTGACTAGATGTTTGATATACAGTGCAAGATCAGAAGCTACCATGCCTTCAAATAAATCATGTCCAAGACATGGAGACAGCCCTGCCTGAGAAGCGTAAAACAAAGATAGCTCATTAAACAATTTGTCAAATTTGATACCTGCATTATGGACTACATCCAGTGCCGGTGCTAGATTATTTTGTGCCCTAGGCCAAGCTTATTAGTGTGTTCCTTGTTTTACAAATGAGTTACATTTTAAAAAAAATAAAATTCTAGGAAAAGGAAACATTTTAAATTGACATAGTTATTGACATTTTTATTGCAGAAAAATGTACACATAGATTACATAATTAAAATTTTATTTTTATTGCCTTCTGCTTCACAGATTTTTTTTACTAAATCCTTCAAATCTAGTGTGGAAGCTAGGTCATATTCAATTGAAATTGTTGCCAAGTCTACAAGTCTGTTTTGCAACATTGTTGAGCACAAGTATGTTTTGATAAGTTTCAACTTTGAGAAACTGTATTCACCACTAGCCACTGAAACTGGAAGTGTTAGCAGTATTCTTTGGGCAATGAAAACATTAGGTACACAGTCTACCAATTTTTGTTGTATTATGAAGAGAAGTACTTCTTGTGGTGGTATAGACTTTGGAAAACTTCGAGCTATTGCTTAAAGTTCACAGCAGAGATCCCACTGCATCACTATCCTTATTAGAATTATTTTGTCAAAGCCTTTTCGAAATTTTTGTATTCAGTTAGTATATCTGCAGGTTCCTTTTCATTGCTATTGTATATATCACACAGGAAGCCAAACAGAATATCATGCTGTCCTAATTGTTGTAACCTCTCTTTAATAGATTGGATAGTCATGTCTAATACAGAGTAGTAAAAGCCTACTTTAAATTTCTGCTTAGGATCTTGCAGTGTCTCGTGTTGAGCAACAGTTGGCAGAACTTTCAAACTATTCAAACTGCCATTTTTGTCTCCTCCTTTTAAATGTCCTCTATCAAAGTTTGGTTGTGTTTCTAGTTCCTAGGCAATCTCAGCAGCATCAAACGAAAACCCATTCAAAACCCTTATCACTTCTGCATGTTTAAAAATACTTCTTGGCTATTTAAAGTTGTTTTGTTGATGAATTTGCTTTGCCAGTAATATTTACTTGGCAAAGAATGTTATACTGTGAAGAGATATTATGAACTGAAACTTGCAAATTGCATCAGCAAGAGCCTTTGCTTCAATGCAGGAAGTATTTCTAGCAGATGAACTGTTTAGTCTTTGGTCATCAAAAATTTGATTAATGCATCATATATACTGTATACTAACAAGATGATACTTTAGTGGCTTCAAAAAATCAATCCGACTCCTCCTTATTGTTTCAGGTAATGGTTTAATGGTTAAGTCCAAGACATGGCTACATAAAACTTTCCAACAATGAGTTGATGCAAAGAAATAGTTATAAACCTGTTGGACTAAAGTGAAGAAACTAGACACATCTAGGCAACACTTAGATACATCATTGACCACTGTTTGAGAGGTCTATTATATGTTTCCTGGAGATGTAACTTGAATGATATAATAACATAATCTAAAGATTTTTTTTTATAACAAAGTCTTAGCATTACTATTTCTTTATGATGAAAGTGGGATATAATTTGTTTTAGCATGTACTGTATTACATATCTGTTATTGAAGCAATAAACATAATATGTTGATTCAAACTGAGTTGTTCCTGCTGTTAATTTCTTTTACAAGGATAAAACTAAACTGTTCAACTAACTACTCCTTATATCATGTTCCTTTCTTCAGCAGGGCGCAGACCTGGGCCTCAGGTATAAACATTGCGTACACACAGAAATGTTGCGTAAGAACTTTTCCACATTCAAATCGCGATGTATAAAACCTACACTTGGCGTAAAGCCACTCACTTTTCCATGGTACCTCATACCTTGTGGTATGCAAGTTCTCCGCTCGGTTTTGCAGACTGGCGGCACCCAGCGTCAAAGCAGTGCTACTCTTCCTGTGTGGTTACACCTTATTTTCCTGACGCGGCTTTATAAATACACTGAAACTAACCGCATATTGTTTATTAGTGTAATGCATCTGATTGTACTTAACTTGTAACAATATAATGGTCCAGGGAACAGCCATAATATTCCAAATACCATAACTGCTTTAGCGTTGTTACTCTCACTTCTCCTTCTTCTTGTTCTTCTTCTTTCAGCTCCTCCCGTTAGGAGTTGCCACAGCGGATCATCTTTTTCCATATTACTCTCACTGCACCACTCGGAGTATTTTTATCACTGTATCTGAGTGTGAATCACAGCAGCAGCTGATCAGAAAGAGAATTATCGGTATACAGCTTCAAGGACACGCTGTCTCAGCCACTGCAAAATGCTTTAAAGCCTTTCCTGTATGGACCTCGCGGTTCAGAAACAGTTTCATCCCAAGAACTTTAAATGCACTCAATCAATTGCACCTTGTAGAACCGTTTGTACTTATAAGTACAATCACCCCACTGTAAACATGCACTATAGTTACTTTGTATAATATTGCACAACCTGAGCCACTTTATAAAGCGCATATTTACATATGATGACAATATCATTTTTAATGTGAAATGCAGCAAAATATGTTTATTAAATTATACAGTTAAACTTTAACTTCATTTAAATAATCTATATTCTTCACTGGGAGTGTCGTGAAGGATAGCATAATTAAACATGTACTTCGAAGATATTTCAATGTTCCTTAAACGTTTTGAAGAATCGGCGCTAAGCTTACAGATGGCTTAACTTCTATTACAGAGCTGATTGTATGGCGATCGGTTACTTGGGGAAAGAAAAGCACTGACTGCAGTGATGGCTACGCCAATATATATTGAATATAAAACAGAAAGAGAAAATAACAACACAGCTAAAAACGCAACAACAGATTTCGGCAAAAGTTAAATGCTTGGGTCATGAGCACGAGGCGGCTATGCAGTGTCTGCAACAGACGTGGCCATCCGCTGTGCATAAGCTACCTTACTGCCATTGGTGGGCGAAGGAGCCACCGATTCTTCCTTTTCCCAGTGCCACCACAAGCCTAGAGCCGCCCCTGAGTACTGCTGCAATAAATAATTTCATCGAAGTGAAACACATGTTTAATAACGTGCTTTAACTCCTATCATCATAAAAATGATATCACGTATACATCTCAGTATTTTAGTTATTCAGAGAGCTGTAATATCACAAATGTAATGGATTCTGTGTCCAGTTGGAGGAACAGAGCCGTTTTTAATTACGATGTGATTTGAGAAACTGGTTAATTAAACGATTTTAGGATGAAGTTTATGATGTTCTACTTTAATGACAAAATAAACTACGTGATTAAAGTGGAAATGTCGAAATTGAAGTTGACATTTCGTGCTTTTTCCTCACTGTGTGCCTTTTTTTCTCTGTACCCTAATAAGCTTTCATATGACACTTAGACAGTGGGCTACAACTCGCCTTTTCATGGCGACTTTGATATGTGACTTCTTTTTTATTTCTGGCACTGTGCGATTTTTTGAACATGAGCTTTCAAGTTTCTCCAACACGCTATGTCACTCGATCAACTTCCTTTTGTTGATTATACCATTCCTTTGCTTCCACTTGGTATTCGCTGAAATTCTTATATTTTCCCCCGTGCTTTTCCCATTGTCTTTTCACAGAAGGCTGAGCTTAAGGGCGATTTATATTGATTTGCATATTCAAAGAGGCGTAATTCTGGGAGGAGTTGGGGTGTTACATAAAGCGCATGCACTAGCGTTACTTTTCACGCTGATCGGGATTTATGTAGCGGAAGAACGTGGAAGTTGGAGTACGCACAGATTCCTGCATCTGGATTTTTCTGTGGTAAGCACATTTCGGCTTTTGTGCTTACGCCATGTTATAGTGCGAGTTCTATGCACTGCGTTATACATGTGGCCCCTGGTCATGTTGCAGCCCAGTGCTTATTAATGTATCAATTACCCATTTACACACATTTATAATGCAAGAAAAGTTGCAACATTAGATTAGGTACTGCAAAAACCTCCACAACTAATGAATAAATGGTTTATAAACATGTGCAAACCTATATAATGCATGAAGAGTTTCAACTTTAGATTAAGTACTGCAGAAACATTTACAACTAATGGATAAATGATTTATAAAAATGCACAAATGATTACAATGGAAAAATTTTTAAAACATCTACAATTCATGAATATCTGATTTGAAAACATACAGTGTGAAAGCTGGACAAAATTCTTGCAGTTTTACAGACTGTACAACTTATGAACCACACAATTACATATGGTACGTGTGTATAACTAATATTTAAAGATATTGGTCCCTAATCAGCTAGACATTAGTAAATGCAGTGTCAACATGAGCAATGTGCTAACAAATGGTAAAAAATGCCTTACTAACCATTTGTTAAATCATTTTAAATGTGTAAAAGTACTATAGCTAATTATGAATTATCATTTAATAACATTTATAAGTATTTGATTGAACATGAACTCATGATCAGTTAAACATTACATAATGCTTGTTAGATCTCTTTTGTACACCATTATCTTTAATTTTATATTACTTCCATTATTGTATCCCTGACCATGGAGATCTTCAATTCGTAATTCCATTTGTTCAAGATGTTCAGTTAAAGTTTTTGTCAATAAGAAACCTATAGTTTCCTCTAGTGGGACAAATCCTAAGTAATACACCCTTATGATTACCTCAGGCTCGGACATCTCACTGTCTGATAGTTGATAACATCAACAAAACATAAAATTGTTATCATCTATTCAATATGGCTAAAGTCTAGTGTGCAATCCAAGATAATTGAGTAATGTTTTGCTGATTTCAAGAATGACAAGATCATTTTAGAGAGCCTGCTAGTATATTTACAAGTTCATTTTGAATATCCTTTCCCAATTAACGGACCATTATTTCTTGCTTTTTGACTCTGTGTAAATGTTCATTCATTATAGAGTCAAAAAAGGTTAGATGTTCAACAAACATAAAAAAACAAAATTACAATTACCAGCATTGTACAACTTTTCATTTGTACCACGAAATGTCAGGTTTTCAGTGCTAAGTACTCTGACCAATGCAATTAAACATTCCAACATTGTTTGACAATATTATTCTTTAATTTTTTCTGGTTAACACTATCATTTTTTTTTTTTTTAGATTAATGCAAGTCAAGTTCTCTCCAGGTCTTATAGCTATATAAATGAAAAGCATCCTTCTCATGTAAAGATAGAATTGGTCCAATGTTTTTCAAAACTTTTGAACCTGATTCTTGTAGGGCCAAAGTACCTTTTTGGTTGAATAACTTACAGAAAAAAGAAAAAACACATATCTTTTGAAAATTAATATATCAACCATTGACATTGTACTCTTTCACCATTAGGCAGTAATCTTTGATAGTGTGTTGGAGACAATCTTTTTTGTGCGTCTTTGGAAAACATCATATGTAATACTCTGTTGTGGTCCATTTTATACTAAAATCAGTTGAAAGATATCATTACAATGAGAAGGCCAGTTTGCCAGGTCACTATAATCTAGATTAGATGCAACAGCATCTTCTTTTTCACTTTTTCAGATATTTTAATTTTCTGTAATTTGATAAACACCTGTTTTCGATCAACATCTTTCATAATAGAAGTAAAACATTCAACATTTGATGTTTCACTGAGAGAGTGGTCACATTCTTGTACTTCAGTTATTTTGTCTGTGCAAATATATCCATCCATCCATTATTCAACACGCTATATTCTAACTACAGGGTCACGGGAGTCTGCTGGAGCCAATCCCAGCCAACACCAAGGCACAAGGCAGGAAACAAACCCTGGGCAGGGCACCAGCCGACCGCAGGGCGCGCACACACACACACCAAACACACACCAGGGACAATTTAGAATCACCAATGCACCTAACCTGCATGCCTTTGGACTGTGGGAGGAAACTAGAGTACCCGGAGGAAACCCACGCAGACACAGGGAGAACATGCAAACTCCACACAGGGGGGACCTGGGCAGCGAAGCCGGGTCTCCTAACTGCGAGGCAGCAGCGCTACCATGCCGCCCTGTGCAAATATATTTCAAGAAAATTTTTGTTGGCCATAGTTAACTTTGCTAAAAAAAATACATTTTCTAAATAAGGTGGCAAAATGTAATGTTTAGTATGTTACCTCTAAAGCTCTGTAACTGTACAGAATTATGTATTTGCATAAACAGAAAAACTGTAAAAAAAAAAAAAAACAACTCAGAATAAAACAAAATTGAATCACTAGTTGACTCAACACAATATACAACAATTTGTAAGTATCATTCAAGCCACAATACTCCAACACGTACAGTTGTTTGTGTTAGAAAACTGCACTTCCCCTACCAAAAACAAAACTACTCAGGGCAGACGGATGAGACATCTTCACTGTCTGATTGAGCAGAAAAGATAGAAGATGAAGACGTGAAGCCCTTAAAATGTTTTGTGTATATGGCGAGTGTTAGCTCTGATATATGAAGTACGAAGCGGAAATGTATACCTTTCACACTCTGTCTCATTTTATTTTCTTATTCTGTAATTATCAGTTTATAAATAAATACAGATATAGACCACTTCAGAAAGCAAATAACATTTGTCTATCGAAAAATAGCAGTCATAGCCAACCGACTGTTCAGTAGCTAACTCGTGAGGCTGGGGTTTCCCCAATTTATGATGAAGTTTCTGAGCATGCTTTTTGTTTGACTGTGCTATGTGAGCAGTGGCCTGAAAGAGAGGCTCTGCATGAAATGTGTCAGTCTCACAATATCTGCAGATTTATTTACTTCCACTGAAATTTTCAACAAACCCTCCAATATTATGTGACCCTAGGTTGTCACCAACAATGGTTCATAAGACACCTTTGCAGACTTGTCCATTAAGTAAGATTATTCTATTATTTACAAGTTCCTTGAAGTCCTTTACCAGACATCCAATGACCAATTTCTGACCAAAATACCTGTAATCTTGTTCTCTATAAAGTAGAATGAGTTGCATCTGGTTAATGCTTGACCTGTTCTGTGGTAAAAGGTCTGCAAGTGTGAGATATATGGCAAGTATTTTGTGTTTTTTCTTTCCAGATCCTAGAGGGTTTACTACTTCAAAGGCATGCTGATAAAGAATCAGGTGCCAGGTTTTTGGTAATGTTTTCACCATACCACACATCTTGAATAATATCCTTCAATTGAATATGGCTTTGTATGTTACTGTATTGTTCCTATACAGACTTACACTGAAACAGACTGAATTCTTTGTTTCACTTTTTACTCTGCAAAACACTCTTTGCCAGCTTCATTCTGTCCCAGAGAAACAGGTACAGGCTCATTATAATTAAAGCTATTCTTGAATGCAGGTTTTTGTCATTGATCTGTTTTCTGGATGTGCCTTTTACAATTTTGGAAGAGATCCTCTGATTTCAGATCATCAGTCACAGAGCTAATAAGAGCCTCTGGAACCCTAAGTATAACTAACTTTTTATTCAGCTTGAAAAGAAAATGAGAGAGACTAATGTCATGTATTGATTGCATGTCTTCAACAATTGTCTGAATAGCAGAAGACGGAAGAACTAATTTTGCTTGTAATTTAAGATAAAGTTGAGCAAGATTCCTCAAAAATAAGGTCTCGTCAATACTGTCACAATTGACAGCAGCACCGATCTGCATATCAGACTGCAAATCAATGCTAGGATGGCTTTCATTCTCATTCACAACTGCTGTGACAATGATGGAGTTCAATAAATTACTGGAAATGTTTTATCACATTGCTTAAGGACATGCAACTGCCTGTTCCTCTTTAACTGGCACTTTAAGATGAGAATAAAAGTCACTCAAAGAATTACAATAGGCACTACAAAAGTCAATATGGCATGTTAGGTCTGCAACAGTCCACAATCTAGGCACTGTTTCATGTTCCTTGTGATTTCTGAATACATGTGTTTTCAAACCTGAAAATTTTCAAAAGGTCATATAACAGTCAGACATGCAACAGTTAAATGCTACATTATTTTAGAGATATTGCTGTGCATTCTCATGTGTTTTATAAAGGCCACTAGTACACTTGATTCACGTCCACAGATCGAACAGGGGAACATTCTGGCAAGTCAAACCAAGTAGACTAAACTGTCTAATAAATGTCTGAATAAATGGGAAATTGTGCTTGAAATAGAAACAATTGCTGCAGAGTGGTTCTGCTAGAACAGGCTTCATCCTAATGCTTCTTGCTTCAGCTTAATGCTCCTCGCCAGATTGTCCTGCTTTAACTTTTAAAGTTATCCAACAGTGTTAACATTACCAGCAAACAATCAGACAGAGCATCAAAAACAGAGTCAGTCTCTCACGCTGCAAAGTAATGTTACAAGAACGCTGTATCAGTATGTTAATACAGGGAGAGCAACATTAGCTAAATTTATCTAACATAACATTTATTTACCAGTTAGCTAGCAAGTTATTAAATTATAGGCTCACAACTACTTAGGCTAACTTTAGTAATTTAATTGAAGACTTAAGGAGGCACTTTACAACTCCACTAACAAAATAAAATGCCACTCAATGATTTGCAGGATGAGGTTCCCTTAATGTTAGGTAAATTTTACATATGTAAAGTTTGTGACTCCACAAGGCAATGTTTTTTAGGCGGCATCAACTGAAACTCAAAATAAAGTTACAGACAGCAATGGCAGTTTCTCCATTTTATCTTATGTTTGCCATCTTTAAGTAACTAGATTACAGTAAAGTTAAACGGCCTCAACCATATTGAATTATAATTATATACAATCATACAATTACAATTGTCAACTCATTTGCAGAGTGAGAACAAATGAAGAAATGCTTCACCACATTCATGTACGCACCCCACTGCAGATTGTTCATGAAAAGCAAAAAATACTATACCATTAAGTCACATGACCCCTATAAAAACTATACGACACCCGTTTCAACTTTAAATAAATAACAGTAAAATTCTGTATTTAGAGACTGTTGAAATTTGGCTGTAAATTAACAGCAACTTGTAATGAACTTTGATTCTCAATTATGTCTAATTGCAATTTAATTGGTTTAATAATATAAAATGTGTGGGAATACAGTTTAAAATATGTCAGTACATTTCATTTACAGTATATCAATTAGTTGATTTTTGTTAGCTAAATGTGTTGAGCTGTACAATGATTATTAATTATCAGGATTATATTTATAAAGATCATGAAAGTACTCACAGAGCCAGAGAGTGGGAATGAGTTACTTTTTTCTCCTTGCAGACATCTATGTTTTTTGTATATAATTTTGTTATTTTTGTTGTTTGTGCAGTCAGTTATAATGATTATTAAGTATGATTGACAAACACTTTAAAACCTTACAGGAAGTATTCACAATTCCACATTTAGCCTAAATAAATACAAAACTACTGCCACCAGTAATTCTTAGATAATACAATCAGCATGACTCAACTAATATCTGGACAAAGAGTCCTAATAAACAGGAATGAAGGGAGAGGCATCAAAGTGAGAACAATATACAGCAGCAACAAAACTTCTCTGGCAAGCATTTTTCTGACCAGCATGCAGTGGCTGAAATATTAACTAGAAAACACACAGTCAAGACTGACTATACGAGAGATAAAAGAAACTACAATGTTTTTACTTCTTGTAAATAGGACAAACTGCTGAGACACCAAATAATGTGATAGTCAGATGGCTTTTCCGTTTTTTTTTAGAGATCAAAGTAAACAGGTGAAATAAAAGGCATGTATTTTATGGATCAATTTGTGTTGCACAAATGTTGAATTTTTCTATAAAAATTACTCACATGATCAAAAATATTTATTGATAAAGTGTTGTCCATTTCATTTTCCATGGACATTCTCTGGTGTTTTCTGTCGATACTCCTGCTGGTAGTTTAAAAGCATAGACTGAAATGTTAGGAACTGGCAAGAAATGTAGTAAAGTGCTGGGCTAAAAACACACAGGATAAACAGAGGGACTGCTTTGATTGTGTAAAAGATTGTGATTGAGATAGTTGAAAAGGTAACATTGAAACTGTGGTGGAAAAACTTTCCTCTGTTTTCAAGGAAGTCATCCACAGACACCAGATGAAAATGCAGAATTGTTTATTTGTACAAAGGTATGCACAAATGTCTCAGTCTATGGAGTGAGTAATCAATAAAACAATTCATCTGCTTTTATGCTTTTCTGTTACATTACCTCATCTAATGCATCACATCATCTGACTCTTAATATGCATATTATGCATAGCTTCATCCAATCAATGAGTGCCACAGGCGTCTTCTGACTTTTTGCGCTTATTCCTGCTTTCTAGAGGGGTGTTTATTGCCCACCTACATCATTTTACCCTTAGCAACTACCTTGGTGGCTCCTCTAAGATGAGGCAACAACCTGACATGCCTAGGATTAAAACAACATTTAGTTAACCCTTTAGTTACATTCAGTTCTTATCCTGATGTTCATGTAAGTGTATACTTGTATTATATTTAGTGCTGGGCAATGATTAAAATTTTTAATTGCGATTAATCACAATCACAACAATCACATTGTTATGCGCAAAATTCAATATAGTTAGGTTAGGTTAGAAGCACACACTGATACAGCGCATTGCAGCATCCACCACATGACAAACCAACTCAGGATCCAGATTAGTGCCTGAGTGCAGCCATGCAGCGGGTGAAACATCAGCACTACACTAGTTGAGATGGAGTGGAACAGTGTAAGGTTTTTATGGTGGCTGGAGTCCCAATTCTGCCACCAATCTCCAAGTTTTTCCCTGCAGGTTGGACAAAATTCAATAATGAACTCAAAAGTAGTTTATTGCGTGTATTTGGTTTGCAAAAACATTAAACAAATAAGGTGCTTTTTAAAGGCTGTTTTCCCTTTATATAGTAGCAGTTAAAATATTTCCTGTAAATCTCAACTTAAATATTATTGTAATCAAATGAAATATAAAAGCAAAGTTATTTGCCACTGCTAGGGCATTAACGTTTTATTTAATTTGTTATAGAAAAATAAGTTATCCTCAGAGTCCCAGAGCCACAATCATAACATTATAACAGGCACCTTCCGAGCACCAGCAAGTTAACATTTCTAAATCTGATACCAGCAGAAACATTTTTATTTTATCAAGAAGCAGCATAAACAGTCTATGTTCAGTAGAAAGTGTCCCTGTTAGAGTGAGGTGAAGTGGTCGAGAACAAAAAAACTACACAACCGGAATTTACTATGCAGGGGACTTTTTTAGTCTGTGAACTGGATTTCCTTTGAATAATCTCAGTCAAAAAAGAAAAAAACTCTTTCAATGATGCAGGTTGAGTAGTTACACAATAACAAAATTAACTACATTTATCCAGTCCTCTGATGTTACATTTTCTTACTTCTCTGCACCAAGCCAGTTGCTAAGATACACAAGGTCATTTACATTTTCAGATGATAAAGAAACTCTCTTCTTCTGTACAATATGACCAGCAAGAGAAAACAACCTTCCACAGGGTATGAATGTTGCAGGTGTGGCCAAGTACCTCTGTGCAATGAAGGCCAGTCTGCTGCGTGAGCCTGCATGTTTGGACCACCACACTAACGAACAGGTCTCTAAACTGATGGTGGGCACTGATCTGTATTGACTTTTTCTTTGGTGGCTCTGATATTGTTGCTACCACAGGTCTCTCTGCAACAACTCTCTGTTCCTTGAGTAAGTTTATGACTGATGCCCACACCTCACCCCACTCAGCTCTGGGTATATACTTGAGGTCCTTGAATCTCGGGTCTAATGCAATAGCAATCTTCAGATATACAATGTTGGCATTTTCATTACGTGTCTCCAGGTCTGTTCTGAATGTAGACTTGAATTTGACCACATAGGAAGGGTCATCATCTGAGCTCTCCATCACCCGAGAGAGATGGCAAAAAGCACGCAAAACCAGTGAACATCTAACATACTTTTCTCCTCCCAGAAGTTCAGTCACATACCTGCAACAGAAAAAAAACCAAACCCATTTCAGTCAAAATGTATTGAATTCACTTTAAATTACCTCAATACATTGTGTGATTAACATGTAATATGTTTAACGTTTTTACTAGGTAAATTTAGTATATTGCTTTTATTTTGTCTTTTTTCTGTTAAAACGTTTTATTTTGAAAGGATGGCCAATAGATGCTGTAAATGGAACTTGATGCTAAAGGTACAGTAAATGAGAGAGAAATATAAAGGAGATGAAAACAAAGAAAACACGGAGATAAAGGAAAAAGACAAGTAACACAGAAAGTGAGGATTTTTTTTTTAATTTTATTGATTCTATTGTAATCATTCCATACAGATAGATCAATTTTTACAAAAAATAAGATTGAAAACAAATCAACCCCCATCCCTGAGAAAGAGAGCATGGCCAACGGGGTAAAACCTAAAGCTAGAAAAAATAAATAAATTGATGAGTTTAATAAGCAAATAAAGATAAATGGAGTAGAAAAAGAAATGGGAAGAGAATCTGCTTTCTCAGTGCTTTAAGAGCTTATTCTAAAATATTATTGATTAGATCCTGCCAGGTTTTGAAAAAGTTATGCACAGATCCTTTAAGTGAGAATTAGATTTTTCCAGTTTCAAATAATATAAAACATCAGTTACCCACTGACTTAAAAGAGGAGAGTTAGGATTCTTCATGTTTAGCAAGATATGTTTGCGTGTCAATAGTGTAGTGTAGGCAATCACAGTTTGTTTGTCTTTCTCCACTTAAAACCCATCTGGAACAACACCAAACACAGCTGTTAATGGGTTAGGAGGGATTGTGACACCAAGGCTGTCTGAAAGGCACTTAAAAATGTTTGCCCAGAATGATGTTAATTTGGTGCAGGCCCAAAACATATGACCCAGTGAGGCTGGAACTTGATTGCAGAGTTTGCAGGTTGGATCTTGCCCTGGAAAATTTTTGGACAGTTTTAAGCGAAACAGATGTGCTCGATATATAATTTTGAGTTGAATAATTGTATGCTTTGCACATATGGAGCTCGAGTGAATTCTCTGCATTGCTACCTTCCACTCTTTTTCTGATATGTTGAGTGAGAGATCCTTTTCCCACTGTCCTCTTAGATCTTTGAAAGGGAGGGACTGTAAAATAATTTTATATATTACAGAAATGCTGTCTGAGTCCTCGAAACTAAGCAATATTTTTTCCAGCAGAGAGGAAGGTGGAAGATGAGGAAAATCGAGCAGGTTCTGTTTAACAAAGTTTCTAATTTGAAGATAGTGAAAGAAATGTGTTGCTGGAAAGTTACATTTGGAATGTAATTGTTCATAGGATGCAAAGATGTTGTCTATATAAAGATCTCTAAGTAATTTAATCCCAGATGTTTTCCAGATATTAAAAACTGCATATGTTTGCGAGGGTTGAAAAAAGTGGTTCTCATGCAGAGCTGCCACAGATAAAACCTTCTCCAACTTCCTACATTGCTTACATATTCTGAGTGAGTGAAGCACAATCGGGTTATTAGTATATTGGCGATAACTTGCATTTATAGGGGTACAAAGCAGGGAATATAAAGAAGTACTGCAGGATTTTATTTTTATTGCACACCAGGCCTGTGAATGTTCATCTGTTTGTGTCCAGATTTTTATAGCTTGTATGTTTGCTGCCCAGTAATAAAACTGAATGTTAGGTAGAGCCATGCCACCTTCTCCCTTAGGTCTTTGTAGGGTTGCTCTTTAGATACATGGATGTTTTAAGTTCCAAATAAATGAGGTTATGGTTGAATCTAATTGCTTAAAATATTAGAAAAAAAAAAAGAGAAGCTTAGGAAGGATATTCATCTTAACAACGTTAATTCTTCCAGCAAGAGTGAGATGAAGGGCTGACCATCTATGCAAGTCTTGCTTAATTTTTTCCATACAAACGGCGAAATTTAGTTGATAAAGAGCTTTATGTTTACTTGTGATATTTAACCCTAGGTGTTTAAACTGATCTGCAATAATAAAAGGGAAGGTGTCCAATCTAATATTGTATGCTTGACAATTCACTGGAAAGAGTACACTTTTATTCTTTTGAAATTCTGTAAGTGCTGTTAGGACTGCAGGCACAGTATTTTGTGGGTCTGATATATATAGGGTGGTCCAGATGTAATTATGCAGATCCAGATCGTCTGGATGACTTTGATTTATGCGAGGACAATTCCAGTTCGGCGTGAAGATGATTCTTCATGTCGTCAGTTGGCACACTTCTCGATGGTCTAGGATTTTTCGGGTGATTTTCAATGTAATAAACTTAATAAGTTATAGCGTAATGAAAATTGCTTAATTAGATTTGGACCACCCTATACAGTACCATATCGTTTGCATATAGAGAAATTTTCTGTTCAAGTCCTTCTCTGAAAATCCTCTTTATCTGATAAGCATTTCGACAGTGAACTGTCAGTGGTTCAATGGCAATTGCAAAAAGTAATGTTGACAGGAGGCATCCTTGTCTGGTACCACGTTCTAGTTTAAGATAGTCTGAATTAATGTTTTTAATACAAACTGAAGCTTCTGGATTGGTATAAAGTAGTTTGATCCATGCACAAATGTTCAGACCAAACCCAAATTTCTCTAATGTAATGAACATGTAGTTCCATTCAATGATAAAATAAGTTTTTTTCTACATTCCATAATAATATTATCTCCCGGGTGTTTGACTTTGCATGTGAATATATTACATTAAACAGGCGTCGAAGATTGGAAGCTAAGTGTCGGCCTTTAATAAATTCTGTTTGATCTTGTGATATTACCGAAGGCAGCACTTTCTCCATTCTTCTAGCTAGGACTTTGGAGAGTATCTTAACATCATTATTCAGAAGTGAAATTGGTCCCTCTTAATATGACAACTTGTTAAGAACCAAATGTTAGAATACTACAGATGATACAAATAAATCTTTTTCCATTTTTCTAATTACAGAATACTGTTCAAGATATGCAGTTTTAGGATTTAAGTCATTTACAAAAGAAATATATATCCCACTATATCTAAGACTAACAGGATAATTCATAGACAATATATTTTATCATTTAACTTAAATTATTTCAATAGTTGCATGGATCAGGAGAAATTATATTAAAACACACCTATTAATATCTCTTAACATGTGGTCAGTCAGTCAGTCATTTTCTAAACCGGTATGTCCTAACACAGGGTCACGGGGGTCTGCTGGAGCCAATTCCAGCTACCACAGAGCATAAGGCAGGAACAAACCCTGGGCAGGGCACCAGCCCATCGCAGGGCACACACACACACACACACACACACACACCAAGCACAATTTATAATCGCCAGTGCACCTAATCTGCATGTCTTTGGACTGTGGGAGGAAACCGGCACGCAGGGAGAACCTGGAAAGCGAACCCAGGTCTCCTTACTGAGAGGCAGAAGCCCACCATGCTGACCCTTAATATGTTGTCTTGAGGTTTAATGGTCTGTTTATACATAATTCAGCTATATTTCTTTAAGCTATTATTTTACCAGTAATAAAATTAGCACATATATTTCTACCTTAGGCTATAAAATGTAAAAAGTGTCTGGAATGTTTCATTAGAATATGAAAAACTAAACCTTCCATTAGGTATGTAGTTATTCAAACATCAGCATTCTACTTTACATTTAAAATATTTAAATTACTTAATGAACAAGAAGTGATGGAAAAAGAAACCAACAGCTAACATGTTATCAAATGCCTCATCATTTAAAATCTATTTGAAAATGCACTCAAACTACTGCAGCACAGTGGCACAGTGATAGCACTGCTGCCTTGCAGTAAGGAGTCCTGGGTTCACTTCTCGGGTCCTCCCTGTGTGGAGTTTGCATGTTCTCCCTGTGTCTGTGTGGGTTTCCTCCTGGTGCTCTGGTTTCCTCCCACAGTCAAAAGACATGCAGGTTAGGTGCATTGGCGATCCTAAATTGTCCCTAGTGTACAGTATGCTTGGTGTGTGTGTGTGTGTCCTGCGTTGGGATTGCGCCCTGTCTGGGATTTGTTCCTGCCTTGTGCCCTGTGTTGGCTGGGATTGGGTCCAGCAGACCCTCGTGACCCTGTGCCAGGATATAGTAGGTTGGGAAATGACTGACTGACTGAGTGACATTCAAAGTAGTTAGTGCATTTCATCATTGCATACAGTACTTTAAAGAAAATGTTCTAATAAATATAATTTGGCTATAATTAATAATATTGATTTATTTTACCCATAACTTACTGTTAAGGCTAGTTGTTCATGCACATTCTTTTGTTGATATCTTTGGAGAAATCTTTGCATCCTTCCCAGAGTGTTAATTCTGTAGAAAAAGAACAGTCTACCCTTTATTAGTAAACCTCTTTTTTTGTACTGCACATCTTAGTATGGAACACTAACCCAGCCACCGGGGATGCACAAACCAGTGTGTTTCTTCATGCTGGTCCCAAGCCCAGATAAATGGGGAGGGTTCTATCAGGAAGGGCATCCAGTGTAAAATTTTGGCAAATCAATATGCGGACAACAATACAAATTTCCACACCGGATTGGTCGATCCCTGGGTTAACAACAACCGCCACCAGTACTGTTTGCCACCACCCTGTTGACTGAAATTGGGCTACTGTTGGCTGAAGAAGAAGGAGAAGAAGAGGTGGGAGACGTGTCTGGTGGCAGGAGGAGAGGAGGAAGGTAAATAGAGTGGAACTGAGGGTAGGAACTTTGAATGTTGGCAGTATAACTGGTAAGGGGAGAGTTAGCAGATATGATGGAGAGAAGGAAAGGATATATTGTGCATGCAATAGTAAGGCCAGGTGGATTGGAGGTGGATTCAAAATGGTGTATCATGGTGTGGTGTGGATAGGAGGAAAAATGGAGTAGGGGTTATTCTGAAGGAACAGTATGTCAAGAGTGTTTTGGAGGTGAAAAGAGTGTCAGACAGAGTAATGATTATGAAGCTGGAAATTGCAGGTGTGATGATGAGTGTTGTTAGTGCATATGCCCTGCAAGTTGGGTGTGCAATGGATGAGAAAGAAGATTTTTAGAGTGATTTGGATGAAGTGATGAACAGTGTACCCAAAGGACAGAAAGTGGTGATTAGACTGGATTTCAATGGACATGTTGGTAAAGGGAACAGAGGAAACGAGGAGGTGATGGGTAGGTATGGTGTCAAGGAGAGGAATGAAGAATGTCAGAGGATAGTGGATTTTGCCAAATGGATGGGCATGGCTGTGGTGGATACGTATTTTAAGAAGAGGGAGGAACATAGGGTTACGTACAAGAGTGGAGGAAGATGCACACAGGTAGGTTACATCCTATTCAGAAGAGTCAATCTGAAGGAGATTGAAGACTGCAAAGTGGTGGCAGGGGAAAGAGTAGTTAAGCAGCATAGGATGGTGGTCTGCAGGATAACTTTGCAGAGCCAAGGATCAAATGGTGGAAGTTGATAAAGGAAGACTGCAAAGTTGAGTTTAGGGAGAAGATGAGACAGGTACTGGGTGGTAGTGAAGAATTACCAGCTGGGAAACTACAGCAGATGTAGTAAGGGTGACAGCAAAAAAAGGTGCTTGGCATGACATCTGGACAAAGGAAGGATGAAAAGGAAAGCTGGTGGTGGAATGGGGAAGTACAAGAGAGTATACAGAAGAAGAACTGGGATTGTCAGAGAGATGCAGAAAGTAGACAAGAATACAAGGAGGTAAGGCACAAGGTGAAGAGAGAGGTGCTGAAGGCTAAAGAAAAGGCGTATAATGAGTTGTATGAGAGATTGGACACTAAGGAGGGAGAAAAGGACCTGTACCAATTGGCTAGACAGAGGGATCAAGCTGGGAAAGATGTGCAGCAGGTTAGGGTGATAAAGGATAAAGATGGAAACGTATTCACAAGTGAGGAGAGTGTGTTGAGCAAATGGAAAGAGTACTTTGAGGGAATGATGAATTATTACCAAGGAGGAAGTAAGGACAGCTATGAAGAGGATGAAGAATGGAAAAGCTGTTGGTCAGATGACATACCTGTGGAAGCATGGAGGTGTTTAGGAGAGATGGCAGTAGAGTTTTTAACCAGATTGTTTATGGAATCTTGGAAAATGAGAGGATGCCTGAGGAGTGGAGAAGAAGTGTACTGGTGCCAATATTTAAAAATAAAGGGGATGTGCAGGACTGTAGTAACAACAGGGGGATACAATTGATGAGCCACAGCATGAAGTTATGGGAAAGAATAGTGGAATCTAGGTTAAGAAGTGAGGTGATGATTAGTGAGCAGCAGTATGGTTTAATGCCAAGAAAGAGCCCCACAGATGCGATGTTTGCTCTGAAGGTGTTGATGGTGAAGTATAGAGAAGGCCAGAAGGAGTTGCATTGTGTCTTTGTGGACCTGGAGAAAGCATATGACAGGGTGCCTCAAGAGGAGTTGTGGTATTGTATGAGGAAGTCGG
This sequence comes from Polypterus senegalus, assembly GCF_016835505.1. NCBI lineage: Eukaryota > Metazoa > Chordata > Cladistia > Polypteriformes > Polypteridae > Polypterus > Polypterus senegalus. Next base: position 205,392,167 of record NC_053156.1, on the reverse strand, counting down.
GAGTGGCAGAGAAATATGTAAGAGTTGTATAGGATATGTACGAGGGAAGTGTGACCGTAGTGGGGTTTGCAGTGGGAGTGATGGATGCATTCAAGATGGAGGTGAGATTACATCAGGGATCGGCTCTGAGCCCTTTCTTATTTGCAATGGTGATGGACAGGTTGACAGACGAGATTAGACAGGATTCCCCGTGGACTGTAATGTTTGCTGATGACATTGTCATCTGTAGCGATAGTAGGGAGCAGGTTGAGGAGACCCTGGAGAGGTGGAGATATGTTCTGGAGAGGAGAGGAATGAAGGTCAGTAGGAACAAGACAGAATACGTGTGTAAATGAAAGGGAGGTCAGTGGAATGGTGAGGATGCAAGGAGTAGAGTTGGCGAAGGTGGATGAGTTTAAATACTTGGGATCAACAGTACATAGTAATGGGGATTGTGGAAGAGAGGTGGAAAAGAATGCAGGCAGGGTGGAATAGGTGGAGAAGAGAGTCAGGAGTGGTTTGTGACAGATAGATAACAGCAAGAGTGAAAGGGAAGGTCTACAGGACAGTAGTGAGACCAGCTATGTTATATGGGTTGGAGACAGTGGCACTGACCAGAAAGCAGGAGACAGAGCTGGAGGCAGCAGAGTTAAAGATGCTGATATGCATTGAGTGTGACAAGGATGCATAGGATTAGAAATGAGTACATTAGAGGGTCAGCTCAAGTTGGGTGGTTGGGAGACAAAGTCAGAGAGGCGAGATTACGCTGGTTTAGACATGTGCAGAGGGGAGATGCTGAGTGTATTGGGAGAAGGATGCTAAGGATAGAACTGCCAGGCAAGAGAAACAGAGGAAGGCCTAAGAGAAGGTTTATGGATGTGGTGAGAGAGGTCATGCAGGTGATGGGTGTAACAGAACAAGATACAGAGGACAGAAAGATATGAAAGAAGATGATCCCCTGTGTCGACCCCTAATGAAAGCAGCCTGAAAGAAGAAGAAGAAAATCTTAGTATGGAACACTACCTTGACTGGAAGCCATGTCATGTTCCAGAACCCCTTAACTTTATGTGGGGTAAGCAATGCCTCGCCTCCCCTTTCCCCTTCAGAAATTCGAAGTCCGTCATTTCATGGGCGAAGTAGGACACAGCAGGACGTGGACCTTCTCTTTCCCATAATTCCTCGGGACAGGTCATGTGTGTCCCTTCGGCGAATGTCCGCGATGACGCGTCTTCACCCGGAAGCTTGTTGAAATGGCCACCTTCGTTCTCGGGGTAAATGTAGTCCTATTGGCCCCTCTCCGGATCTTCTTTGTCTGAAAGGTACGTGGTAGGAACAAACTTTATTAAGTTGAACCAATTTGTGGGGTTTCCTCCAGCACGTACCTTATTCTGGATGTGATGATCTGGCGAGTTTTTGCCCCAAAGATGATTGCCTCTCGTCATCTCTTCACAAACACCAATACTTCCGGGTCTGACATTGCTGATTTGTGTCGCTTTTTTCTTCCCCATGATGGACTGGCGAATGGGTTTGGCGGGTTCGAGCATGTCGTGACCCTACAGCCTCTGATGATGTAACCTCTGGTTGTTGCTGCAATGTCTAACAAGAAGTACAAGCCGCAGTGTTTACTTAGCCACAAAGAGAACACACTATTACCCCACAGAAAACATAACCCTTACAATCTATACCAGTGACTTAAATCTTAACTTTTAACCCTGTTCTTTTATTTATAACACCTGTGCGAACACAAAAAGGAGAGACAATACCTGTTGCACTCAGACTCTCAAACCACCATTCATTGACTTGGGCAGTTGGTCAATCTCATTACAATGTATTAATAACATCTTTGATCTTGCCCCACTCCCTGCTTTACCTTCAGTAAAATTCTGCTCTCTTCACACATAGTAATTCTGTCATTTTCCATTCCTGGTTTTATCATTATGGGGATATTTTTCCGGTCATAAGCATTATTCATCATTAATTCTTTACCTAAGCATCCTGTTAACATTGGCACTGTCTTCCCAATTAGGACATTCTGGGAAGCCCTAGTTTTCCTGATTTAAGCCAAACCATGGATCTGTTGGTTAAAAAGCAGGTTGCTGTTGGTACCAATTTTTTCTTTTTTTCTGATAACTCTCCCTTACTCTGAGCTGACTGAATACAACATTGTTCCCATAGGTTCATTAAAAATTCTTTCTAAAATTGCCTATTTGACCACATCTCTAACACACCCCAGATACATTTTTTGGTGTCACTTTATTTTGACCTTTTTTCCAACCTTTTGACCACAAACAAATGCTCTGATCCATTTCCCTCCACCTTGCTCATGAAGGCCAAGGAGGCTAACTGACAGGTTCTCTAAGACTTGCATTCTCTGTGGAATGTGTTGTTTTCTTGTCCCATAATCTATCCTCTAAACTTGCACTTTGTCTCTAGGCTCAAGCAATTATTGTCTATTAATCACAGAGAGTTAAACTATATTCATAACCTTTTCCTTCTTTTTTATAATTATTTTTTTTAACTAGATGTACACTCTTCTTTTGAGTGACCTATTAATTCTGCCCTCCCTAATTAAAGGCTTCCTTGTTTTCTGCACCAAAGCAAATATCTGCTACAGTCTTTCAGCATTCCTACTGGAACCCCCCAAAGATAACTTTACTAAAGTGGGCTTAGTTACCCTTTGTAGTAAGCATTCAAACGTATCCACTATCCTGAAAAAATGTATAAGGCTTGTCTTGTAGAAACTATTCAACTCTAGGCTTGGTTTCCGCAAGGTGGAACATTTGCTTGGTAAATGCTATTACAGCAGGAGCCAAAATGTGCCATGTCACCTCAAGAATAATAGAGCCTGTCCTGAGTAATCTATTATTGTAATTGCCGTTATCCAAAATTAACCAAAAGACATCAGACCTTCATGTCAGAGTGGTATTCAATAGGATTTTTACCTGCTCTCCATTCATTCCAATGAAATTACCTAGTGTAATTTACTGATGACCTCCTGTCTGGCCAGGTCCACGTCTATTCCAAGGTGATCGGCTCAATAATACAGTACAACTATGAACCAACCACCCAAGTAACCTAATGGAGCAGGATTAAACAGGAATTTTAACTCCTCACTAGCTTTACTGGTAGACTTTCACCTACCTATTGGACCCCTAATATAATGTAATATATAACTATATTGGGCAGTAGCATAACAAACTGTAAGTACTCTATAGGCTTTCCCTTATTTACAAATTTATTTACAATAATCTTTTAAGTGATGCCACGGTTCTGCACTTCCACTATTCCTTCCACACTTTTTAGTTCAAAAAGCGAAGCTTCTTACTGCGTCTCCTTTGGCAGGGCAAAATCACTGTGAAACTGACACAAATAATTTAGTAGCAAAAATGCTTACCTTTAAAGGGTGCCACATTTGTGTCAGCTGTCAGAGTCCCGTCCTGCTTTCTGGAGACCTGGTGCCCCTTCTTTCTCCTACCCGGCTCGCAAAATTATGTAGTAGAAAAATTTTCTTCTGTTTTCAAAGAAGTCAGTCAGGGAGACCAGATGAAAATGCAGAACAATTCTTTATTTGTACATAGGTATGCACAAATCTCTCAGTCCATGGAGTGAGAAATCAATAAAACAATTCATCTGTCTTTATTTTTTTGTTACATTACCTCATCCAATACGTCACATCATCTGACTCTTAATATGCATAATATTCTTAGCTTCATCCAGTCATTGAGTGCCACTAGCATTTTCAGACTTTTTCTGACTCTCCCATTAATCTGAATATTGCAGACTCTATTGATTTTAGCTGTGCTTCATAGGAGGCATGTTTGGGCATTCCCATTTGTTTATTCCTGCTTTCTAGTGGGGTGCCACTCCACACAGAACCAGACATTATGCTTAAAAGCTTGGTATTATAAATTGGTATTATAAATTTTCCTTACCAATCCCAAGATAATTTAGAACAGCCAACTGATGACCCACTTTCTCATGTTTAATTGTTATTGTGTAACTAGCTCATGAGTAACTGTGTCAGTTATAGCTTTTACAGTCTTTCGACTAATTGGAAACACGTTAAGCCGTAGCAGTTTGTCTCTCTCACACACACAGTTGTGCATTAGAAAAAAGGTGAATAGAGCATGACATCACTTTAAAATTCCATTGGTGAAGCACAAAATGAAAAAGCTTGTAAAATCAAGAAAATTCTGAAAACCTGTTAACAAACTAAGAGCAGTGCCTTTTGTTATTTGTGTGTCTACCTTAAGTTTTTTTATTTCATTACATATTACCAATTATTCTATTTCTATAATGTTTAATAAAAAATTGTATAATTCTGTTTCTTAAAATTAGTGTTGGCTTGTATAAGTCTTATAATCTGTAACCTCCACCTACAAATGTAGGGAAAATTGATAGGGAACTTCAAAGAAAAGTATCAATAATAGGTATTTCCAAAAAGTACATTTAAAATTCCTTTTTGCCCCATACCTGCATTGCTATCCCTAGTCATTCAAAAAAAAAAAAAAACAGGAGTAAAGTCACAAACAGAATTAAGAGTGACCCAAATTATTAATCTGTTACATTTTATTGTGCTCATATTGTTTCTGGTACTTCCCATGTGTAATTTACCCAGTATGGAGGGAAATACAAAAGGCAGATTTTTTTAGTATCTATTCTTAATCATCAGATTTTGACCTTAAATTAGTTTGTTTTTTAATGCGCCTTAGTGCAATATTTAGTACAAATTGAGAACAGGGTTCAGGTCTAACCTTAGACATTGGGAATAAGAAAGGAATCAACCTTAAGCAGAAAGCAAGATCTTCAAATGACACATTCATATGATGCCTCCCTAGCGTTTCCAGTCACGCAGGGGATATGTGCAGATTTCAAAAACAGCGCCTTGGCCAGGTTTGTAGTAATTAATTAAATTTTATGTTTTTTTAATGAAGTATTTTAGTCTATGAAGCTGCTGTCTGCATGGGTTTTTTTGTGGGTACTCCAGTATTTTTCCTACATCCCTAAGAAGCATATGTATTAAACTAATTAACGGTCTTAAATTGGCCAAGTTTAGATGAGTGTGACCTGAGAAAAACTGGTATGCTGCCCAAGGTTGGTTTCTTACTTCTGCCCAAAGCTAACAGCGTAAGCTCCAGCCCTCATACTCTGCATTGGATAAATTAGATTCAAAAGTAGATGGGAGGATGGAGAGTGAAGAAAACTTTAATACATATATTAAAGTTAGTCCAATAAAAGGTGTCATTTTGCTTGACTTGTCACTACATACATATATTGAATAGCTTTAATGGTGTTTCCAAGGCAACTGGAAAAAAAACCCCAAAAACTAAGGTGGTGTTTCTGACTGTTATGTAAAACAAAATCTCACAACTAATTTAAATTATATGTGCTTCAGAAGTTCAAAAAGGATATGCTGACAATACAATTAAGCTTTAGAAAATCTCTATATGCAAAGAACTAATTTTAAGCCATAGCTGTAAATTTATCATGACAAAGACACATGAATGAGAGCTTCTAAATAAATTCATTGCTACCAATATCTTCAAAGGTGTAGATCACATTTGGTGAATGTAGCATTGTGGCCATGTTCAATAGAGAATGTTTTGTCTCCTTGTCCTCATTGCCCACCTCTTTCCATTGCAGACATGAGGTCATTAGTAAAGATGTGCTAAGAAAACTGTCAATCCCAGATCCAGGTAGAAATAATGACATGAACTATTTAAACAGAAATAAGTAAATAAAAATACTGGAATTTCAGAATGTCCCATTATTATTATTGTAACGAACACTGTGATAAAACAGCTGAGGCACACACTAAATAAACCAACAATGGGCATCTTTATTTAATGGCAAATCATTTCCCAATACCTTGTAAAGCTTGATGTGCCTGTTCACCCTTAGTGCCATTATGGGACACAGGAAACAGCTCTTAAAATAACAAACACGCAATTGCAAAGCAATTGATTCTTTCCTCTAAAAGTTTCTGCCTGTATTCTTCAATCTTCCTAGGATAATAGAATGTAGTGTGAACCTTCACAAGACTTGTGGAATGCAGTGTTCTGTATACCTGTGTGACAAGTCACTGTCAATCAGGCATCTAGCCCCTCCTATCTTCAGGGCAATCTATTGACCACCAATCTACATTAATGCCACAGCAGTTTTCACTAGAATTGCAACAGATTTTTCAATGCACAGTACCTGTTTCCAAAAAATGTTTATTTGAATAGTTTCTGAGTAGAGAGATAGACAGGTTTTTATTAAATGCTTTATTGTGAGTGATTTAGGGCCCAACCTCAACAACTAAGGAGGGCCAACGAATTTTGCCACATGCCAGTGGAGGTGGGATCTTTATAAATAAAGGAGAGTACACTCTAGGTGTATTACTCTAGCATTTGATTCTGCTTGCTTACAGCCTCTGGTTCTCTTTATGAATTTTCCGGCTTTTTGTGCTTTGCTCACAGAGGGGATTTTATAGCAGACCTAAAAATTGGTTTTGTTGCTTTCTGTTAAGAATCCAGTATTTATCGAATTATTGCCTTTTGACCACCATATGCTAGGATGGACCTGAAATAGAACAATTTGTTTTGGATATTCTGGAGCTCACATCCCATTGCTACAGTGTAATGGCTGACCCACTCGTCCAGAACTGCAGCTACACCACCAAGACCTGTGGCTTGGCAAACTTCCCTCAATCGACAGTTAAATACTCAAAAAGCAAACAGTATATAAAATAATAATGTGTATATATATTGATAGTAAAAAAGAAACAAACAAAAAAACAATATATATCTCACTCCCCCCAAACCCCCAACACAACACACAATGAATGTGTTGTGAACAGTGAATGGTGCTACGCAATAATTAAAAGTGCATCAATAAACATACAGCACAAACCATACCTTGTCCATACACTGAACACGAAGCATGTATGATGCACAAAAAACATGAAATACACACATAAAACTCCAAAAGATTAAACAGAGGATGATTAATGAAACGTGAACCATGTCCGGCTGGAAAGTGTCCTACAGTAATTATAACACAAATTAAATTGTTGGTTTGCTTCTTTCCCAAATGAAATAAAACAGTCTCACTGTATTGTGCTTGGCGTATCAGTATAATTCAGAGCCCCGGGGTTTTGTGTAGTGATGGTGAAGTCGTTAAATGTCCGCCATTGAAAGTAGCAAGCAAGAAAAGGTGTAAGACAGTCCGTATCAGCGTTCTCTCTTTGATCATTCTTCTTTTGTGAAATGTCGGTGTTGTAAATGGCTCTCTCTCTTTTCTTTCATCCTCTTGTTTAAGTAGAAAAGACCCAGATAAAACTGATGTGTTGACAGGGAAAACTACCATGAGGGTTCATGGTTCCACAGCGTTATCCTTCCCCATTTGTATCCAGGGGAAAACATTTAAACAGACACACAGACTATATAAACAGGACAACGCTATAAAAGACGCAACTTAGCACAAAACACATTTAAGACACACCCATTTATGTAGCACTGCTACAACTGTATTAGCCATGGGTACTGTGTGAAATTTGTATATGTTCACTATAGATATTTTTTTTTTTTACTTTAACTCTCTATAAAAGATTTCTGCTTTTCAAATTTTTATTTTCTCTGGAAAATAAGTATAATTTCTTACCATTCACAATACGGACAGTTCATTTGCTTGTTTGTATACAACAAAAATAACAAATTATTAATCTTTTTTTCTCATGCAGTATGTCAGAGGAGGACATTTTTTTGATTTCCTGGGTAATCCCGTTACTTATTTTTGTCATGGCTGTCTGCAGGATGTAGGTATTTGCAGTCTTGCAAAGGAGTCACCGCTTTGAAGTTTTGGCTGGTTGAGTATACAAACAATACAAAGTTGTGATAACAGACCTGCTCCTTCCTTGGAGGATGTTTGCATTTACCTGACTTGGAGATCACATGTCTGACAATCTTGGTTTCTAATCAGCATATCTGTACTCATTCATGTTTGGTAGCAATACATTTTGTTAACTTTTGTTTTCATTAATTGTTAAACCCAGGAAATTTAGATGTGCCATTGTTTACACCTTTTGTCCAGGGCTGACAAGGGCAGGGACTGAAGGAGATTTAAACTTCTGGGCAGGAGAAGGCAATAGAGGGACGGTCCACTGAGACCGCTGCCAAGAGAGCACAGGGGCTTGCAGGCAGACTGGGGTATGTGGCTGGTGTGACGTGAGGGACATGAGTGGCTAAACATACCCCGAGGGAGGACGAGAGAGCTCCACAAGAAGAGGATTGTGGGTCCAGCAATAGAGGGAAGCTGCATGAAAGGACCGAGTAAAGCGGGTGGATGAGATGTGAGGCGTGACTAGGTCTCAGCAACACCAGGAGCCCAGAATGGAGAAAAAGAACGATGAGACGCTGAAAGGGATTCCACGATTTGACAAAACTTCTGTTGGGAAATGAGTGTCCGGTGAACAGAGTGCATCGGTGGACAGTTTGGATGATTAATTGTTGGGGTAACAGTACGCAACACTGGAGTCTGCACCACTAAAGGTTGTATCCTCCAATTCTTGTGTTTGACGCACTTTTAGAGTGTGGACTGTGTGTTTTCCTTTTAAAAAAAAGGAAATCCATTCCTGATATTTTTAGATTGTGTTATGTTCGTTTATCTTTTAAATGTACTTTATATTGTCTTGTCTAATAGAAGTTAGTGTTTGGTTTTCCTGAAATTACTGTTGTGACTTTCATTGTGTGTTTACTCACCGCCCCATTTAAACAAACCTGTGTGCTATTATCGGTAAATTTCAAGAGTTTCCAGTCTCTTAATAAAACTAGGTGGCGTAGTCGGATATTTTAACGGTGTCTAAGTTAGATTACCTGTAAGTGTGACCAGACACCTGTCACAAGTACATCTTATTTTCGGTTTACAAAACAGTTCATCTATAATGTAAAAGAAAAGAAAATAATTACAGTTCTGGAATATGATCAGTTTATAAAACTTTTTATTGGCTTTCAGGTAGGTTTTGACAAGGCAATATAATTTGAATTCACATGTTAAACTGTTTTGACTTTTTTTTTCTGATATGTTAATCATTACAATCAAAGTACACCAACTACCACTGCACCACCTCTTCAAATATGTACATCACAATGCGAGATGTGAATGAATAATTAGAAAGTGTCCAGGAAATTATCAACCTTTTGGGTCTGTCTTGCTTTAACTTTGTTTCATTATTCCTCTAACTGATGATCTGTGTTCTGTGTGGAATGTTACAAGCAATGCTGCACTTTGTGTTATCCTAATATGGTGGGTCCTGTTGTACATAAATACAAACTGAATTCAATAAAATTAATTCAAAGGCATTTAAGTTAGTCCAAACAGCCATAAAACTAGTAAGGAAAGGGAGAAATACCAATTGCATTGGTATTCAAAGTAGAATATTCTATAGATGCTTAAGTGGTTTTGAACCCTTATTTCCAATTAAGCAATTCAGTAACAGAGTAACACAGTGTTAACTCAATCAAAGCTCCACATCTCAAAAAAAAAAAAAACCTAAATATGCCAAAGAAAATGGCTTCACAAATAATGCATTGATTATAATTCATTTGATGTAGGATTTAAAGTACGAACTGTTTTTTTAAGCTTCAGTGCCATTCTAAAGTTTAGAGTTTTACATATTACTGAAGTCACCACTCCTGACAAGCAATTAATTGATTAAAATGTTCAATGTCCTCTACTAAAGAACAATAACTAATTTAGCATAAGAGTGATCTCCTTTCTGCAATTAACACATAGGCTAAGAACATAATGCAATCGCTTTATTGTTTGTTAATCAAGCTATTTCTTATTTGCATGTAAAACTGAGGCATATAATTAAATTGTCAATTGTTATTAAAGAATACACAAGTTTCCCAAGTGTGAAATGTATAATTATGTCTCCTTCCTGTTATTGTGAATTCAGATAAAACTATGTGAACGTAAGTTAAGTTCAGCCGGAGCAAGATTTCTATTGTAGAAAAAATACAATCTATATACAGTACATATATGATAAAATAAGAACACCTAACTTACAAAGATGATTATATAGGAGTGAATTCCTGCTGCTTGACTCTTAGCCAATTAAAATAGCTTATTTTATTTTACTACATGTACCACAGAAATCAAATGTCATTATTTGTTCATTTAGAATGTTCTCTCTCTCAGAAATGTGATTGATTTTCCAAAAAGTCAGTTGTTCTTTAGCAAGAGTGATAGTTATCTAACAGGCCGCACTGTGGTAAATTAAACTAATTTATAAAGGACATATTTTAACTAGTTTAATCAGAACAGGGCATTTTAAGAATTCAAATGACATAAACATGACATAGTGAGACACACATTTCTTACATGCTTTAAGTATTCTTTGCTCCTGAGAGTCACTCTAAATTTTAGGTTTCAAGACGTTGTTGGTGTTTGGAAGGTTGGTGCAACATTTATGCCTTTTTTGCTATATGTATTAAGATGCACATTTTAAAGCATAACATCGTAGATAGTGTTAGCATATATACATGGCATTTAAGTATTGCTTCTGGTGCTTTGCTTGGTGACTTTAGAACAAGAGGCAGCCCCTTCAAGAAAGAAAGTTTTACTTATACTTTTGTTTGTTTGTGGAAAATGACTTCTGAAGCAATTCTTTTTGAAAATTTGTATCTAATGTAAAAAAGCACCTAGTGCTGTCACTCTGTGTCTAATGGTTCGTATGAAACAATCCAGTTTCCATAAGGCCAATTTTATTAAAATTTATCACATCAGTTATTCAGTGAAATTTGTCAGGAAAGTTCAATTTTGGTTAATCTGTCTTAAAGTCCGTATAAGACATGCTGTGTCACATGCTCAAATTCAATTACCTGGTTGCTAGAGCACCATGGCAGTCATTGTGCAGCCTTCGGACATGTAATAGTTGTTGTTTGTCATGGATACTATAGAATGCATGCTTAGTTATTTTATATGTATCACAGTTGTTTGAATATTTTTATAAAGTAATAGATATAAAGAGAAGATGCAGAGAAAATCAAAAAACATAAGGCGATATCTTTAGAAACTAAAAGGCAGATTATAAAAGGGTAGAAGCTAGATAAAATAAGTCCTACGTAGCAGCTTCATTGAGGTTAGCAGTTGGCCATTAAAGGAGCTGGCGCAGGGCGTAGAAGAGGTGCTTATGAACAGCACTGTTAAAATCCATTGACCTGAGGGTTTGGCAACCAGAGTATCTACCAGAATCGTCTGGCTCACAGAGTTCGAAAAGTGAGGCAGATGGTGGTGCCTCTGACCCCAAGTTAGCAGAAACAACCATGTGAATTTAAGGATAAGGCAGATGGGCACATGTGGGAACCACTGTAAATCTCTCTCCCTATATACTGTAATTACAATATGCATCCTATATTCCTTCTATTGTTACCTTCAATAATGAAGTTTCTTTGAAAGTTCTATATATTATTGCATCTAGTTTACTTTTGAACTATGCCACCTGTAACTGAAATTAAATACTTGTATTGTCCAAGATGAACCCTATTTCGGTTCTTCAGATTCTTTGAAGCTATTGTTCCACCTTTTCTTGTCATATGTTTGGGTTCTATCATTATTTCAGGACTGTCAAGTACATTTTGTCATAGTTATTTACCCTTTATTTTCTTTGGTTTCCATTCACAGCACAACTCATTGATAATGTCATTAGAGTACCCAACCAATATGTGTTGTCATAGTGTAGATTTACATTGCAGATGCATATTATTTCTCATTTACAATACCTGTCTGCCCATGACAAAATATCAGCTGGCAATAAAACACAATATATTTATTTTACTGTGCAATAAATGTTCCACTGAGTTCTTAGGTAGCATTTTCTTTTCTTTGAAAGACAAAAAAGCTTGTGGTGCTGAAAGTCCTGACAAGCTCTGTCCATTCCCACAGCCATCCTTTAGGACTCTGATTAATACTTGGTGGTGTGCAACATTATGATGACACCAAGGTTAGTGCTGCTGCCTTGCAGATACAGCATCCTTGGTTTGAATCCTATACCTGTTGATTGTCCATATGATGTTTGCATGTGTTCCACATAGCTGTATGGATTGTTCTCCTCAAACATGATGACAGAACTAACCATGGGTTATGTCAATTCATGAATGCAAAAGTCCTGTGTGAGTGTGTGCATGAGTGGGCCCTGCAATGAGCTGGCACCCTATCCAGGGCAGCTTATGTCCAGTACTGCAAAGATAGGCAGCGACCCCTTGTGATCGAGAATTAAATAAAGCGGGTCTGAGAATGGCATGTTATATGTGACTATCTGTGCTTCCCATCTAAAATCAGTTGAAACCTAAGTAATCAACATTACCAGGGCACCCTCTTTTGGAATGCAACAAAATGCATAGCATTTGTCATTACAGCAGATGGAACATCACAAACATTTGTAGTAATATGCATATGTCTGTTATATAATAATAATAATAAGTTTTATTTATGTTGCGCCTTTCATACACTCAAGGACTCTTTACAATTCAATAGAAGACAATAGAAATAACATACATGGAGACAGTAGAAATTACACACATGAAGAATAATACTCATTGAAGACATGTGTTTTGCCCAGAGGGGACTGGGCGGTCTCTTGGTCTGGAATCCCTACAGATTTTATTTTTTTTCTCCAGCCTTTGGAGTTTTTTGTTTTTTCTGTCCACCCTGGCCATCGGACCTTACTTATTCTATGTTAATTAATGTTGACTTATGTTTACTTTTTATTGTGTCTTCTATTTTTCTATTCTTCATTTTGTAAAGCACTTTGAACTACATTTTTTTTGTATGAAAATGTGCTATATAAATAAATGTTGATTGATTAATAATAGACTTTTCCATGTGAAGGCTAAGAAGGAGAGAATTCCAGGTTTTAGGGGTTATTAGTCTGAAAGCTCTGCCACCTATAGTTATTAATCTGTATTTAGGTACAGTGGGTAACAGCATCCAATGAACGTAATGCACGGGCAGGAGTGCAAGGAAGCAGCAGCTCAGACAGATAATGAGGGGCTAAACCATGATGGGCCTTAAAAGTGAGAAGGATAATTTTATATTTGATTCTTGAAGAAACCGGTAACCAATGTAACTCATAGAGGACAGGAGTGATGTGAGCAGATTTTTTAGTGTGTGTAAGTAAACGAGCAGCAGAATTCTGAACATATTGCAATCTGTTGATATATTTAGTTGGGAAGTCATAAACCAAAGCATTGCAATAGTCCAGACGGGTAGTGATGAAAGCGTGAATGAGTGACTGAGTATTTTTCACACTGAGGAAAGAATGCAGATGAGCAATGTTGCGAAGATGAAAAAAGGCTGTCTGTACTATTGAGCTGATGTGTGATTGAAAAGTAAGACGCTGATCAAAGATGACACCCAAATTACGGACTGATGCTGAGGGCTGAACCAGGATCCCATCAATGTCAATTTTTAGCCCACGAAGGGTAGAGAGGACAGATTTGGTGCCAACTAATAAGATTTCTGTTTTATCAGGATTGAGTTGTAAAAAATTATCTGTCATCCAATGATTTATTTCCTGAATGCTGTCAGTCAGTGCAACAGGTGAAATGTTGCAGTTCCATCCACGCTTACATAAAGTTGTGTGTCATCGGCATAACAGTGCCAATATGCCAATTAGTATGTGATTTGTTAAAGCAGAGTTAATTTTTGCAATGTGCCATCTGATGGAATGACAACGGCAATGCATTTATATAAATGTTTACAATGCACCATCTGTTGGAATGACAGACACAGCAATAGACACATGTCCTCTTATTAAGGTGAATATTAGGAGTGTGCAATCAATTAATAAGATTCAGGATTAAAGTAATGAAAGCCTTTTCAGTTGTGTAAAATGTATTGGAAGTTACCTAAAGCATTGTGTGCAGCACAGTGGTGCAATTGTAGTGCTTTAGTGCCTGGGTACCCCCCCGCATAAAATTTGCATGTTCTCCCCATGTATGCATAGGTTTACTCTGGGCGCTCCTGTTTCCTACACAGTCCAAAGACATGCAGGATAGGTAAATTGCCCTTAGTGTATGCATGGTGTGTGGGTGTGTGTGTGCCGTACAATGAACTGGTGCCCTGTCCAGTGTTTGATTCCTGCCTTGCGCTCTATACTAGCTGGCATAGGCTCCGGCAGACCCCTGCAACCCTGCTCAGGACAAAACAGGTTAGAAAACAACTGACTGACTAAAGCATTGTTGTTAAGATACCCTTCAATGTTTTGTCTATGTGTGTTAACACGGTAGTCAATTAGATTTAAAAATGTAGAAAGCTATACCTAGATTAGTGTGAAAATACGTGCTAGGCAAACTTCCTAAAATGTGTATTGCTGAGGCTAGAAAAGGCTCTTAAAAATGGCAATATCTAAAACTTTAAAAAGGAAAATTAGAAATATGGTCAATTTTTTCCCATTGTTGTTAAAGGGAAACAAAACCAGCTCCCTTTTCTTTGCTGCAATGGATGATACAAGTTTTAGCACTGCCACAGGTCAAGCAGCCGAGGTTCATTAACAGATGCAAGATGTAACAGGACTAAGGTTGGTTCTGTCCTGTAAAGGGTGAGAATGAGGAAAGTTGTGTGGGGCGGGGGGCAGAATAGAAAATTCAGTCCTGCTAGGTGCTCGTCCCCACACTGATAACAGGTCTTCTGCCCGGACAAACAGTGTGGGGACACAAAGACCAGCAGGCAACTGTAAGCTCTACCAAAAACAGGATGGCTGAGAGGGGAATCTTATGAGGCTATCGGGTACAAGCTGTAGGACAGTTTAAAGCTGCGGGTGGGTCCAGCATAGGACAGGCGCTAGAAATCAAAGTGTGGCATCTTACAAGCTATTCTGGAGCATTGAGGGTTCAAATCAAAGGTCCAGAGAAGATATACAGTATATAAGGAAACTTTGGCCTCTCTATCAGACTGGTAGAAAAAGCATATAGTTGGATAGTGCAACAATCATTTTTGACACACTGGTAAGAGCTTTTTAATGACTCGAACAACCTTAGCATTTCACTTAATTCTTTAATAGAAAGGGCAAAACTAATAGGTAAAATGACATTTTTCTGCCTGCAGGTACTGATTTTAGAATTTAAAACAATATTCAGCCACCACTTTGTTACAGTATGTACTTAGCAACAAAGCAACACACAATTACAATATCTGCGTCATGAACATTATAATTAAAATTTTGACCTCCGTATTTTCTACAATAAAATGTTCATTCTTTGTCAACATCTCAGCTGTATTTATCTGTGGGAAATAGAAATTTAAAGGATGTCATAGGGTCACAGATGGCAAAGTGAATTACGTATGACAAAATACAGCTTTCAGGAACATTTCAGGAAATGCACTTGTATATTTTGCATCAGAGCTTTTATCAGGAGCACAGTGAAAAGCATAATTTCAGTTTCTGAATAGTTCACTGGCTGTTCAAGGCTTTCAGACTGAGTATCTTTTGTTTCCTACTGTAGAATGCAGATACACTTACATGAAAAAGCCTACTATTTGAATTGCAATGGAACATGTTTATTGAACTTGTACAGAAAACACAAATAATATGGATCCATCACAGGGATACATTAATATATGTTGCAATTTAATCAAATATTAGATATAATAAGTGAAAATAAAGTTTTATTAATTTAAAGTATATCTCAGTCATGCCCATTCCAAGTATTAACTGGTTACAATGATAATTTAATTGAGTTTCAGAATATGAGGACAAATACTGGCATATTTAGTTTTCAAACTAACTCTCACTTATCAGAAATATTTAAGTGCATTGATACACCTTACTTTACTACAGATCTATTTTCTGTGTTGTGTATGCTCAAACTACCTAAAAGATATAGAGAAAAGACCAGCTGACAATCCACACAGATCCTTGTTAATGGAAAACAGCTATGGTACAGTGCGGTCGTTAAACATCTGTAACTGTGAAATTCCTTATCCACCATGAGATATCTGGGAGTTCAAATATCATTAACAAAACTGAAAGAAAGTTGTTCATTTTTAACTATATATAAATACAGTTCTAGTACATGAAAAACTTAATATACTCAATACTTACAGAGCCCCAAATAAAATGGGGTAAATTGTGGGCTATAATGCTTTCTTTAAATAAGAAGTATACTCATCGTATAAGGGTGACATTTTATTGTATTGCAATGAATAACCGCTGTCTCAGCCTTGATTTGGGCACCATTTGATCACTAACAGTGACAAAAAAAGTATATTAACTGCCTTAATGTACAGCCTATAATAACGTATAGTATGTCACGTAGACCAGCCTCTCATAAAGGAAGGGCAGATATTGAACAAATGTGTTTTGAGTGTTTTGAGTTTTGAGTACAGAAAGAAATGCTGGGACTACAAACAGAAGGCACTGTCACACATGTGTGAGTAGGAGGCGGAGTGCACTGACTGTCTTTCTCAGTTCCTTGCAGAACCTTTCCAGGAAATCCCGCCAGGTTCTGGCACCTTTGATTGCGTCACTTCTGGTCCTGATGATGTCACTTCTGGTTCCGCTTCCTTTGATAGTGTCAGTTCTGGGTCCAACGACATCACTTCCGGACCCTTTGATGATGCCACTTCCGTCCCCAAACATCACTTCCTGTTATATCCCTTTTGATGATGTCACTTCCTCTACAGGCCTTTAACACTAGAATTACCAAAGCCTAAAAAACTCGTAAATGAGGCCCACCTTAAATCCTTTCGCACCTCTCCATCAGTGTCTTTTGTCTTGTAAATGTGCCGATCAAGCCAAGCTACTACTACTAACCTACTATTCCATCCCCTCACTGCCGCAGAATGGGCACAAAGTTCTCCCAGTTCCTGCCTTTATTATCTGGGAGTGAAGTGCTGGAGTTTTAGAATGGAAATAGATCGTTATTTGGAACACATGCAGACATGTGTGTTCTGTTTCTACAATAGTCCTTCTCCACTTTACACCCATCTGGAAGAACACCGAACACAGCTGTTAATGGGTTAGGAGGTATTGTGACATCAAGGCTGTCTGAAAGGTAATTAAAAATTTTTGTTGAGAATGATGTTAGTTTGGTGCAGGCCCAAAACATGTGACCCAGTGAGGCTGGGACTTGCTTGCAGCGTTTGCAGGTTGGATCCGGCCCTGGAAATGTTTTGGAGAGTTTTAGGCGAGACAGATGTGCTCAGTATATAATTTTGGGTTGAATAATTGTATGCTTTGCACATATGGAGCTCGAGTGAATTCTCTGTATTGCTACTTTCCACTCCTTTTCTGATATGTTGAGTGAGAGATCTTTTTCCTAGTGTCCTCTTGGATCTTTGAAAGGGAGGGACTGTAAAATAATTTTATATATTGCAGAGATGGTCTCTAAGTCCTTGAAATTGACCAATATTTTTTCCAGCATGGATGAGGGTGCAAGATGAGGAAAATCAGGCAGGTTCTGTTTAACAAAGTTCCTAATTTGAAGATAGTGGAAGAAATGTGTAGCTGGAATATTAAATTTGGAATGTAATTGTTCATGCAAAGATGTTGTCTATATAAAGATCTCTAAGCAAGTTAATCCCAAATTTTTTCCAGATATTAAAAACTGCATATGTTTGCAAAGGTTTAAAGAGGGGTTTTCTTGCAGAGGTGCCACAGATAAAAGCTTCTCCATCTTAAAATGCATTGGTTCATTATTCTGATTGAGTGAAACACGATTGGGTTATTAGTATATTGCCAATAACTTGCATTTATTGGGGCACAAAGCAGAGAATATAAAGAAGCACTGCAGGATTTTACTTCTATTGCGGACCAGGGACCTCATGTATAACGCCGTGCGTAGAATTCACACTATAACATGACGTAGGCAAAAGCTGAAATGTGCTTATGCACAGAAAAATCCAGATGCAGGAATATGTGCGTACAACAACTTCCACGTTCTTCCGCTCCATAAATCCCAGTCAGTGCGAAAAGTAATGCTCGTGCATGCACCTTCTGTCCCGCCCCAACTCCTCCCAGAATTACGCCTCTTTGAATATGCAAATCAATATAAATCACCCTTAAGCTCAGCCTTCTGGGAAAAGACAATGGGAAAAGCAGAGAGGAAAATATAAGAGTTTCAGCGACTACCAAGTGGAGCCAAAGGAAAAACATACGTTTTGTTTATTTAAACCATGGTGTAATCAACAAAAGGATGCTGATCGAGAGACATAGCATGTTGGAGAAACTTGAAAGCTCACATTCACAAAGTTGCACAGTGCCGGAAATAAAAAAGAAGTTGTCAGATATCAAAGTCGCCGTGAAAAGGCGCATCGTAGCCCACCATCTGAGTGTCATATGAAAGCTTATTAGGGTACAGAGAAAAAAAGGCACACAGTGGGGAAAAGCACGAAATGTCAACTTCAATCTCGAAGTTTCCACTTTAATCATGTAATTTATTGTGTCATTAAAGTAGAACATCATAAACCTCATCTTAAAATCGTTTAATTAACCAGTTTCTCAAATCACATCGTAATTAAAGTAGCACGTTAAATGCTTTGTTTTGTTTGTGATCTTCTATGTGCTCTACATGTGTGAATCACTACTTGCTTCTTAAACCGGCTCTCTTCCTCCGACAGGACACAGAATCCATTACATTTGTGATATTACGGCTCTCTTAATAACTAAAATACTGAGATGTATACATTATATCATTTTCATGATGATAGGAGTTAAAGCACGTTATTAAACATGGGTTTCACGGTGCAGTGATTGTGCACAACCTTCGATGAAATTATTTATTGCAGCAGTACTCATGGGCGGCTCTAGGCTTGTGGTGGCCCTGGGAAAAGAAAGAATCGATGGCCCCTTCTCCCACCAATGTGAATATGGTATCTTATGCTTGGTGGATGGCCACGTCCGTTGCGGACACTGCATATCCGTCTTGTGCTCATGACACAAGCGTTTAACTTTTGTCGAAATTTGCCACTGCGTTTTTAGCTGTGTCGTTATTTTCTCTTTCTATTTAATATTCAATATATATTGGCGTGGCCGCCCCTGCAGTCCTTGCTTTTCTTTCTCCAAGTAACCGATCGCTACACAATCAGCTCTGTAATAGACGTTAAGCCATCTGTAAGCTTAGACCGCCAATTCTTCAAAACGTTTAAGGAACATTGAAATATCTTCATAGTACATGTTTAATCATTCTATCCTTCACGCCAGTCCCAGTGAAGAATATAGATTATTTAAATGAAGTTAAAGTTTTATCTGTATAATATACATATTTTGCTGCATTTCATCTTAAAAATGATATCGTTATCATATATAAATACGCGCTTTACAAAATGGCTTAGGTTGTGCAATATTATAACTGTAGTGCAAGTTTACAGTGAGGTAATTCTACTTATAAGTACAGATAGTTCTACAAGGAGCAATTGATTGAGTGCATTTAAAGTTCTTGGGATGGAACTGTTTCTGAACCGCGAGGTCCGTACAGGAAAGGCTTTGAAACGTTTTGCTGTGGCTGAGACAGCGTGTACTTGATGCTGTATACTGATAATTCTCTTTCCGATCAGCTGCTGCTGTGATTCACATTCAGATACAGTGATATAAATACTCTGAGTGGTGCAGTGTGAGTAATATGGAAAAAGATTATCCGCTGTGGCAACCCCTAATGGGAGCAGCTGAAAGAAGAAGAAGAAGGTGCAGTGAGAGTAACAACGCTAAAGCAGTTATGGTAATTGGAATACTATGGCTATTCCCTGGACCATTATACTGTTACAAGTTAATTACAATCAGATGCATTACACTAACAAACAATATACGGTTAGTTTCAGTGTATTTATAAAGCTGCATCAGGAAAATAAAGAGTAACCACACAGGAGCAGTAGCACTGCTTTGACGCTGGGTGCCGCCAGTCTGCAAAACGGAGCGGAGAACTTGCATAGGACAAGGTATGAGGTACCGTGGAAAAGTGTGTGGCTTTACGCCAAGTATAGGTTTTATACATCGCGATTTGAACGTGGAAAAGTTCATACATGAGGCCCCAGGCCTGTGTATGTTCATCTATTTGTGTCCAGGTTTTTATAGCTTGTATGTTTGCTGCCCAGTAATAAAACTGAAAGTTGGGTAGAGCCATGCCACCTTCTGCCTTAGGTCTTTGTAGGGTCGCTCTTTGGATACGTGGATGTTTTTAGTTCCAAATAAATGAGGTTATTGTTGAATCTAATTGCTTAAAAAATGATTTATTGATGTATATTGAAATGTTTTGACAGGCAGGCACAGAATTTTATGAGTCTGATGTATACAGTACCATATCATCTGCATATAGAGAAATTTTCTGTTCCAGTCCTTCTCTGATAATCCCCTTTATCTGATCAGCATTTCGACATTGAACCGCCAGTGGTTTAATGGGGATTGCAAATAGCAGTGGTGACAAGGGGCATCCTTGTCTGGTACCACATTCTAGTTTAAAGTAGTCTGAACAAATGTTGTTAATACAAACTGAAGCTTCTGGATTGGTATACAGTAGTTTGATCTATGCACAAATGTTTGGGCCAAACCCAAATTTCTCTAATGTAGTGAAAAGGTATTTCCATTCAATCATGTCAAATGCTTTTTCTACATCCAATGATAATAGTATTTCTGGGGTGAGTATATTACATTAAACAGGCGTCGAAGATTGGAAGATAAGTGTCGACCCTTGATAAATCCAGCTTGATCTTGTGATATCACCAAAGGGAGCACTTTCTCCATCCTTCTAGCTATGATTTTTGAGAGTATCTTAATGTCATTATTCAGAAGTGAAATTGGTCTGTATGATGCACATTGTAATAAGTCCTTATTTTGTTTAGGAAAGATGGTGATTAATATTAGTGGATAATGTTTAGATAAATAGTATTTGTGAAGGAAAACACATTGTTTCTTGTCATTCTATCAATTCATACATTTAATGTGCCATTGTAGCTTGGGCTTCTGGTTGCACCTTAAGTTGAGTATTTCTCTCTTTTGTTCATAGTGTCTGTTTGCTTAGTGCACTCTGCGCAAATGTTACACACCAGTGCCTAATTCCAGCTTCTAAAGTTTTTCCTTATTATCTCTTGATTGAATAGTTCTTCTGTTTACCTCAAGGTTATCCTGTTTCACTCTTTCATGAGGCAGTCTTTGCCAGGGTTTCAGTGTGTACCTGAAGAAATACTGAGGACAAAAAAGACTTTTTTTAAATGCATGCTAGGTTCTATGGGGACTTGAAAATTTCCCCGTATGAGTGAATGTGCTCTGCGAAAGACTTGTGCCATCCCATTCCAGGAATGGTTTTCAGCCAGTAAACAGTTCTCACTGTTAATATAATGTTAATATAAAAAGTCCTTTTTTTAATGTGGGTGTGTGCACAGCAAAGACTCCAGTGATCTTTATTTTGTGTTTTTTGATGATACATGAAGAAAAAGCTAAAGAGCACATTTAAACAAGGATTGTAGAAGTAGGAAATCTTGCATTAATGGTTTTTGGTGGTGCATATATAGCACCACCTTACAACACACTGTTAAATGCACTAAAAAGCAACCTGTACTTTGTAAACTAAGGCATTGATTGGCGACTCAGACTTTAATTTTGGCTATGATTTTTTTGTGCCTGCATTTGGTGATGCTGTTGTGATGGACAGTCTGAGGCGTCAGGCAGTTTGAAATAAATAACTGTATGGGGGCTCCAATTGGGCGCTATACAGTTGGGTGTTATACTAAGGTTGTTATAATAATAAGAATTGTGTCACTGTATCTGTTTTAGATCTCTTTAAATGTATTTTTCATTCTTTTTCTGTGTAACATGCCATGAAGAGCTGAGCCAGCTTTAGCACAGAGTGTCAACTTTCAGAAGTGCTGGGCTAGGCAAAGCATAAAGACAGACAAGAACAGCTCTTGTCAGCCCTAAAAGGCCTAAGTGTTATATGATCTGACTGTCTGATGCTTAGCTTAAGTTTGTCTACCTTGTTTGGCATTGTACTGGGGGATTTGGTCGTGTGGACACAATATAAAAGAATGCTGGAACCTTGCCAAGCTTTGAAGACCTGCAGGAATGGAAGAAATAGACTCCAAAGCCACCTCCATTGTGACAGAAAAAAGCAATTTCTACACGACCGAATCCCCACGGTTAAAAGATGAAATTTGACTGGTCTTCCCTGTCGTTTTATAGCAACGTAAGCTGCATTAAACAAGCTAAGTATATTCTGTCTTTTCTGTGACTTTGTCGCCGCCTATCACCGAAAAGAGGGATATCGCCGTTATAATTTATACTTATTTAAATAAAGGTTTATTAAAACGCCGCAATATAAAAGAACATATTTCCACGGAGCTAACACTCCCATCGGAAACATAATTGGCGTAGTCGGCAGGATTGTAGCGATATTTAATAACCAAAATTAATATTAATAAATCATAATTTTATGATGAATAATATTTTTAAAACATATGCTTTGGATAATAGCGGAAGAGGTGGGTTCAGCCAATTTCCTGGGTGGTCGGGCACACTGTCATGGACACCCGTGGCTGAGTTATTTAATAATTATACATCCCCAATTGCATGGCCTGAGTTAGTGGGAGAAGTGACTCCTTCAAATGTCCAACAGGCGGTATTGGCGCTCAGGCTGGAGCGCAGGGGAAAAAAGGAACAACAAGCAGCCGGTGAGATCGGCTGGCTTTTATTAACTGCAGTACGTGAGTTGGATCATAAACTGCAGAATATGATCATCGAATGTGGGGAACTTAAACAAGAAATAGAAAACTTACAAGACAAGCAACTGATAACTCGAGAATGCATGGAAAATGCACGCCTCGGCGAACGAGTGGGAAGCTAAATGTACTACGCTAGCTGTCCGTTTAGTGCATGCTAAGCGCTGTAAAAAAGGCAAAACACACCCCGTTTCCTCTTTTAAAGTACGAGCCATAATGCAAGGCGATTGGAACCCAGAAACATGGGATGGCAGTATACATAACTCAGATAGTGACGACAATATCTGGGAAGACGACGAAGGGGACGGAGAAGCGCTAATGGATAATAATGACAATTGTACAATTATAGACGCAAGACCAGTCGTGCAAAATAAAGCCAAGGGGCACCCCGGTGGACAGCACAGGGTAACGCAACCGTCGCGATTTTACACAATCAGAGTTTCTGGAACTCGGTAAACAATATAGACAGAAACCAGGCGACAGCTTGATGCAGTGGATTTTACGTATGTGGGATGAAGGGGGTGATAGTTGTCAATTGACAGATACAGAGATCAAACATTTAGGCTCTATCACCACGAATCCGAAATTAAGAAATGTATTACGAGGGGGACAGAATCAAGCGATCGTATCAATAGTGGAATGGGTTGTAAACGCTGTGAAACATGCATATCCAGACGCGAGAGACGCGGAAGATATTGATAGATCTTGGCGTACAGCTTCTGAAGCAATTCAGCAGCTGCGAGAAATGGGTGTGCAGGCAGCTATTTATAAAGCTGCACCAGGAGTTGCGTTTGCTGGCCCTGATAATGAAGCTTCACTGCGGAATGCGAAACCGTTTAATAAAAATGCACCGCATCATTTAAAAGGGGCTCTATTATCTATGCTCGCGGAGTTAATCAGCAGACAGTATGGGATGTGGCTGCATTATTGGGCCAGTTAGATGAATTGGGTGCAACGGTATCGGCTGGGCAGAGACCAGTTAGAGCCATAGCAGGGCATACAATACAAAGAGTAAGCCATACAAAATGGTGCGTGATCTGATAGAAGCAGGAATAAATAAAATGGATATCGATGGCAAACCAACAGGGGAAATTTTTCAGAGATGGCAAGCTCTGAGAAAGTCTAAAAGACGAAGGCAGAATCCTCCAACCGCACCGCCTAGTGAGGAGGAAACAAAACACTCGAACATAAACCAAACGCTTTTTAACTTTCCAAAACGAGTGGCGCACACCTCAACCAACATATTGAGGAGAGGGCAGGTCTCCTGTAGGCAGGGAGGTACGGCTCATTCATGCAGGAGACCGACGCCCGACGTCCGCTAACCATTTACTGGGGTAAAGGAAAAACACATCAGGTTATGGCACTTATGGATACTGGGGCAGAAGTCACTTTAATTCACAGGAATCCACATAACTTTTCAGGACCAATTGTAAATGTAAACGGATATGGAGGCTCAGATATCCAGGCGAAACTAATCACAGTACACTTAGCAATAGGAAAGTCACCCTCTTTTAAAGCTAAGGTGCTTATTTCAGAATTGCCTGAATATATTCTGGGGATAGATATTCTTACAGGAAAGTCATTCCAAACAGAATGGGGAACATTTTCTTTTGGGATTCGTAATGTCATGTGTAGAATAGTAAAAGCAATAGTAAGAGGAAAGGCAAAATGGACCCCTTTAGAAATTCCAGTCCCTGACACACCTGTAAATTTAAAACAGTATGTTTGCCAGGAGGTTTGCAAGAAATAGGAGAAACAGTGGAAGAGTTATTGCGGGTAGGAATTATTCGACCTGCAGTTAGCCCTTTCAATTCTCCTGTGTGGCCAGTCAGAAAACCGGATGGTTAATGGAGAATGACAATCGATTACAGAGGTCTAAATGCTAAAGACCCCAAATGACTGCTGCAGTTCCTGATATTGTGACCATCATAGAAGACATCATGGCTAATGCAGGAGATTGGCATGCTGTCATAGACCTGGCTAATGCGTTTTTCTCTATTCCAATTGCAACCCAAAGTCAAGATCAGTTTGCATTTACATGGAAGGACAGACAGTACACCTTTCAAGTACTGCCACAGGGATACCTACACAGCCCTACGTTGTGCCATGGACTTGTAGCAAGAGATCTGGCTACCTGCTCAGATTTGGAAAAGGTACGATGTTTCCATTATGTGGATGATATAATGTTAACTGGGGATGAAGCATCAGTAACAAAGGCATTGCCAGTTTTAATATCCCACATGGAGAGCAGAGGATGGGCTATCAATAAAGACAAAATCCAAGGATCCACCAGAGAAGTTAAATTTCTGGGCATGATGTGGTTTGGACCAGAAAAACGAGTGCCCCAAAAAGTAATTGACTCTTTGTATAAATTAAAGGCACCAACTAACAAAAAAGAAGCTCAATCCTTTGTGGGTTTAATGGGCTTTTGGAGAGCATTTGTGCCACATTTGGGACTAATTTTAAGACCTATACATGATGTTGTCAAGAAAAAGGCACAGTTTGAATGGACAGAAAAACAACAAGTTGCTTTTGAGGCAGCTAAAGAAGCTTTAGTCCAACACCAAGGACTGGGACCTTTAAAAGCTAATTTGCCTTTTGAACTGGAAGCCACAGAACAGAACAATATTGCTACGTGGAGCTTATGGCAGAAAAATGGGTGCAAGCGAATCCCCATCGGCTTTTGGAGCCGACAACTAACAGACTCACAGACTAAATATACACCACTTGAAAAGCAGCTTCTTACAGCATACTGGGCTCTTTTGCACACTGAGAGACAGACAGGTCCTGCTCCGTAAAGCTACGCACTAACTTGCCCATTGCTGGGTGGGTTAGAGATAATGGCCTGGGAGCGAGAGCAGGCGCTGCCCAAAATCAGACTTTATGCAAGTGGAAATGGTATTTACAAGCCAGAGCACACTTTGAAGGCAAAGACACGAGTGCCTTACAAGGGGCTATGGCCGGAGCTGTGATTTATGAGGATCCAGAGGACATACCACCTGTTGTGCCTGTAGTGGAGTCGCCCTTTAAAGAAGCCCAGCATACAGTCATTTGACACCAGTGCAACAGGAGAACAGCTGGTTCACAGACGGGTCAGCAACTGTGGAAGGAGGTAAAAGGCTTTGGAGAGCAGTGGCTTATCAACCTCACACTGAGACCATCCTGAAGCAACAGGGGGAAGGTAAATCAAGCCAATGGGCTGAACTTATTGCGTCGCTATGGCATTAACAGAAAATCAAAGCTTCCCTGTTGTTGTTTATACTGATAGCTGGGCAGTTTTCAAGGACTAACAGTGTGGATCACAATGTGGAGAAGGGCTGCTTGGACTATTCATGGGAGAGAACTTGGGGTGGCACAGAACTGTGGGAGCAGCTTTGGACAATGGGCACAAGAGGGAAACTCTCATTGGTCATGTAGATGCCCATGCCCCTCTGATATCCCTTGAGAGGCTTTATAACCAACAAGCTGATCTAATAGCTGCTGTTCGAGAAATCAACCTGGAAGAAGCCTCTGTAGAGAATGAAGACCTGTGCAACTATGCTGAAGTAAATGTAATCGAGCCTTCCTTAATATCATTAGCAAGGTGGGCTCATGAAAATTCAGGACATATGGGAGCAGGTAAAACATATCAATGGTGTCATCAGCGATGTATACCAGTCACTATTGATATTGTTAAACAAATAGTGAACAATTGCTCCACATGTACAGAAGTAAAACAATGGCCCCTACAGAAGAAGGCAACTGGTAAACTGAAGAGAGGAATGGGACCAGGACAAATTTGGCAGGTGGATTACATTGGGCCACTGCCACGAGAAAATAGACTATTATATGCTTTAACTGCAGTAGATACTTATTCTGGACTGTTACAAGCTTATCCATCAACAAGAGCTGACCAGAAAGCTACACTTAATGGACTGAGCCAGTTAATCCAAGCATATGGAGTGCCTGAAGAAATCCAAAGTGATCAAGGAAGCCACTTTGCTGGAAGAGACGTACAAGAGTGGGCTCAAGGAGCTGGCATTCAATGGACTCTGCATATCCCTTATCACCCACAGGCTGCAGGACTTATTGAGAGAATGAATGGCCTGTTGAAAGAACAAGTTAAAAAACTAACTGGGCACAATCATCTTAAAGGCTGGACTAAAGTTTTAAAGCAAGCCTTATTTAATCTCAATAATCGTCCGTTGGCTGGGTCCACACCTTTTATGAGACATCAAAATGTCGGAGGAGAGCCACCTGTGTGTGCCCTCCGCCTGACAACAATTAGTCCACTGGCAAACAATGAATTAACTCCCACAGGGTTATTGGTTAGGGCACCTAAATCACTTACAATCAAGTTAAACTCCTCAGAAAGACTCAGCTTGGGAATAACAGGTCAGTGGCCAAAGGAATGGGAGGTGAGAATAAATGTTGAAATGCTTGTAACAGATGCATGTTTAACAGAGACATTAGAGATCTGTGTAAATGAATGGTATTTAGCTTTAGAAAATCAAGGCAGTAAAGACATACACATAGCTGAAGGACAGGCCATATGTAAATTGCACATAGAAAAAGTCACACCTGTTTTAGTCAGTATTGAACAGTTTAAAGGAGAAATTGGAGGGAAGGTATGGGTTTTAACCCCAGGGCAAAAGCCGAGGGCAGGAGAAATAATAGCTGCAGGACCAGGAGACACTAGAATGGTTCTTTTAACGGGCTCTCAGTCGCCCCTCTGCTTTCCCTTACACAGATTATCCTCACGTGTGGAATAATCGGGATAGATGGTTTCTGGACCGGATGGAGTCGATGCACCCCCTATAACAAAGTCTTTTGGGCTGCTGATACGCCAGGAACGGAAAAGTATGTAACCTTGAACTTCACCCTTACCAAGAACTGTACCTGGCAGTTACGAGACAAGACATCTACGGCTCCATTTCACATGAAACTGGAATATCCTGACTTGTTACCTTTACCTGTGATGACTTATGAAGACACTGCAATAACTGTGACTGTGCATAATAACGTATCTGTCTGGTTGGCTATGATGAACTGTAAACCTGATTCTAATGGACTATCATGTTGGACAATTGAAGGGGGGCAACAACTGACTGCAATATCAACACCTGAAAATGATGTAATATTATATGTGTTTAAACAGGAAGCAACAACGAATGTAAAAGCACCAGTAATGTTATGGGAAATTCATAAGACTAGGAGAGGGAATGGTTATCCATTTGATGCAACATTACTTAGACAAATGAAAGGTTGTAAAAAAGCTAGGATAGCACATAAAATAATTACTGTAGCACTCAACATTAATGTTAGTGGGTTTGATATAAAACGTCACAAGTTTCCAAGAGGAGAACATATAGTACCACGCAGTACAGGTGCAACATATAATTGTAGAAACATACAATCCTTATGGCCTCCTCATAAGGTAGAAATAAAACGAAGGCCAAAGCGAGACATGTGGGGAGCTATAGGAACTGGTTTAGGAGTAGGAGGTTTAGGTTTAGGATCTCTTAATACTGCTGATATAGCAGCAATATATCACAAAATATCATCTATTGGTGTGAAACAAGCCAATAGTTTGCAAACTTTGGCTCATTGGGGCCAGAGTTGGCAGACAGGCATATACAGGAGTTGCTATTATGGAAGACTCACCATGGGTGGTTAAATGAGTCCTTATGGACTGGTTTACAAAGCCAATGGGCCATAGATGAAGAATCAGCTTGCTATTTAAAACAGATTATTGCTATACAGCAGTATTTAAATTTTAAGACAGATTGGGGATTCAAAAACCCCCAACATTGGAGAAACGAATTAAAATTACCAGCAGACTGGTGGGTGCAGCCTAAGTCCTTCATGTGTGAGGAATCAATATGCCAAGCTGTATTTCAGGTAGCAACCACTGCTGAAGAAGACAATGTTTGGTGTCCGTTTCATGTCTTACCTGTTTTACTAGGAGGAACATGGTGGACACCCATAGTAGATAGACAATGGATAGATCTAAATAATAATACTGTTGAACCTGCCTTTTGTTATAACTGGCAAGAAGGGTTCGTATGTCAAAGGGTGGGTACATTGCCACACCCCTGTTTGCATCCTTTAGCTGGAGACTGTTATTGGCGCCAAATAGCAGTAAACTCCACTGAAGTGTTTTTAAACTGATACCACTTCTGCATGTGCAGTGACAGTAAATAACATTACTTGGAGTGATGGTACCCACTACGAAGGCCCAGGGTATCCTGTCGCACCAATGTGAGTAATATACGAGATGACTATTATGGAAGAACCTACATGTTAACTACATGGGAGGATATACATTGGGAAGCAGAAGCTAACCCATTCCTGAATTTACAATTTGCCTACGAAATAGAACTACCTAAATATAAAGCGATTTTAGAGCATGCTAAACAATATGAACATCTTTTTAATGTAACGTTACAAAAAGCAAGGGACCTACTAGTAAGATTGAAAACAGATGAAACGAAAGTAATTACCTCTGCAGAAGAATTTGAAGAAATATCTACACATTACTGGTGGAAATTTTTCACTAAGTGGTCACCATTGAGTAATACTATTGTAAATGTACTTGTTCATCCAATTGTACTGTTAATTATTATTATTATCATTTTTACCATTACCAATATTTACTTACATTTGCGTATTAAACAAGTGAAGCAGGAGCTAGACCGGCACTACACCCCACGTCGTTACAAGCATTCTTGAGGAGCTGTTTACATTGTGAAGGGGGACTGAGTACCTTTTGCTTTGTGAATAAGATTCTCAGGGATTGTTTTGTCACAGATCCAGTGACAAAGGGTGGTCTGTTATACTAAGGTTGTTATAATAATAAGAATTGTGTCACTGTATCTGTTTTAGATGTCTTTAAATGTATTTTTCATTCTTTTTCTGTGTAACATGCCATGAAGAGCTGAGCCAGCTTTAGCACAGAGTGTCAACTTTCAGAAGTGCTGGGCTAGGCAAAGCATAAAGACAGACAAGAACAGCTCTTGTCAGCCCTAAAAGGCCTAAGTGTTATATGATCTGACTGTCTGATGCTTAGCTTAAGTTTGTCTACCTTGTTTGGCATTGTACTGGGGGATTTGGTCGTGTGGACACAATATAAAAGAACGCTGGAACCTTGCCAAGCTTTGAAGACCTGCGGGAGTGGAAGAAATAGACTCCAAAGCCACCTCCGTTGTAACAGAAAAAAGCAATTTCTACATGACCGAATCCCCACGGTTAAAAGATGAAATTTGACTGGTCTTCCCTGTCGTTTTATAGCAACGTAAGCCGCATTAAACAAGCTAAGTATATTCTGTCTTTTCTGTGACTTTGTCGCCGCCTATCCCGAAAAGAGGGATATCGCCGTTATAATTTATACTTATTTAAATAAAGGTTTATTAAAACGCCGCAATATAAAAGAACATATTTCCACGGAGCTAACACTCCCATCGGAAACAGCAGGGCAGATGGGTATGACTCCTCAATTGTGTCTTGGAGGAAGTGGCTTGTCACACCTGGACCCAATTACAACAACAACAACACTTATTTATATAGCACATATTTATATCAACAGTAGTTCAAAGTGTTTTACATAATGAAGAATAGAAAAATAAAAGACACAGTTAAAAAATAAAATAAGTCAACATTAATTAACATAGAATAAGAGTAAGGTCCAATGGCCAGGGTGGACAGAAAAAACAAAAAAAAAACTCCAGGTGACTGGAGAAAAAAATAAAATCTGTATGTATTCCAGACCATTAGACTGCCCAGTCCCCTCTGGGCATTCTACCTAAATTAAATTAAAGAAGATAGTTTTAAAGGAGCTTGCACAGAAGAAGAGGGGGAAAGAATATAGACTCTTCAGCAAGAGAGAGTGACAAGGGAAAGACGGAGGTTAAATGGAGAGAGAGAGCAGCTGTGTGTGAGAACACACATGCAGCAAGTGAATTAGAGGCAGGTGGTCAGGAGTGAGCTTCAGGGCTATGGCAGCCTGAGGCTGAAGAAAGGGCGCTCTGACTGAGTGATTGCCAGGGAGCAGATTCTGCCTGATATGGTGCTTTTGCTGCAGATGCCGAGGGAGAAATTTGCGGCTTGGCACAGCACCCTAGGATTGCCAAAAGCCTGGCAATGGGTACCCGAGCCAGTATGTGATGGTGGACTCCACCCGTTGGTGGGCATCTCCTCCTTCTGTGAGGTCAAAACAGGATAAGCAGATGAAGCAGAAGGTTTAAAAGGGCAGCACTGGAGATCATAGTTTTTGTGGTCTGCCTCTGGGTTTTAACCTTGTTGTTTATATTGGATTTTTTATTGGAACTGTTTTTACCCTTCACTGATTTTATGCATTATTTATTTATTGAAGATTGGGAAGCTTGCACTGCACTATTTTGGACACCTTGTTTTTGACTTTGTTTTAAAAGTACAACTACCCCTTGTGTGTGTATGAGTCCTCATTTGCCTGGCTCATCCTTGGTTACGTTATCAGCAGTGGCCGGTTCAGGAGGTTCCTGAAGGCAACAGGGAGTGTGGAGCCAAGCCAGACTTTCAAAGCTGTTCACTTGGCACTTCTAAGTATTAACATTTTAATACATTCCTCCTTAGTGAAACATTGCATGTTGCAGGTTTTTTTTCCAAAATATAATGATATGACATTTCAAGTGAGAAATTCTTTACAACACTTTATTTTTAGAATTAAAAAAATAAAACAGTAAGCTGAATAAGCGTAATATAGACACATTAATTGGTATGTCTGCTTCTTAGATCAAGAAAAGTGATGAATCTTGATGCAAGTCCTCCCCTTGTCTACATGGGCTTTTGTTTGGATGTTCATGCAAATCTTTCAGATATGGTTCTTCTACTATTTCCTTAGTTTAGTTGGTTACTCTACATTGACTGGAGGCTACAGTGGACTACGGCTCCATTTTTATTTCTTATTTGCACCTAATGTTGTATGTACAGTATAGGCTTAGGTGCCCCATAACAGTATAATGGATAAAATGGATTCAGACTGCGGTGCCAAAGTTCCCGGACTAATGTGCAGCTCACTTCACCTGCTGCTTTAAGTCATACTAGGTAAGTAAATTGATCTTCCTAACCATAAAATTGAAAAATGCATACAAGGCAAAGTAAGAAGCCATTTAACTTATGGAGAGGTGACTGGAAAAGGAAACCAGTTTGCATATAATAAATATATAGTGTGAACTTATGTTACACTAAAAACAACCTCACATCTGCATTATCTGCAGATTGTAAACATTCAGTATTGCACTGACATTATAAATTATCAAGAAACCTAGACAATGGCCAGCTATCCATGATGATCCATTGAAGCCAACAATTTTAGCTTGAGACTTCAACTCTCTTTTGGGTACTTCTTTTTAAAATGTTATGTTTAAGAAATATGCCATAAATCTTCCGCAACCAACAACTAACAATGGTACACAAAATATATTATAAGATAGGAAGCAAACACAGAAAAGGGTTTGGGGCACATCCATAACCCTGGATAATGAAACATAACAATTTTTTTTACAAAGATGCTATTAACATCTCTTTATATAGGAGTGCAATACAGAACTGAAAAAAATATGGCCAAACCTCCAGCCATATGGGTTTCCAGCAGGAAAGGCTGGGTCCAGGAGGGTGGACAATAAAATATGGTGCTACATCCATAAGCGTAACAAGGTAAAAAGAATGAAACAACACAATATAAAACACATGACAGCATCACAACATTATATGCAGCAGTAATGAAAAATATTTTGCACAAAACACAAACATAAAGAAAGATAGTAAAAAAGTATAGTGCCCCCAATAATATCAAGTAAGTCCTTATATAGAGGAATATATAGAATATAGAGGAATTTAGAAATCATTAAAAGACAGATGATTCACAGACTGTGTTTAATCATAGTGACTGCACTAGGAAAAACACTGTTTATATGTCTAGCAGTTCCTGCCTTTAGTGACAACTAACATTTTTTCGATGGTAGTAATTGAAAGAGATGGTTGCCTGGGTGAGCACAATATTTGATTATATTTCTGGCACATTTCTTGACATGTGATGGGCACAAGACCTCAGTTGACTCCAGTTTCAGGCCGTTTGTGTTTCAAATGAGCAAAAGTGTTGCACTGTCAGAATGTTATGGAGAAACTGAGGATGCTTTCAGTAACAGCTCGATAAAATGGTATCAGCACTGAATAGGACAGGCTAAACATTTTAACTTGATGGAGAAGAAACTGTTTGCTGCTGAGCTTTTTTGATAAGAGCAGCTATATTTTCCATCTGGGTTCAGACTGTGATAGATAGCTGAAGACATTTTATTTAGGTGTTTGTCTTAAGATAGCAGTACTTTACTTGAAAGAAACATGGAAAAAGCACAATCCTAATTAATAACAATGACCAAATTAGCTAAAGAGGTAGGTCTGAAAATCAACATCAAATTGACAGAAGCCTAAAACAATTAACAGTCAAACTGAACATTGAACTGAAAAGGAAATAAATATTGTAGGCTGATAGCTTTAAATTCTTAGGATCAGTGGTTGTATCAAGCAAATCAGAAAACAGAATAGAGAAAATTCAAGCCTAGACTGCCTTGTGGCAGATATTATAAACATCGAAAAATGTTGAACATCAGATGCTTGGATGAAGTAACAAAAGACTCCATGTTGTGGTTTGAAATTTTGCATATAAGTTGATAAATATTTTGTATGTCTTTATTTGCAACTTATAACACTAATGTCTGTGATTGATAAGAACAGCGATGGTTTGATGGTTAAGGACCAGTACTTTGTAATTTTACATTAGGGTTGGGGGAAGTGTCTAAAATAAGTTTGGCAAGTGTTTCTCTGCAGGACTCTCTCAATCAACCCCCACAGGAAAGCCAGACTCCCTAGCTGGCAAGCTTCAGCTCAACACATGGTTTTGGGGGCAGGTGTGAAGGTATTCTGTGCCCCATTAGTCTGAAGTATGGCTGTTTAAGTACCATGACGCCCTATTGGCTGTAGGGTTTGGACAGAGAATCTATATATTTGCTTGCTTTACCCCTCCCTCTCTCTGTCTTACCAACTGATGAAAGAGCACCTCACACACCATGAACTGAAACGGACAACACAATGAAGGGCACAGCTTGGCAACCATATTGAGGCATGTGGCCTGTTCTGAAGAAAGCTAACTAAAAATAAGGACTTAACTCGAGACGTTTTAAGTAACTAACAAGTCTATGTGCTGCCTTACACATCAGCATTTATCAGGTTATATGATTGCAAATATGCAAATGTACTTCGCTTATTGTTATTGTTTATGAATATTATCAATAATACATTATTTAAAGTGTAACTTCAACTCCTGCTTGTCTTTTACTACACATAATTGCCCGAGGTTATAAATGTACAAGGAAAGGTGGGTAGAAGTTATATACTACAATACCTTATAAACAGTGGTAGGTCCGTGTGGCTCTGTGGTACACATAAATAATACAAAATGGGAAGGTAGAGTAATATATTACTCTACCAAGACAAAATACTCCACATATGAAAAATGCAAGTTAATCATTGTTTCAAATTTTACAACAAATGACACTCAGATTTGTTGGACATTGGCTCTGGAAACCAACAACCAATTATTATCAACCAATGTGAGTCAACTACGGAAAGACAAGAAAAAACAGACCATGTCTGTCATATAACAACTAAGTGGTCCATCTAGTAAATCGCAGTGTGCCACCAATGGCCAGCAAAGTAAGGGAAGCGACTGCCAATCTAGAAAGGTTGTGAATGTCTGCAAATCCTTGCATTTGAAGTCAAGTGATGATGATGTTGACGAAGACTGAAAGCAGGATAAGTCAACATAATCTAGATGCAAGTTCCAGTTATGAACCATGTTAAAATCTCTTGTACAGATTATACTAAAAATAATTAATGGATACTTTATGGGTACACTAAAATCACCAGCTAAAAGAATTTGAAGCCTACAGCTACCACAGATTGGTTAATGGAACCAAGAATTACTTTAGTTTCTTACAACCGAGATTGAAGCTTTAATTTGAGCTCTACGTTTTTTTTCATCTCTGTGGCTTACTGTTCACAACAAAAATCAGGTGGCACCAAATAGTCCTTCGTCATACTCTTAGAAAAAAATGGACATAATAGTTTAAAGGACAAAAACACCTTCTAATAAAATAAATACATGTTTTGGACATTTTACATATCCTTCACAAAGATATATTATGAAATTTTGGCAGAAGGGGAATTGTATCCTAGATTTACACTATATGCAGATAATCTTTAGGCAAATATTTGTGGAAAGGATCTTTCCTTTCTTTGATTCTGTCTTCTACACAAAAATCACATACTGTATATGAATGCAATGGGTTCTAAATATAAATTTAAAAATTGTTGCCTTCCACCTGGAAAATGAGCTAATGGATTGCATTAGCCTTAAATAGCTGATTCCAAATTTAAATGACAATGATACAAAGTGGGACTACAAAGTCACACAGAACAGCTAGAGTTTCTTCTTCCCAGCTACATGAATGAGAGTTAAATTCACAGCTAGTCAAAATCTGTTGGTAAAATAATGAAATGTTACAATTTTAATATAGCATGCAATGAAGCATTTTTCTCTGTAAGCCCATAATAAAATTTGTAAAACATGCCTTTAAACTCAATTTCCATTTCCACTTTAGACCTCTTTCATGCAAAACATTTTTTATGTTATATTCAGTAAATACCAAGCTTATTGAAAGTTGGAACATTTTACATTTTAGTTGCTTCAAAGAGTCAGTTATATTTTTTATTAAATATTTTTGTAGCAGTGAGTCAACACAAAAATACAAAAATACCAATGATAATAGAATGCAATTTCTTACATTAGCAGACTCCATGCCTTTTAACATCACTTTACAATAACTTAGTTAAAAACACAACCCAATCAGGCTGGTGGTTGTTGAATAACATTCAAGAACAGCAGAGTCCGGTTCAAATGATGTACAAATTACATTGATTGATATGCTATTTTTACTTCTTGGTTGTGGATAGTCTATAGCTAATAGTAGTTCAAATTAATATTTAATAATATCTTTAATATTTGAAGAAAGTATTTAAAGTTAAAAAACTCTGCTGAAGTCTTAGTGAAAAAACGTTAGCTTCAGACCATGATGGAGAGCAGGTTTACCACTGAAATACAATGTCAGAGAAATATTGAATGTAAAGATAATGCTACTGTGATGTTTCATTTAGTGTAACGTAAATACCAAATTCAAATTTGCTCACACTTTTTTTACAGAGCAACAACAACAAAAACAACATTTATTTATATAGCACATTTTCATACAAACAGTAGCTCAAAGTGCTTTACATAATAAAGAATAGAAAAATAAAAGACACAATAAGAAAACAAAATAAATCAACATTAATTAACATCGAATAAGAGTAAGGTCCAATGGCCAGGGGGGACAGAACAAACAAAATAAAAACTCCAGATAGCTGGAGAAAAAAATAAAATCTGTAGGGATTCCAGACCATGAGACCGCCCAGTCCCTTCTCAGCATTCTACCTAACATAAATGAAACAGTCCTCTTTGGATTTAGGGTTCTCTTGGAAGGGCTTGATGACGATGGTCATGTAGACGTCTGCCTTTTAATCCATCCATCATTGTTGGAGCATCATGAAGCTTTCAGTAGGTGGAGGTGGTGCAGGCCACCACCACAAAGAAACCAGAAAAAGAAACAGAAAAAGAGAGTAGGGGTCAGTACGGATTTTAGAGCCACCATGAGTAGTTATTATGGGGAAATTGAACATACAGAGTGTCAGGATTAAGTTAAATTAAGTTAAATTGAAGTTATAAAAAGGCCATGTTAAAGTAATGTGTTTTCAGCAGTGTTTTAAACTGCTCTACTGTATTAGCCTGGAGAATTCCTATTGGCAGGCTATTCCAGATTTTAGGTGCATAACAGCAGAAGGCCGCCTCACCACTTCTTTTAAGTTTTGTTCTTGGAATTCTAAGGAGACACTCATTTGAGGATCTGAGGTTACGATTTGGAATATAAGGTGTCAGACATTCCGATATATAAGATGGGGCGAGATTATTTAAGGCTTTATAAACCATAAGCAGAATTTGAGCAGAGCAACACTTATACGTAACCCCTTTAGTCTTGCATTAATTTCTAGATAAATGACTTTTTGCTATTTTTATTTTTTTCATTTTATGGTTAATTTACCTCAAGCAACCTGAGAAGTGGCCTGGTGTATTCGTGCACCTCTGTCCCGGTGCAGTCTTAACACTTTATGTAGAACTCTTGCTTCATAGTTTTATAGACCTATGTTTGATTATTGCTGTGTGGGGTTTTAATTTCACCCACATTGGAAAGAACTGTATGATAGGTTCGGTGGTGACCTGGAGACTAAAACTGTACACAGTACTCGAGATGAGGTCTCACCATTGTGTTATAAAGGTTAAGCATAACCTCCTTGGAATTGTACTCTACACATTGCGCTATATAACTCAACATTCTGTTAGC
Source organism: Polypterus senegalus (assembly GCF_016835505.1). Taxonomy (NCBI): domain Eukaryota; kingdom Metazoa; phylum Chordata; class Cladistia; order Polypteriformes; family Polypteridae; genus Polypterus; species Polypterus senegalus. Next base: position 205,354,992 of record NC_053156.1, on the reverse strand, counting down.
CTTCTTAATAGTTCCATAATACTGTCTGGCAGTTGTTAGTGTTAAGTCCACATGACTCCTAAATCCTTCTCATAAGGCATACTTTTAATATGAGACTTCACACAGTGTATTCAAACGTACCATTTTCACTTCCCACACATAATACTTTACAGTAACTTAAATTAAAGTCCATCTGCCACTAATCTGCCCAAGTCTGTATTGTCTCCAAGTCCTTCTGTAATGATTCAACGGATTCTACATTATCTGCCAATCCACCTAGCTTTGTATCATCTGCAAACTTAACCAGCTTATTTATATTCCTTTCCAAATCATTTATATACCTATATTAAAAATAACAGCTAACCAAGGATTAACCCATGTGGAACACTACTCTTAACATCAGCCAATTCTGATTCTGATGTTAAAGATGAACATCACGTTGCCTTCAGTTCCACTGCTCATGTGTCCTAAATTTAAACCCACAAAACACACATGGCAGCATATTGATCTTCACATAAAGTTGTGGTTTTCAAAGGTACATTGGAGTAATATCATTATTCCACCTACATCAAGATGTGTTTTTTGGATTGTAAAACTGATTATCAATAATGACTTTAAGTTCATGTAATGTGTAAATGTATTTTGCTGTGTAGCACCACCTTCACTGCTATATCTGTACCAAAACTGTTTTGTGAATTCACAAACAATAATACTTGCAATAATAATAATGCTTCATTCACTATACACAAAAATATTTGGACACAAAAGATATAAAATTTTAAGTACCTAAAAAGGGTGTGTTTATAAAAATGCTTTCATTATGCAGTTAGGCACTTCACAGTCCCATTGCCATAGATAAATATATGTGGAATGAGCATTTATCTTTTTCTACTGTTTTATAGGTGGTATTGGCCCATATAGGTTTTTAAGACTTTTCCTGGTTTTAGTTTTGGGGGCATGTATCAGGTTCTATTCCTATGACTGTTTTGATTAGATTGACCTGTGGGTCTTTTTTAGTTTTTGTAAAGATGCTGTGGAGAGTATATTTATTAGTCACCTTATTTTCGCTATGTTATCAGGATGCTTTCCTGGGCATCTGCATGCATTGTTATTAATCATGTTCATCTTCTCTGCTACAATACCCCAATGTTACATTGTTTTTATTGTTATCAGGTATTGGTGATAAAATTGTACACAGTGAAAAGAAGAAACAGCAAAAAACATGAAAGTAAATGTTTATATTTTTTAACAATGATTGATTAGAGATATAAGTTAAAAGAATATATTATGATTTACATGTTTTCTCTTCAATCTAGTGCTTTCCGAGACTAACTGAAACAATTGACTGTGGCACCTTTATGTTGATGGTGGGTCTTGACACTAATACTTTGTTATACAGTATAATTTCAATGAAGAGAGGAATAAAAAAAGTAATGTTTCATTTTCACCTGTGTGTTTTAAATGTGCAGTGTGTAAGGCTAACTAATAAATTGTGACTGTATTCAAGCTTTTTAAAAATGTTCTTTCTCAAAAGCTTGATATACTGTACATTGTTTGTGGAAGTGGTGGCTTGTAATGCTGATGGTAAATTTTGAGCTTGAAGAGTAAGAAAATTAACGTTCAATTTCAGTTGAATTTAACATATTTGGTGATGTCTACATAAAAATTACTATATTATAATTGTATTATATCTCTCTTCTTACAGGCAAAGAAAGGTATTTGCACACTGGAACAAGTAATCAAAAGGCACTTCTTAGTGGGGAGAGTTCATCTTTCATCTAAAAAGAAGCAAAGAAGTCCCCTAGATTTGTGTTACCACATAAACAACAGGACAAAGTAGGTCTATGTTTCTTGGTATCTTACCTAAATTAGCAAACCTAAGCATATTTTAAAGTTCCTTTATTTTCAAAGACAGAACAGAGGGAAAGTGGTAAGTTACAACATACTATAATGGAAAAGCCAACAGGAGAAAAGGTGTGGAAAATGCATAGAAACTGTATACATATGAATGTGTGCCTATGTAAAATGTTTATTAGAGGAGAAAGAAATTAATTTGAAAGATTCTACACATAATGTGCATTTACCTGAAACTCTGAACAGGTGAAAGGTCTTTTTCCATTGACAGTAAACCAAGTATGAACTACAAATGACATTCGCCTATTACCATCACTGCGCCCTGCGGTGGGCTGGCGTCCTGCCCAGGGTTTGTTTCACTTATCTTTATTATCTTTGTAATCCTGTTTCATCTCTCTTAATGTCCAGTTGGACTGATCTGGTCTTGTAGGAAATTGAACAATCTTCTATATTAGAATAGCAGGTAAATTTAAAAAATGAGGTCCAACCACTACTTCTGCTCTCAATGGAAAATGAAGATGCAGATGCAATACTACAGAGCTACTGGAACTTTGAATTAAAATGTTTAGAATCTATCACATTCAGTTTTAAAATCTTTCAGAGAAAGTGAACACCTTATGGTGTTTTATATCGTGGCAATATTGTGCAATTAAGTATTTAATCCTGGATACTCAGAATATCCACATTAACCTAGAATAGAAGAACACTTATAAAAATATATGCTCTAAAAATCTCTTAGGGACTTTTATCTCTCATAAGTTTACAATAATGTATGTCAAACATTATAAAATACTAAATAAGGCTATATAAGTTCCATGATTACAGTGCATCATTCACAACACCACATATTACTAAACAGACAAAAATGTAGTTTTAATATTAAAATCTAATGGCTAACGCTCTATTAATATAATAAGTTAGACTATTTGGTAATATATATTCTTTACTTCACATTAAAGTAAATGTAAAGCTCACATTTGTGGTGCCCAATTGAAAGATTTATTTTTTGAAATGGAAAGTGTGTGTCAACTGAATATCAATAGCTTTTATTTAATTCTGCATGTGACAAGGAGTGGGATTTGGGACTGGTAGGTCTCCCGAGGTTGAAGGCAGCAAATGTAGGTCTTGTGTTTTAAAATGTTGGACAAGCCATTCTAAAGATTTATCCCCTTTCCAGAAGCTTTCTCTGTATCCAGAGACCAAAGTGGTGTATACTTCAAAAATCTACTGTTAAACTAAGTTTGAGCTTGTGATGTTTTTAAAGAGAGCACTCTGTGTTTTTTTTTTAGTTAAAAACTTTGCTAGAACACATGTCATTATTCAGTAATCAGACTGACCTTTCAGAAGCACAGTTGCGACTGCCTTTATTCTTCTTAGAAATGCGTCAATCAGTGCCTCATGTAAGTCTAAGGACAGTTTGGGATGAACTTTTAAGTATGGAGACAGTGATGGAGCAGTGCAACAGAGTTAAAATGTTTTACATATAATGCAGACTGGGACATAACCATTTGAAATTAGTAGGAAACTTAAAAAAAAAGTCTGTAGTGGGTTCATAAAGAGTAGATAAAGAAGCTGCAAAGGAAAAAACATACGTATAAGGCGTATAATACTAACAACTTCAATGTGAATAAATGGGTATATGAGAACATGAGTGCAACCATTAAGAAGGATATTAGGGAAGCAAAAAGGCAGTTAGAAAGGAATATAGCAAATAAGGCGAAAGAAGACCCAAAGAGATTCTTTCATTATTTTAGTAGTAAAAGAACAGTCAAAGGAGAAGGTAAAGGGCATCAGGGATAATAAAGGGGAATTAAAAAATACAGACAGTGAAATAGCAAGTGCTCTTAACTCTTATTTTTCTTAGTTCTTCACATGTGAGGAAGTAGATAACCTCCCAGTGGTATTAGGGGACTACTAAGGAGGCACTGAGTAATTTGGAAATTGTTAGGTTAAATAAGCTGAAATCAAACAAATCAACAGGTTTTTGATGAAGTTAACGAGTGAATATAGAAACCTTTGATGTATTTTTATGAAGTCACTGTGCACTGGAATAATTCTGAAGGACTGGAAAATGGAAAGTATTATACAATTATATAAAAAAAAAGGTGATTAGGCAGATCCAAGCAATTATAGGCCAGTAAGCTTAATATATACAACAGGTAAATTAATGGAAGGAATTATTAAGGAAAAGACTGAGCATGGCAAGAGCAGGAGTTTTACAGAACAGTCATCATGGGTTCAGAAAAGGGAGGTCATGTTTTACCAACATGCTGGAATTCAATGAAGAAGCAACAAACATATATGATCAAAGTGGAGCATATGATATTATTTATCTTGACCTCATCACATGACAGGTTGGCATCAGACTAAAAGAAGTGGGAGTTCAGGGTGTTTTTTGTATTTGAGTGCAAAACTAGGTCAGACGCAGGAAGCTGTCAGTTATGTTGGGAGGAGCTCTATCAGAATTGTGTCATGTTAAGAGTAGTGTTCCAAAGGGGTCAGTGCTAGTGTCACTGTTATTTTTAATATATACATAAAAATTATTTGGACTGGAGCATAAGTAACAAGCTGGTTAAGTTTGCAGATGATACCAAGCTACAGTAGGTGGATCAATAGATAATTTAGAATCTGTTGAATCATTACAAAGGGACCTGGATAGCTTATAGGCTAGGACAGACTGGTGGCAGATAAAATTTAATATTAAGTTAATGTAAATTATTACATGTTGGAAGTAAAAATGTACAATATAGACGCGAACAGGACATTCAACCTATCAAGGCTCACCAGTCCACTTAATTCTTCTAAAGAAACATCAAATCTAGTTTTGAAAGTCCCTAAAGTCTTACTGTCCACTTGGTAGATTATTCCAAATGTCTATGGTTCTCCGTGTAAAGAAAAATTTCCTGATGTTTGTGCAAAATTTACCCTTGCATTTGAATGCACAAGAGGAAGTGTGAAAATTGAAAAGTACACCTTATGAGAATGATTTAGAAGTTGTAGTGCACTTGACACTATCAACTGCCAAACAGCATTCAGAAGCCATTTAGGAGGTTGGGAGCATGTGCTGATTACAGTGTGATGCCACACCTACCACACGGCATCAAAGAGTGCTTCAACCTTAAATACGTTCACAATTACTACTCCCGTATGTGATATCGTCAAGGGGTTTGTAAGCGCACTGAAGCCTCCCCCTCCATCTGCACACCTCCTTATTCCCGAGCAGGTTGCACGGCCACGAGTCCGGGGCCTTCGGAACACGCCTTGGCTTGTAAGGAAGAGGCAGATTTGGTGGAACATAATCCTGATAAGTGTCTGCTAGAAGACCGTTCTGCTCTCCCAGTTTGTGAGGCAGTCCTAGATGTCTCAATGAGTTCATCCATGTTTGTCCATGAATCCATGAAATTCTCCTTGGACCAGCTGGATGAAATGTTCAGGTAACTCACAGATTAAGAGAAAGCAGGTGACCTGCTGCATGATCTGGAAGGTGGTCTGTTCAAATGGTCTTAGCCATAATGCCACCCTTTCCCAGAGAGCAAATGCTTGTTCCTGGGTCGACCGCTCGGGGTCGAATCTCCAGTTCTTTATTTTTCTCACCTGCTGGTCTGGGGGAACCCCACATTTACCTAGGGTCTCTGCCCTAGTCAGGGGGACAGCTCTCTCCTCTGAGAGGGCATAATAAGTCCCTTTCGCTTCCCTCATAGGAACCAGCCCACTCCTGTAAGTCTCTCCCATACTTTCCTTATGTTACTTAGTTAGCCTGGATTTGAACAATAGGAGCGGAGCCTGCACCAGGTCTGACTGGACCACGGGATGAACACTACACTCAGCAACTCGGCCCCGGTACTCTCGTCCTGTCCCTGTTTCTCCTGGGCTACCATCCTGCCGACTATGCCACTGTCACAAAAGTAGACCACAGACATAAAAAGGTTTGGGGCGGCTACCTGTAACTTGTGCCTTGGTTGCAAATGGGTATAAATTGAGATGATCACAGGTTCGAGTCCAAAACAGAACTGAATGTAATAGGAAAAGATGGTGGCTTTAAAGCCATGATATCATTGGGACTGAAACTGGAAGTAACATCTTCTGAACCGGAAGTCATGTCATCACTGGCACCAAACGTGATGTATTTTATACCAGAAGTGATGTCATCTATGGCACCTGAATCGGAAGCGACATCATCGAAGGCACTGGGACCTAGCAAGAGTTCCCATGGATGGTCTGCAGAAGATTGAGAAAGACAGTTAGTGAAGCTTGCCACCCCCTAGTCTGGCGTGGTAGTTTTATTCTTAAGGCCTTTCAGATTTCTCCCAGTCACACCTGTGTGCCTTCTGACAAACTCTGACATGCCATGTATTCTTTTAAACAGTAGCTTTCTCTTTGCCACTGTCCCAGATAGCTGATATAATACCTGGTTATTATTTATTCATAGGTCTCATTGTGGCATTCGTCACTAGTTTTCGTCTTGCATGATCACTCAGTTTTTATAGATGACCAGCTCTGGACAGATTTATAGCTGTGCCATACTTTTTACATTTCAGAATGATTAATTACCTGGACTCCAAGGGATATTCAGTAACTTGGATATTTTTGTATGCATTCCCATGCCCCCCTTTTTTAAGTCACCTTTTCATGAGATTCATCCATCCATCCATTTTCTAACCCGCTGAATCCGAATACAGGGTCACGGGGGTCTGCTGGAGCCAATCCCAGCCAACACAGGGCACAAGGCAGGAACCAATCCTGGGCAGAGTGCCAACCCACCGCAGGACACACACAAACACACCCACACACCAAGCACACACTAGGGCCAATTTAGAATCACCAATCCACCGAACCTGCATGTCTTTGGATTGTGGGAGGAAACCGGAGCGCCCGGAGGAAACCCACGCAGACACGGGAGAACATGCAAACTCCACGCAGGGAGGACCCGGGAAGCGAACCCAGGTCTCCTAACTGCGAGGCAGCAGCGCTACCACTGCGCCACCGTGCCGCCCCTTTTCATGAGATTACTTTGTCTAAATTGTATAAGTTATGCAACAATACCATCCACCACATGTTAGTCCTTCCATCTCAGGGGCATTTATATTGTCCTCAGATAAAACTCCTTGACTACAGCCAGGTGACCTCCATTTAACTATTTGTGTGACTTCTAAAACCAATTGGCTGCACCAATGATAATTAGTGATAATAAATAATAAATGAGATGAATACTCATTTGATCAGCTATTTTGTGTTTTATATTTATTATTAATTTAGACCACTTCGCAAAGATCTGTTTTAACTTTGAAATTAAGGAGTCTTTACATGTTGATCCCTATGCAATTATACTTTGATTCAATGTTGTATAACAATAAAACTGTCAAAAGGCATGAATATTTTTTATAGGCATTGTATGTGAAGGTGATAGACAACAATGATATTTCCTAAATGTGTTAGTAACAGGCAGAGGTCAAAACACATGAAAAAAAATATTCTTGAAACATGCAAAAATATCAATATCCTAAAAACCTAGCATGATAATTAAGAGGGGAAATGAATAGTTAAGTTGTAAGCACTGTCAATATAGTACTGAGCAGCAGAAAGTAGAAGAAGCTATCTAAAAACTTTTAATGAGTGGTAAAGTGCAACTGATAATGTCAGGCAACTAAAGATGGTTCCAGGGGGATAGAAGATGGATAATAAAAAAGGACAAAGTATATTAATATTTCTTAAACAGCTTGATTTTGATAAACTTGATAGTCAAATTATTTACATTCACGTATTCACCAGAGACAGTTTTGTTAATTAGGAGGCTATTTAAGGAGAATGCTTGCGAAGTAAAGTCAGTCCCTGAATTTAGACATTATATGTAAACTTGATTTGTATACACTTTATGGCAATAGATTTACAGTATATATTCCCATATTAACATGTATTTGCTTTATTTTACCTGTTGTGTTTTAAGAAGAGAGTATTTATGTTGAGTGAATCATAAATGAGATTTACTGTCATTAAAAAGCCAGTGGCCAATTTTTACTTGATATATAAAGGCATAAAATGTTCTTTCATTCAGTGGTGTCATTCATCAAAAGGGTAATTACCACAAAACTGATTACACTGGAGAATGTAATACATATGAGTTTTTGATCAAAAGAGCTACTCTCTAAACAATATGATAACTTTAAAAGCTATTACCTAGGGGAAAAAGTGTCTGAAATCAAAGAATAAATGTGCTTATAAGGATAATGTCGAATGAAGGAGAATTTTTATAATTATAGCTGAAAACGCATAAGCTTGGCTAAAAATAATATGAACACTTTTTTTTTATTCATTTTGAATTCATTATAATCCTATCCCTCACACTTTTTTATTTTTTCTGGACTCACTCTTCTCCACTGCAGGCTAAGGGCTGTCTAAATGGGCAAGGTCATGGAAGACTAGAAAGAGGTCAACAGAATTTCTACACACTAGTAGGATCTATGTCTTCATTTTGAATTCTAGGTAAATGTTTAATGACTAGTGGCAGCCATTTGGTGCACATTTGCAAATTTTATGTGTTTCAGGGCAACAAGAAACCATCTCTGATGGTGTATTCACAGTTAAAGAAGCCTTATTATAGCTAAAATATTATTAAAGGAAAAATGGGTACAAATTAACCTAAAGCTCTTTCCCATTGTCCATCCTCCTGGACTACTTCAGATCAGGGTCGGGTAAATGAAAACATGAAAGAGGTGAGGGGGGATTTTCTTCTAGATGACATAGGAAATCTAGAGTACTTTAGACAAATAAGTTTGTTCTTTGCTCTGTTTTGCACAGTAATCACATCTAAGTGATAAAATGTTGCTGATGAACAAGATAGTAAAAATATTCTTCTTTACAACTGGCTGTAACTTCATGAAGGATCTCCAAAACCACATTAACGACTGTCTGTTTCTGCCTTAGTGTTTGACCAGTCTGACCAATTTTGAAGTTAGTAAAATTAATGGTGATTCCAACAATTAAATTCACAATTAATTTTACTGAATCAGCCCACAATCTAGGTGTTATCTTTAATTAATTAATTCATGCATTTATTTCTAGTAGGATTGGCTACTGCAATGCGGTGTTCATTGGATGTTCAAACTGCTCTTTATACAGTTTCCAGTTAATCCAATATGCTGCTGCAAGAATTATTATAAGAACAAGAAAATACAAACATATAACTCCAGTTTTTACATACTTACACTGGCTTCTGGTTAAGTTTAGGGCAGATTTCAAAATGCTCCTTTTAACATATAAAGCCTTAAATGGCCAAGGTCCGGCTTACTTGTTTGAACTTATCATGACTTACAAACTAGAACACAGATTAGGATCTCAAGATGCCAGTCTGCTTATGATTCCAAGGATTAATAAAATAACACTGGGAGGTCAAGCTTTTAGTTAAAGTGCCCCTAAACTGTGGAATGGTCTACCTGCTACTATAAAAGATGCCCCTTCGGCCTCAGCTTTTAAATCCCGCATGAAGATTCACTACTTCAGTTTAGCATATCCTGACTTGAGCTGCTGATTAACTGTAACAGACTGCATCTGTGTTGATAGTCATTAGCACTAAAACATAAGTAATATGATAATAATAATTTGTTACTAACCCTCACCTATTCTGTTTCTCTTCTCTGTACTCAAATTTGGCACTTGGTGCCACTGCCCACTTGCCAAGTTGTTTTGCCTTCCTAAGGTAAAGTCATCTCTGATGGAGGATCGCAGGAATCATCAGGTAGAGGGGTTCTTTAATCAGATTGGCTGGCCCAGCACTGATTCAGCTGTGGAATGGTCAATAGGGGGAGGCAGCTTTATGGCTGAGGTCTCCAAGACTCTGAACAAATCCAAATCGTATTATGTGATATAATCTACTGTTGAATTCTGCTCTAATTTGAGGATTACTTGTGTTCTGTTCTGTGTATTGTATTTACCCCCATTTTTTTAACATCCGCTGCATGCCCAACCTACCTGGAAAGGGGTATCTCTTTGAACTGCCTTTCCCAAGGTTTCTTCCATTTTTTCTAACTACAACGTTTTTTTGTTTTTTTTCTCCTTGTCTTTTTAGAGAGTCAAGGCTGGGGTCAAGAGGCCTGTTAAAGCCCATTGCAGCACTTTTTGTGTGATGTTGGGCTATGCAAAAATAAACTGTATTGTATTGTATTTTGTAGTTGTAGTTATAAGATATAGTCAGATTCTTCTAGTGTCCAGTCTCATCTTCCTTTTTGTTGTTTTCAAATCCTCTCTGGTTTGACAGCCACCTGTGAAAGGACCTGTAGGAAACAAAAGAGCACAATCTACATTCTGCAGTTGTTTTTGCTTATGGCAATTAAGATGATTTGTTAGGTAGCATAATGGCAGTCATTTTTATTATAAAGTGTTGCAGGAACACAAAGAGAATGTTACCTATTTGCTTTACTTTACATGACCAGATGCTGTTTTTCTGACATATCTATTAATTTTTGCCATTCATAGCCTTTATTCTTGGTGTTTTGTGAATTTACACAATACTTTTGAGCAGATTTTTTGTTTTGCTTTTTACAACATTATGGTGTATCCTTTGGTGGGGGTCTGTTAGAAATAGCTGGTACAGGCAGCGACCAAATTGGCTCATGAAGGTCGAGCAAGCCCTTATGGGCTCAGTGTTATTTTATTAGCCAGTCACTGCAAAATCCCAAATGTCTTTGTGGTCCATTTTGTGCCTCTTATTTTCTTCCCTTTAGGATGAAGCCACTGTCTAATGCTGCATTATTTGTAACTTTGCAAATAAGTTGAATAAAATCTAAGAGAATAAAATTAAACACAACTATTTAAGAAAGAAATACTTTAGTACAAGTTGTTTGGCCTCACAAATGTGTTATTTTGAAAACGCACTCTTAGTATACTTAATTGTGAATTTTTTTACAGCAAAAACAAAGTACATTAAGGAGTATCCAACTGAGAGTAAGGCAAAAAAAAGTGTTTCAGCCACAAACATTCCATACCAAACAGAATTTAATCTTTGTCTAATAAAATGTTTCATTGTTGAGTGCTGTAGCTTCTGCACATCTCTTCACGAGGAATTAGGCAGAAAGAGGCTCCAGCAAGAAAGAAAGAATTATACTTTAGCAAGGAAAACATACAGTATGTAAATATTCCAGTGCCGAAAGAAGGGCATAACCAGGTGATAGTGTAACATGTTTTGTGGGCACACTGGGTGCCCAAGAAGACCAGAGGCAGGTAATCTTGGGAAGGAAAGAGAAAGACAATCTGGCAAAAAATAGGCAGGTCTCCTCCAGAATTCTAGAGGACAGGCAACACATTATATACCAAAAAATGCCAGCGCTTTTTTATACAGAAAGAGTGAGAGCATGTAGAACTGTGAACGGAGTAGAAAATCGTCTGGCTGATAGTGAGACCCAAGGGATTAAGTTGGCACTTAAAGTGGTGAAGCATCAAAAGAGCTATTGTATAGATGTGGCTCCCTAAAGGCAACTAATTGAACAAGGACAAAAGAAAATTGCTAAAGGAAGGTTTAGCCTGATGTCCCTGCCAACAGAGGATTTATTTATTTATACCAGAATTAATTCCAATGCTTTGACAAAAGAGAACCTGGGAGAGAGTTTTAAGCTGCCTCAAGCTCAAAGCTCAATGAATTTGATTGGAAATTTTCCACTGCAGGACAAATATTCTATTATTGCTAAACAGATGGACACTCAAAACAAGCTATGCCATATTTGCAGTCATATACTCATACTAATATCAGTCCATTAATTTTCCTGGCAGTATAGTTATCACATCTCTGCATCCCCACATCAATTACAAACAATGGTGGGCACTGGCCGAATCTTAAAGTACCAAAAAAGGGTAGAAAGAGGAAAAAGATGGAAGATCGAATAGACACTGACACGCCCTAACAAAGCCTTAAACACTACTGCTAAACACTGAAGCTAAGACAAGATTCTTCTCTTTCACTATTTGGTTAAATAGGTAAAAAAAATCCATTTACAGGTTATTTAGTGTTCACATGCTTACCGATGTTGAAAAGCTTTTGGTTGTTACTGAAAGAATGAAATTGAGAATACAATTGGTGGGAGAATTTCATGATAAGGTTATGAGATTTCTTATATGATTGGTTGAGGGCCTTGGACAAAAGTCACGTATGTTCTTTGAAGAAATAAGCCAGAGACTTATTGGAAAAATTTGATCTGCCATGCTCAAGTCTTTTGCTACTGTAGACCCCAACAGAAAAAAATGCTATGCTTAATTACATGAAATGATAATTTCATTTATACTCACCGAATATTACAGTTGGGCAAGGAATAATTTCCACTGGTTTTGTAAATGGGAAAAAAGGGAAAACTGTACTTATTTTATGCATGATATTGAACTTATTGTGGCAGTAAAGGGTTATATATAAAATAAAATTTTATTTTTTCCTGACCTGGTCATTAAAGTATAACTGCAAATTTATTATAAAATAAATGATATTCTGTATGTTTTATTGGAATTGTGCTATTACACTGAAAAGTGAGTCTTGAAAGTTTATTGCCCAAGTCTTTGAATTAAATAATCTTAGGCTGGCTGCACCGCTGTTGCAAGGTTATAAATGTGAAAATCCATACACAATTAGTCAAACTAAATTGGCACATTTTACTAATACAGTCCTATTTAAAAATTGACCTTTGTAGATTGTGATCTTGAACTATGATGTCTCTTTCAGCTGTTGATTGTAAAAACTTTTAATCATACAGAATCTATGGTAATTTAACAGTAAAGTTAAATGTGCTAATATTATTTTAATATTATATTACTGTACTAAACTTTCTTTGTAAGGCTAAATTACTTTTTGATCAAAGAAAATAACTTTTATTATTTCTATGCCATGAGACAATTTAAATACTTCAAAGCTTATCCACACATTACATTTCCTTTAACATTTTATATATACAAATTGTCACAATCTAAATTTTCATAAATGTGCATGACTAAAGAAATGTTTTAAAATTCCATGTGTGTTAAATAAGAGTACAATCTACCGGATAACTTGGACTAGCATTCTGTCCAGGGTTTCTTTCTGTCTCATGTGCAGTGCTCCCAGGAGTAGCTCTCCGTAACTGACACTAAACTAAATTAAGCAGGTAAACTAGAGAAGGGGCTGACCCACTGATGTTTTTTCTCCCACTCAGACCTATACCTTGATAGCCTCTTAGATTTCATAGGCGTACTTGTGTTAACGGACATCACTGCATGTGGTGTCTTGTTATAGACATTCCTCTATATTGTGTGATGTAACTTTTTTCTTTGTTTTTAACCTTGAATGTGTGAATGCAGTATAATGGCAAGGATGACGATGAAGCGCAATCTCACACACACAATGATTGTCTGTCTGCAATGCTAGTGCGACACAAAAATGAATAATCACATTCACTCCATTTGTATAAATGGTTTGATTTTAATTGTTTTTATGATTTTCTCTTTGAAAAGATAGTAATTATATATGAAATGTTGTGTACAAAAATATAGGACAAATTGTGCCCTTTAATAATTCAATACAGTATTCAGCAGTATTATAAGGGATGGGTAGCAACCCTATTGATATGTGTTGATGATGTTCATTATTAAGAAAAAATATAGGAAACAATTAGGTGTCGCTGACCCACCGCTGTTCTTAATAGACTTGTATTTATTTGATGGTGCTTCATTAACAATGTGTGAATTGCAGCCAAACGAAGTCATTTGGAGGTTGTGTTAAAAAATTTAAGTTCACAATTTTTTTTGTCATCAATTTTTTATTAAATAAAGGCAAAATGACACAGTATAAACAGTAAGCAAACATACAATACAAAATAACCCAGATCCATCCCTCTCCCTTTAATTGCATGCCTTAACAGCAATTAATCAGCACCTCTAATTAAAATTGTTAACATATAGAATTAGACCAAAACATTCTTGTGTAAAGATGAGGCTGGAGCTAGACTGCAACTTTCACAGGTTTCATCTTGCCCTGGATACATTTTGGAGAATTTTGAATAAGATAAACATGATTGATAGAAACATTTTAAGTTGAATGATTGAATGCTTTGTGCATATGAAGCTAGAACTTTGAAAGAAAGATTTAATAATTAAAATAATAATATTTTTATATATTATTGAGATGCTATCAGAGATTTTAAGACTGATATTTCTCCTGGGATACAAAAAGGTAGGAGGTGTGGAAAATTACTTAGGTTCCTTTTAGCAAAATTTCTTATTTGAAAGTACTGGAAAAGTTGTGTTGCAGAGAAGTTAAACTTGAAGTGTTATTGTTATAAGTGTTATAGTGTTATATAGTGTTATAAGATGTAAACATATCTATATTGTGGCTGGGTGCAGGATTGAAAGTTCACGATAGCCAAGAAAATTCTACGACTCTAACTAGGTTGTCCATTTTATTCGGCCAAAGCCAAGAAAATAATAAAGAAAAGAACATAAATAGTGCTCATAGGTTCATGTCTGCTTCAGTGGGAACTTCCTGCTTGTGGATTTGTTGAGCAGTTATTTTTTTGTCAAGAAGTTAAATTCTGATTGTAGATACTGCCTCATTTGAAGACCTGCCATATCTTTGATCTATTCCGGTAATTTTGCTGATTAACTCTGATGCCTTCTTGGTCTCCAATTTATTTTTATGGGAGAGATATGAAATTATCTGTCCTCTTAAAAATGGCTTTAGAGTTTCCCAGAGTATTCCTGCAGAGTCATCTGAGACTGCATTTGTCTCTAAAAAATAATCAGTTTGTTTAGAGATGAATTCTGTAAAGATCACATCTACTAACAAAAGGGGTTAAGGTGCCATCTACAAAATGAGTGTGTAGTGCATAATGATTCAAGGTCCAAGATCAGAGGGGCATAATCAGAGATTACAATAGCATTTTAATTTTAAGATTTGATAATGGCCAATAAATTACTATTATCAGTAAAGAACTAATTGAATAACTATGATCTACTGGTGAGTTTGGATTTAACATTCTCCATGGGTCTGATAAGTTATGATCCATAACAAATTGTGTGATTGTCTTTGCAGGTATTTGATGTTATTTCCACTGTAGCTGATTATCTCTCCAGGTCTGGATTTAAAACAAAATTAAAGTCTTTGGCCATTATAATTTTATGAGTGCTCATATTGGGAATTGTTGTAAATATTATTTGGATAAAATCTCTAACATCTACATTAAGTGAATAGGTATTTATTAAAATGACTTTAGATTTCAATAAATTACCCATCATCATGACATAGCACTCTTCAGGATCAGATACTACATCTGATGCTACAAATAAGATTGTTTCATACTGTATATTAAGATTCCCACACCTCTAAGATTCTTTGTATAGCTGGAGTGAAAAATGCGGCTGATCCAATCTCTTTGCAGTCAAAACTGGTCCTTACTTGTTAAAAGAGTCTTCTTCTTCTTTTGGCTGTACCCGATAGGGGTCGCTATAGCGGATCATCTGTTTTCATTTTCTTGTCCTTTCCATCTTGCCTACCACCTGCATGTCTACTCTTACCACATCCAGGAACCTCCTCTTAGGCCTTCCTCTTTTCCTCTTGCCTGGCAGCTCCATCCTTAGCATCCTTCTACCAATATACACAGCATCTCTCCTCTGCAAATGTCCCAACCAAAGCAATCTCACCTCTCTGGCTTTGTCTCCAAACTGTCCAACCTGAGCTGACACTTTTATGTACTTGTTCCTAATTCTGTCCATCCTTGTCACACAAAATGCAAATCTTAGCATCTTTAACACTAGATCCGGCCCACCTTAAATCCCTTCGCACCTCTCCGTTAGCCTCTTTTCTCTTATAAATGTGTCGATAAGCCCAAGCAGCAAGCAGCCTGCTATACCATTTCCCCCACCACCTCAGAACGGGCAAGAAGTTCTCCCAGCTCCTGCTTTGATTGATTATCTGGGAGTGAGCTACCCAGAATTGTAAGGGGAAATAATTTGATGTGTGTTTTGTGTCTGCAACAATCTGTGCAAACACATCGTTAAAAGAGAAACGTTTTTCATGTTTTACTAATAACCAAATGTAGACATGAACTGTATAATGTGTGAAGGTTGATGGCCAGATATCAAATAAACACTTTCACAAAGTACAATACGACAGCTTCCATTGTGTAGCGGTAAGATCTGCTGATTTATAATCCGGAGGTCGTGAGTTTGAAACTGGCTCCCTGGCAAATGTACCGTTTTGAGTGGTGAGCTGCTCTTATTGTTAATATTATACAATAAAAACATACATTTGATTTGTGTCTGTAACAGCCGGTGTAAATTTATAGTACTTGTAAAAGTTAGCATCAGATCAGCTGTAAATGTATGGCATTTCTAAAAGTTAGCTTTTTTCAGTGTTATTCTCTCAGTCACGCTCATGCTCTCCCCCGCCCCTCCGCCCTTCTGATCTGACTGTAACTAACAGGGCCAGTATAAATTCACTCCTGATCTGATGCTGTTTATTTTCAAATAATATTGCATTAGTGGAACAATGTTTTCTCATTGGTACTATTCAGGTCATAAAATGATTTCTTCAAAATGTCACATATATTTGTCTCTTTCTTTTTTTCCGGTGCTGCGTTGACATCGTGCACCAGAAGGCGTGAGCTTATTCAATGCGACAGGAGCACACAGGTGGCCGGTTGCTTGTGCTACAACAAGCTTGACTTGGCGATGTTCAATGTACATGTACTGTGCAAGACATGCACAGGGGCCACTGAGAAAAGAAGAGTGTTCTTTGCTCACCTTGCAGAGGAACTTCGTCTTTGCTTCTTACAAGAAATTGCGATGGATAAAGCAATAGAGAATGCAACATAGACAAGATTCTGTTTCAAGACCGCCGCTTCCCCAGCCACTTCAGTGTAATAGTAACCACAGCACAGAGAGAAGTGTGTACATTGCAACAGGTACACACGTTGTAAATGTAGGAAGGACGGTCCTTGGGTGTGTGGGAACTGTTAACATTTGAATCTGATGATTGTATATAGTGCGGAACTGACCTCTCTGTACTGTTCTTTCCTCTGCATGTCCGGGAGTACAAAAGAAACACCCCAATGCACCTAAAAGTGGACATTGGCAAGATCGAAAAAAAAACCAAACGCGGTCATTGATTATAGTGCAAGATGTTATGCGAATGAATATGAATAATGTTGCATCAGCTGATCTGACGCTAACTTTTGCAAGTACTATAAATTTACACCGGCTGTTACAGACACAAATCAAATGTATGTTTTTATTGTGTAATATTAACAATAAGAGCAGCTCACTACTCAATATGGTAGATTTGCTGGGGAGCTGGTTTCGAACTCACAACCTCCAGATTATGAGTCAGCAGATCTTACCACTACACCATGGAAGCTGTCATATTATACTTGCAAATTTTGTGAAAGTGTTTATTTGATATTTGGCCATCAGTCTTCACACATTATATAGTTCATGTCTACATTTTGTTATCTATACTAATAAAAGGCAAAGCCCTCACTGACTGACTGACTGACTCACTGACTTACTTACTGACTCACTCACTGACTCATCACTAATTCTCCAACTTCTCGTGTAGGTAGAAGGCTGAAATTTGGCAGGCTCATTCCTTACAGCTTCCTTACAAAAGTTGGGTAGGTTTCATTTCGAAATTCTACGAATAATAGTCATAACTAGAAGCTATTTTTCTCCATTTACTATAATGGAGTTGAGCTCGAAAGCCGTGGGGGTGGAGTTTCGTGTGACATCATCACGCCTGCCACATAATCACGCAGTATGTAGAAAACCAGGAAGAGCTCCAAAAAGCGCTGAAGAAAACATGCATTATATAATTAAGAAGGCAGCGAAACCATTAGAAGCGAATGAGTGACATATTAAACCGTATTCAGCGGCTCACGTGAACTGACACAGTGCGCAGACAAAAAACAGTTCCAAAGAGTGCTGAACAAAAACCGAATTACACTGCTACACTCAAATGGACAAACCACACACCGTGGCACAATAGTAGAGGCTTCACCTCTAGCGTCGACGTCCGAGGTTCGATTCCCTAGAGGGGATGCACTGAGTATGTACGCGCACTTCTCGATTCATTTTAGCCTCACATCCCCTTGGTTTGAGACGTATGAAAAAATATGAGGTTAACACAGAAAGACAGATCACCAATTGAAGCTTTATGAATAATGGATACTTTATTCGCGATCAATGATTGTTTTGATAAAGCCATACTCAGTGTATTCATTAGATGAACGGTAAAAAAGTAAGAGCGAGGGGAGGGTAACTCTACGCAGGCAAAACCACAATAGCACGCAGGCTTGATGTACTGTCAACTCGATCTAAATTGCGTGATCACATTCGAAAAAATATATCTTTTCAAGTTCTATTTAGTCCATATGTGTCAAACTCAAGGCCCACGGGCCACATCCAGCGTGTAATTATATCCGGCCCGCGAGATCATTTTATATACTGTATTATTGTTATTAATGGCCCGGGGATATGAACCGCTGGTAACACAATAAACTACAGATCCCATAATGCAGTGCTTCAGCTGCCTTGCCGAACACTTACCACGTTAATCAAGTCTAGCTTATGATGCTGCAAGTTATTGCGAAGTTAGCCCACACGATGCCGAAGAGAAAAGGTGATTCTGAACATAGAGCCTTTAATGGGAGGCTGAGTATATGTTTACTGACATTGCCGGTAAACCCGTGTGTCTCATTTGTGGAGCTAATGTGGCTGTAATTACAGAATTTAATCTAAAACGGCACTATGAGACAAAACATCAAGATAACCTGAAAGACCTGAATGCAATGCACAAGATACAGAAAGCAGAAGAGTTAAACAAGAATCTGACACTTCAGCAGACGTTTTTACCCGTGCACAATCACAAAGTGATTTCAAGTGAAGCTGCTTTTATGGGAGACACAAATGCACCAGTGCAATTTGCCCCACTTTCCCTGTTGCCAAGTAATGTTGAACCAAGTCGGCTCTACGGTGTTCCCAAATACGCATTTTGCTGATAAACTGAGCGCACTGCGCACTGAGTTTGCACAGCGCTTTGGTGACTTTGAAGAACAAAAAAAGAATTTTGAGTTGTTTCGCAACCCATTCGCCATCGATGTGGAAACTGCACCTGTGCAGATTCAGATGGAGGTGATTGAGCTGCAGTGTAATGGCACACTGAAGGCAAAGTACGATACTGCATGGCCTGCACAGTTTATTCACTCCATTCCTGCACAAATGCTCCAGCTCCGTCTACATGCGGTTCAAACCTTGTGCATGTTTGGTACCACATATCTGTGTGAGAAGCTCTTGGACCTGCCGTCCATCCTGAGAATCTCCACAACACAGAACCTCACACCAAACATAAACGAACTTGTTGGCAAAAAAAGATGCCAGGCGTCCAGCTCTGATAAAATGACATATAAGCAAAGTCAACTGAATGATTTGATTTGTTATTGCTGAAAAGAGCAAATTTTATTGATATTTCCAGGTTTTGTTATGCACCATGTTCATATTTGAATTTGTATAATTTTGACAGGATATATTTTTATGGAGAGCAAAATCTTTTGGGATATTTAAAATTTATGTTTATTTTTTATATAAAATTACGTAAGAGTAAAGAAATTTGATTGTTTGTTCTTTTAACGTTTACTTTATTTCTAACTTGTATAATTTAGACCAGATATATTTTTATGGAGAGTAAAATATTATAAGTTATTTACGGTTTGTATTGATTTATTCCGGAATAATATTCTGTCAACTGAATAAAAATTCCTTCTATTTAAAATTTTAATAGAACTTGAACAGAAACGATAGTTCATAATATCCACGCAGACTTGCATGTAAGAGTGGGAGTCATCCGTTTTAACAAGCAACGTATTGCACTGTTACGAAATAGCCTGCCCATTTAATTATTTAGGAATGGATAAATAAATAAAGATTTTGTACAAATAATATTTTTCATTTTTCTTCCTTCATGGATTCTGGCACCCCCTGCAACAGTTGCTCTCACCCCAAAGACTGTATATGTGTATATGTGTATATATATATATATATATATATATATATATAGATAGATATATATGTATGTATGTAGATATGTATGTATGTATGTAGATATGTATGTATATATGTAGATATGTATGTATATATACTGTATGAACCACAGTCAAAGTCAAAATAAAGATGTGCAAAGTCCTGGCTTTATTGCTTAATTTATTGAGATTATCTAGAATCCTGCATGGTTTTTTGCCATTATATATAGTTAGGGGGCGATGATTTATTGGCTTAGAGTCTGGAAACAATATGGTCACAACCATGCAAAAAGGCACTTACTGTAAGCTGATGCTTCCTTGAAAATAAACCAAAATAAAAAATGGCAGTGGAAAACCAATAGAAAATAAAAGCAACAAAAACTGAAATCATGACACTTGGTCCAGAGGCAGAGAAGTGTCTTTTTCCAAAAAGTCTTATCCAACTGTTATCAGATTGCCTACTGAGGTCATAAAGTGGTTCAGGACTAACCAAACATTTGCTCTGGGTTAGATGGAAAAGGTTCAGTGTCAAAGTTGTCATACCGTTGAACACAGGGCATCAGCCTTTAGTTGTTTTCTTCTGTTTGACACAAGATGACAACCAACCAAAAAGCCACTTATAGCCTTAGATAACAAACAGACCTCAGGTTAAAGATTTTTTTTATGATGAGTAACTACAGTAAGACAGTTAGCTCCTTTTGATTAATGCCACCACCCTCAAGTGCTGATTTAACTCCAATCATTTCTTGCTACTACCATATTTGTGCTTAACTCAGTGGGGGTTAAAAAGTAGAACACACAAAAGTATTAGTATTAGGAACATGAAAACCACATCAATTAGATAGATAGATAGATACTTTATTAATCCCAAGGGGAAATTCACATAATCCAGCAGCAGTATACTGATACAAAGAAACAATATTAAATTAAATAGTAATAAAAATGAAAAAAATTAAAATAAAATTAATGTTAGCATTTACTCCCCCGGGTGGAATTGAAGAGTCGCATAGTGTGGGGGAGGAACGATCTCCTCAGTCTGTCACTGAAGCTACTCCTCTGTCTGAAGATGACACTGTTCAGTGGATGCAGTGGATTATTCATGATTGACAGGAGTTTGCTTAGTGCCCGTCACTCTGCCACAGATGTTAAACTGTCCAATTTTAATCCTACAATAGAGCCTGCCTTCTTAACAAGTTTGTCCAGGCGTGAGGCGTCTTTCATCTTTATGCTGTCACCCCAGCACACCACCGCGTAGAAGAGGGCACTCGCCACAACCGTCTGGTAGAACATCTGCAGCATCTTACTGCAGATGTTGAAGGATGCCAACCTTCTCAGAATTAGTATTGGCAGTCCAGTCCAATTTGTCATCCTGCTGCACTCCCAGATATTTAAAGGTCTGCACCCTCTGCACACAGTCACCTCTGATGATCACGGGGTCCATGAGGGGCCTAGGCCTCCTAAAATCCACCACAAGCTCCTTGGTCTTGCTGGTGTTAAGGTGTAAGTGGTTTGAGTCGCACCATTTAACAAAGTCTTTGATTAACTTTCTGTACTCCTCCTCCTGCCCACACCTGATGCAGCCCACAATAGCAGTGTCATCAGCGAACTTTTGCACGTGGCAGGACTCCGAGTCATATTGGAAGTCTGATGTATATAGATTGAACAGGACCGGAGAAAGTCCAGTCCCCTGCGGCGCCCCTGTATTGCTGAACACAATGTCAGACCTGCAGTTCCCAAGACGCACATATTGAAGTCTGTCTGTAAGATAGTCCACAATCCATGCCACCAGGTGTGAGTCTACTCCCATCTCAGTCAGCTTGTCTCTAAGGAGTAGAGGTTGGATGGTGTTGAAGGCGCTAGAGAATTTCAAAAACATAATTCTTACAGCACCACTGCCTCTGTCCAGGTGGGAGAGGGATCGGTGTAGCATATAGATGATGGCATCCTCCGCTCCCACCTTCTCCTGGTATGCGAACTGCAGAGGGTCGAGGGCGTGACAGACCTGTGGCCTCAGGTGGTGAAGCAGCAGCCGCTCCATGGTCTTCATCAGATGTCACGTCAGAGCAACAGGCCGGAAGTCATTCAGCTCACTAGAACGTGATACCTTTGGGACAGGGGTGATACAAGATGTTTTCCAAAGCCTTGGGACTCTCCCCTGTTCCAGCCTCAGGTTGAAGATGCGCTGTAGAGGACTCCCCAGTTCCAACACACATGCCTTCAGCAGTCATGGCGATACACCATCTGGACCCACTGCTTTGCTGGCACGAAGTCTTTTCAGCTCTCTGCTCACATGGGCTGCTGTAATTGTGGGTGGGGATGTCTCACCTATGCTGGTATCAGCAGAAGGATGGTTGGAGGATGCAGTACTCCGAGGTGTGAGAGGGTTACTGTGATCAAACCTATTAAACAAGTTGTTCATTTGGTTTGCTCTCTCCACGTCTGTCTCGATGGCGGCACCCCGCTTCGAGCTGCAGCCAGTGATAATCTTCATCCCATCCCACACTTCCTTCATGCTGTTTTTCTGCAACTTCTGCTGTAATTTGTAAAGATTCTGATTTTTAAGAAAGATAATGGATATAAACAACCTCTTTAGGTATATGAATACTTTCTAAGTTCCTGTGGCTTTTACACACTATATGTTTATGTGCATATTTCTTGTCAAGGTGGTTTTTTTTTGTTTTTTAATTAAATTGAAGTAATATTTAATGAAGTCCATACACTACTGTACTTGTTGCACAGATTATAATAAATAATGCAGGACCTGAAGTACAATTCTCCAGATATGCATGAAAAAAATATTCTTTTTTAACCTTCAGGGGACTTCTGTAATACTGGTAATGAAGATCTGGTGGGAATGATACATATACCATAAATGTACAGGATTAGTATGTAACAAATGTATAAAAATGTTTAGAAATTACTGAAATATTGCCACGATGTTTGTCAATCCAAAGAATGTGACACTACACTAAAAATGTGCAGTTGAAATTTCTCAGATCTGTACAGGATTGCATGCACAACAATGGTCCAACTTTTAAAGAAGTGATAAAGAGCTTCAGAGTTCATTATACAAATTAGATGGTGTGTTAACGCTAGAATTACCAGAGCCTACAAGTAGTACTAGGTTGTTGTACCGTGTTAGCCATTATGAATGTAGAGAAAAGCCAAGCAAAATGACACCTTTTATTGGCTAACTAAAAAGATTACAATATGCAAGCTTTCGATGCAACTCAGGCCCCTTCTTCAGGCAAGATAAATCCTTTTTCCACCTCTCCATCAGCGTCTTTTGTCCTGTAAATGTGTCAATAAGCAACAAGCAGCCTGCTATCCCAGAGACGTTTCTCAATGCTCAGTGTTTATCTTCGAGTGAAGTGCTGGAGCTTTATAGGGTAAAAAAGTACATCGTCATTTGGAATACATACATTTCATGTGTGTTCAGTGTCATCAACAATCTCTGTAAAAACGTTAACACAGAAACGTTTTTCATGTTTTAGTAATGATTGACAAAATGTAGACATGAAATGTATAATGTGTGAAGCCTGAAATACAAATACGAAATAAACACTTTCACAAAAGGTTCAAGTATAACAAAACAAGTGCAATTTTATTCAAAAATGTAACTGAAGAAAAAAGAAAGCAGGTTACGGTAGTGCGGTTGATATGACAGCTTGCGTGTGCAATGCTAAGAACTGCTGCCTTCCAATAAAGAGGTCACGGTTTCGATATCAGCTGCTTACCAAATTTACCACTTATTGTTTATATCATACAATAAAAACATACATTTGATTTGCGTCTCTCAATTTATAGTACTTGTCAAAGTTATTCTTTTCAGTTTTATTCTCTCATGTTCAAGCTTCCACAACCCATCCAATTTTGTTTTGTTTACACCCCCTCTTTATTTGAAAACCATGTCAGATCTTGTGCACGAATGAGATTGGGGCAACTGTGGTCGTGGATGTGAGTGTTGTGCATGACTGAGAATGACTGTGGATGTGATTTTTTTTATTCAGTTTTATTCTTAAGTGTTCCTGCTCACGCTGAATTAGTATGCACCTTCTGATCCATGATGTCAAAACCGCGCTGACGAAAAAAGAGAGACTTAGGTATATATGATTTGGAATAATTAATTTTATGACCTGTATTGTACATTTCGGAAAATGTTGCACTAATGCAACATTATATTCATTTGTATACCTTCCTGTGGTTGTAGTCATGACGTGACCACATTTTTTTTTTCCCGATCTTGGCCAGTGTTCTCATGTTGCTTAATGTTGGTATTTCTTTTGAACTTCAGGATCTGCAGAGGACAGCATAGTACAGAGAAGTCAGTTCCACGCTATATACAATCATCAGATTCAAATGTTAACAGTTCCCACACACACCCAAGGACCATCCCTACTACATTTACGACATGTGTACTTGTTGCAATGTACACACTTGAGAACACTGGCCAAGATCGGGGAAAAAAAAACACGGTCACATCATGACTACAACCACATGAAGGTATGCAAATGAATATAAAGTTGCATTAGTGCAAGAACATTTTCCCATAGTGTGACAGGTCGCCCTCTGCAGGGCCAGAAGGAAGCTCCAAAGTCAGCGTCGCGATTCCAGTAGTTAACCCGATGAAGGGGAGTGGAAAATACTGGAGCGGGTGCCGAGGTTTCAGCAACCAGGGTGCTGGTCAAAGGGGGTAGTGTTGGCCCTATTTTAGAGAGAAAAATGCCAGACAGTGGCGTCAGGGCAACGTCTCCACCCTGTGTCTATTTTATTTTTTATAGGACCAGCCCTGGGAGACCACCAATTACGGCCGCTTCGGCTAAAGTATACGCTCGTGGGACTGGCCGTTATGAAGGACGGTTCTTCACTGGCAATGGGGCAGTGTGGCAGATTGCGGGGGTCCTTACTTGGCCGGGATGCCTGGAAGGACCGGAAGGGGGAATGTATAGCTTCTGGGCCACGAGAGGGCAACCGCCCTGGATTAACAGAGGACCACGGGAGAAGTGGGAAAAGCAATTAACCAGTGGGGACCCATGGCCACCGCCAGGGGGCGCCTTAAGCCTTGTGGAATCCAGAAATAGTTACTTGCACCACAGTCGGCAAGATGGTGGAGGAACATACCAGGGACGCCCGGAGTGCTTCCGGTGCAAAGGGCAGCACTTCCGCCACACCAGGAATTGCTGCTGGAAGGACGTCATCAGCCACCTGGAGCACATCCAGGCGGGAATAAAAGGGGCCACCTTCTTACACTCTGAGAGCTTGAATCGGGAGAGGGAGCAAGACGAAGCTCCCAGGAGAAGACAGGCAGCCAAGGACTGAGAGAGAGAAGCATTATTGTGGTGATTATTTGCTGTGTGCATTGTGTGTGGTGTTCTGGACTGTGACCCTGTGTTTATTAAATAATTAATAAACGTATGAATTTTATAAAGATGTGGATTCTGACTGGTGGTGTCCAGGCAAGTCTCACACAGTAAAATAGTAAATGGCATGATAGCTAGTGGAAAAATCTCTGTATTGCTTCCCTTCCCCTGGTGCCCTAAGCATGTGCTTATTTTGCTTAATAGTTACTCCAAAGCTGGATATATGGCAGACTCTTGGATTTGGGTGAGGAAGAGAAATATGTAGTCTCACTGAGATCCCTTCCTTCTGGACTGGTAACTGTACAGTCTGCAAAAAGGGCAGATAGTAAAAATTTCCAAGCAAGGACCACAAAAAAATCAAAGTATAACTTGAAAACGAAAGTCAAAAAGAAAGTTGACTAAACCAGAAAGCTAATCAAAAATCTATATCAAAAGATCAAATGGCAGGAATCATAAAAAGAGAGTCGCAAGAATTGTTTTCCAATCTTGAATGAACTGAAGCTGTACAATTTGACTAAGGCTTCAGACAAAAAGGAAAGGTAGGGAATGGATTGTTTGAAGGCGCTCTTTTGGGCTAATGAAAGCCCAGGAAAAATTAAATAAAATACCAATAATAACACAGGTATTCGTTTCAGGTAATGAAAAAAAGCATAAGAAGAAACAGTGATAACAAAATGTCCCTAAGAGGATGAACTTGAGAGATTTTTGATTGCAGCACATCTCCTCAAAATTCTGACAGCAGTGGGGTAATCATTTCTCAGGGAATGCGTCAGCTTGATTTTCAACAAGTTGCTACACAACTTCAGCAGGAGCACACTTAATGTGAAGATGGTGCGCTATGAACCAGGGATGCCTCAGTTTGATTTTGTGCATAGGATACTGCATCACAAAATATGACTACTTTGGTGATATTCTTCAGAGTTCATTCACATTATTGTTATGGATCAACATCGGCCATTCAGTTAATATGGTGAGACAAAGTTATCACATTTCTGAACAGTTGTTTACGTTGGCATTTTCCATATTTCATCATTCAGTAAATTGTTGTTTGGTATTGTGTTGGCATGTGTTTCATGAATTGTATGGTTTCTTGCTATTGTTAGTAATGTGTAAATAGTTAAATTTATTTTGAGCATAGTCAGAATAACTGATGTCTCTTTGGCATGCATTCTCCATATAAAATAATCATTAGTTCAATATTGTGAATAGTACTGCCATGAGAAATAAATTTCAGGAGTTCTACGAGAGTCCACTTTGGAATGAAAACATTTTTTGTTTCTAAATTAAATGTCTTATTTTTCCATAAAAAATAAAACATTTCATTGTACAAAAGGAAGATTTTTACAATAGGCAAAATTGAACTGAACTGAACAAATCTTTTATACCTTGTATATACTAGAAAACACTTAGATAATTTAGTAATCCTCATAAAAGTTTAATAGATACATATTGGTACATAATCACAAAATGAAGAGATTTAATAGAAATAGGCAAAAAATAAAGACTTCTTTATTTTGAAATTTCAAATCAGGTAACTAAGGTTATCCAAGGTTAAACTATTCCTTCTTTACTTGAAGTTTACTTCCATTTTCCTAAATGATGTGCTCAGAGACTGAACTGGCTAAGACATTCAGCTTTATTTAGTCATACAGAAGAATAAAGATTTAAACTCTAAGGGTCTAAAATCCAAATGTAAAGTCTGGGCAGGTACTGTCTATTAGAAGTCCTGAAAAATAGGTTGTCAGGGGAAAAGAATTACAGCTGGTAAGCCAGTTTACGATATTAATCTGAATGTGGTTCCATTTGCAGTGAAATTCCCAAATGGAGAGTTGCAGCTCAACGGGGAGTTGTTGATTTCTTGGCACGGTGAGGACAGGGTTTTGGAAAGTAACTCAAGGAGAAAGTGAAGTCTTTTCATTTTTCCAATACAATCTATTCTATATTTTATCAATAGGCTATGCATAAAAGTAAACAAGTTTAGTAAAGTAGTAAAGTAACTTAAAATAAAACAGGTCAAAATAAATTGTGCTTGGCATAAGCATAGTTCTTTTTCTTTGTTCAAAAAAAACTATTAATCAATATGTGCATGGGAATCAACACAATATAAATGGCCTTAGCTTGGTGAGATGTTTTCATTTTTGGAATTCAAGACTTCTCAATATTTGTATTCAAGGGTTGTTATGTGAATTTGTACAAACAGCAATATTTAAAAATGTCCAGAAACAAAACATTAAAACCTGTATGAATTAATCTAATAAAAATGTTATTACTGAAATGATCTTATGCTAAAAAGCAATGGGAAAAGCCTTGAATTGGCTATATAAAGGAACTGCATTTTAAATTTTAACACTAGAATCCCTGAAGCCTACGAAAAAACTTGTAATCCCGCGCCACATTAAATTCCTTCATACCTTTCTGTTAACGTCTTTTGTTTTACAAATGCGTCGATAAGCACATGCAGCAAGCAGCCTGCTATCCCAATCACCCCACCGCAGCAGCTCAAGTTTAACAAAACTTTCTCCCAGCTGAAGTCTGTTCATATGGGTGTGAGGTGCCTGGAGTTGTATAGGGTAAATAAATATATCATTATTTGGAACACTTGCATTTCATGTGTGTTCCGTGACTACAACAATCTGGGTAAATGTAGGATGACAGGAAATGTGAGGCAAGAAATGTTGAACACATACAGTTAGGTCCATAAATATTTGGATAGAGACAAAATTTTTCTAACTTTTTACTTTTATGATAATGGAAATTGTCTGCATCAATAACATTGAATAAGTATTCAAATTCTAATGAACTGCTTTTTAATTTTACTGAAACAGTATAACTGGCATTCAAAAAGATCTGTGTAATCTAGTCATATACTGTAGCTAAAAAAGAAAAATTTTGACATGAAGTGCATAATGTGTGAAGACTGAAGTCCAAATATCAAATAAATACTTTCACAAAAGGCACAAGTATAACAAAACAAGTGTGCTTTATTCAAGAATTTAACCGAGTATTATTTTGACATTAATGTAGAACATCATAAACTTCATCTTAAAATCATTTAATCAACCAGTTTCTCAAATCACATTGTAATTAAAGTAGCACGTTAAATGCTTTGTTTTGTATGTTGTCTTCTATTTGCTCTATGTGTGTGAATCACTATGTGCTTCTTAAAGTGTCTCTCTTCCTCCGACAGGACACAGAATCCATTACATTCGTGATATTACAGCTTTCTGAATAACTAAAATACTGAGATGTATACGTGATATCATTTTCATGGTGATAGGAGTTAAAGCACATTATTAAACATGGGTTTCACGGTGGCGCAGTGATTGTGAGCGACCTTCGGTGAAATAATTTATTGCAGCAGTACTCGTGGCGGCCCAGGGCAGAGAAAGAATCGGTGGCCCCTTCACTCGCCAATGTCAATATGGTATCTTATGCACGGCGGATAGCCACGTCCATTGCGGACACTGCATAGCTGTGTCGTTACTTTCTCTTTCTGTTTTATATTCAATATATATAGGCGTGGCAGCCCCTGGAATTTGGCAGCCTTGTGCAGGTGCACAGTTTGCACATGCCTATGGCCTCCCCTGCAGTACTGACTCTTTCAAACGTGCTAACCTCCAATTCCTGTCCTTCTTTTTCTTTCTCCAAGTAACCGATCGCCACACAATCAGCTCTGTAATAGACGTTAAGCCATTAGTAAGCTTATAATGCTGATTCTTCAAAACTTTAAAGGAACATTAAAATATCTTCGTAGTACATGCTTAATTATTCTATCCTTCACGCCAGTCCCAGTGAAGCATACAGTGCGAGCGGAGCGGAGCGCCAGATCCTTGCTAGAAAAGCAACACTGTGTCCTTTAATTATTAACAATATAGATTACTAGCCATGTGCTCCCAACTACGTTGCGCGTGTTACAGTTGTCTGTGAAGGGCTCCCTGTTTAAACGCGGCTGCCAGTCATGAACTGGACCCTTTGTCACAAAGCATTATGATTTTTTATAAGGGAAACAAAATTACAAAAGGAAATCGTTGGACATTGATTCGTTAGGAATGGCCTACTCGGAATCACTGTCCGAATAGTAATTATGTGGTGGTGTAGGAGCATTTCTGCTTCTGTCCGTTCACAGTCCGTCTCGTTTTCACAACGCTATCATTTCCTCTCACGATGTCTTCTCAACCTTTCTCCAATCTCGCAGGTTGCTTTGTGGCAATCCAAAGAGTAAGGGAATATACACGGAGCAATGGTTATAAAAGGGGGACACATAGGTATCCAGGCTCTTTAAAGCATAAATAGAGATCACTTCACTGACATGTGAGCAAGCCATGGTACAACTGTGAGACGCGCAGCACTCGCCGGCTACAACATAACAATAATAATTTCCGGAACGTGCTGTTACGTTGTTATTCATTTTACCCACTGTCTTTCTTTCACTCATATGTTACGTAGGCACGTACCTTTTATCTTCGGCAATCTCATTCTCTAACCAGGCCTTTGGAGCTAACCAGCATAACACTGTCCACCTCCCCTTTCATTATTCCGGCACATTGTTGACATCCATGAGTAACAACAACGTACTAAACTGGAAGGTGGTCTACGCATGCGTGGAATTCGCGGACAGACAAAGATCAAGATCTAAATGACAATCTCTTTAGTTAATTTAAAGCACAACAATTTGTTTAGTTTGAATGTCTGTGTTTTGAGGTGTGACTGGAGTACTACAGTCTTCAGTAGTATAAGCCTGGAGGAGATTCTTAATGCAATGCCTATGTTTTAGCTGTCTCTCTACTGCCATCTAGTGCTTCTTCTTCTAATTCATTCATGGACAAACAAAGATCAAGATCCAAATGAAGATTATATATAGAGATTTAAATGAAGCTAAAGTATTATCTGTATAATATAATAAACATATTTCGCTGCATTTCATCTTAAAAATGATATTGTCATCATATGTAAATACACTCTTTATAAAGTGGTTCAGGTTGTACAATATTATAACTGTAGTGCAAGTTTACAGTGAGGTGATTGTACTTAAAGTACAAACAGTTCTACAAGGAGCACTTGATGCACTGATTAAATGTGTTTAGAGCTCTTGGGATGAAACTGTTTCTGAACTGCGAGGTCCGTACAGGAAAGGTTTGAAGCGTTTGCTGTGTGAGAAACAGTTCAAATAGGAAGCATGGCGGAGGCAGCATGTGCTTGATGCTGTATACCGATAATTCTCTTTCCGATCAGCTTCTCTGAGTGGTGCAGTGAGAAGAAAAAGAAGGTGCAGTGAGAGTAACAATGCTAAATCAGCTATGGTATTTAGAATAGTTTGACCATTCTGTGGACCATTATATTGTTACTTGTTAATTACAATCAGATGCATTAAACTAATAAATAATATGCGGTTAATTTCAGTGTGTTTATAAAGCTGCATCAGGAAAAGAAAGGATAACCACACAGGAACAGTAGTACTGCTTTGACGCTGGGTGCTGCCAGTCTGCAAAACCGAGCAGAGAACTTGCGTACGACAGGGTATGAGGTACCGTGGAAATGTGCGTGGCTTTACGCCAAGTTTAGGTTTTATACATAGCGATTTGAACATGGAAATGTTCTTACGCAACACTTCTGTGCATACACACCATTTATACATGAAGCACCTGGCTCCAATGTCCCCACATACTCTAATACTATAAATTCCTATGGAGTTGCTGTTACGTTTTTTAATATATTAATTATTTAATATATTTTTTCTCACAAAGTACATGCAGGTTGGCCCATGTTTTTGGTAGAGATGATTATAAAGCAGTTGCATGACAGCAAATTTTTCAGATAAATGAACAAACAGCTGAGGAAAAATTGGTGAAAATAAATTCTCACTTTATTAAAATGCATAGTGCATAATATTTGCTGCTTTTTATTCTTTTTGAAAGAAGTACTGTGCTATATATATGGTAGGCTAAATTAAACCTCTCTTAGAACTGTAGATGATAGTAGTGTCCTCTATCACCCAGTAAAAACCTACATCACCCTCATTAGTGAAAACATATGTTTTCTTTTTCATATGGTACATTATTCTTAAAATCTTAAATACTAAATACTTGCAAACATTTCATGATTTCATGATTCATTAGTAAAGCATAATAAGTGTGGAAATCAGTCTCCGTACGTTATATTTCTTAAAGTGGCAAAAATGACCTAAATACATAATGAAATTAAAGAATTCTCAAACTTGAGTATTAAATATTCACTTCACACAAGGAACATATTGAATCCACCTTATCTATATCAATTAGAGTTCCATCAATTTATGATAGATGAAGCAAATCAAGATGCTAAAGGTACATTTCATGAACTAACAGATATACCATTTTACTTTACACTGTATATCAAATAAATGTACAACTGAATCCATTAACATACATCACAGGGACTGCTTGCTTGACTACAGCTTTATATTCCAATGAGTAACTGAAAACAGCCTGACTGCTAACATGCAGCCACCATTGAAAATTGATAATATTAGATTAGTGGTCTCAAACTCAGTTCATGGAAGGCCAGAGTGATTTTCATTTCAGCGACTTTTATTATTAGTAGCTGAATAATGTTTCTAAATGAATATACTTTGTTGTCTTTATTTTAATTGACTCACTTTCTAAGAAGTTGAAATCTAAATTGCTTAACTGCCATATAAAAATAAATGAGCTATTCCAAAAAACGTTTAGATCAGTTTCTGAAAGACTGCAATGGCTTTAGGTTTTCAGCTCAACCAACTTTATAATTAGAAGCCAGTTCTTACTGTTAATGATATATTTTACTGTACTTAATTAGGTGGCTTGGTACTGCATTCAGTCTGATACATTAGACGTTTCTGACATTATTTATTTTCTTTTTATGGAAGCATCATCCCACAAAATTAGCAATTTAGTTTTTGGAATCTTAAATTGCAAGTCAATTAAACTCAAGGCAACAAAGCAAGTACTATTATAAGGTGTAACTTGCTGGAATAAAAACCTGTAGCCACTGATAGCCTCAAGGAACTAATTTTAAGAATAAAATTGTATTCATTAAAATATAGAAAAAAAAGGTTTGACAGTGGGGCAGCATGTTGATACAATGGTTTGCACTCCTGCCTCACAGCTTCAGGGAGGTTGTTTCTCCTGACCACTGTTTATGAGGAGTTTGCACATTCTGTGAATGTTGGAAAGGGTTTTCTGTTTTATATTAACATCATAAAGATATATTTGTTAGAGTAAATGACACCTCTAAATTGTCCCTATGTGAATAAGTAAGACTATGTCTATGAGTGTGCCCTCTGAAGGACTTAGATCCCATTCAGGATTGATTCCTAGCTTGTGTGTGCTTCTGCGGGGATAAATTGCTACTGTGTATGCAGGATGAGACAATGGTTGGATGACACTGTAATTATTTTAAGCTTTAACGAGTTATAAATTGCTAAGAGAATCTACAGACAGAGGGAGATAGTTCCAAATCAAAATTTAGGGTAAAGACATGTGGTGATGTGTTTTCCAGATGCAAGAGCCCCACTGGAATTGCACACGGTAGGAAGAGCACCACACTCTCCAGGAAAAAAGCAACCACCAAAGGTAGGAGGGCAAGGGGTGCTAGAGTTAGATAGACTTTAGCTCATAATTGATTTCCAGGAGGTTAAACCTTCTGAGACAGTAAGGAAAGAGAGGGAATTCATTTAAAAGTGAAACCAGGGAGAGTTAAGAAGATGTCAGTACTGGTAACTACTTGCTAGAAAGCAGTACGCAATCGTCTTTCTAGCATAAGCTGAACAAATGCTGAAGTTTTAAAATGCACAGCAGGGAAACAGCTTTGTAGACCAGGTATTTTAATTGCTGTTGAGGTCTCAGTAGACCAGGAGCACTGCTAGAAGGGGATTTAGACTGCTGTTCCTACATCAAAATAATGATCTCCTTTAAACACTGGAAGAGTTTCAGGTCTTGGCTAAAAGTACCTCGCAGACTGGTTAATACCCTTCTTTGCCCAGAGGTTTAATGTGTATATAGTCTGGACCAGGTGTGTAAGTCACCACATTAGGCTGAATACATTTCAACCCAGTGAAAATTAGGTATATGCTTTTAGAATATGGGCTCAGTATATTGTTTTTTTTATTATCTTTTTGTGCACTTTACCTACTTTGAGCTTCACCAGTTCTTGCTTGTGCTCAACCATTGCAAAAATATTTTTATAACACAAGTGCTATTGTTAGGCATGTCTAACTACATGCTGACATCCCATGTCAATGGTGTTTAGCTTTATGTGAAAAGCTTTACATAATTTAAAGACAATGTTTCTTTGGTTCTTTTTTTATGTATCAATGCAAGGGACCTGCATTCCTTGGACTGAGTAGCAGCTTACAGAAAAAAATATTTGCTTTTCTGAACCCTTCATTTGCAGGTATTATTTTGTTTGTTATGTTTTCCATTATTGTATTGCTACTGTTCTAGTTTATTTATTTTAGGATAAATTTTTCAGTCTTTAGAATTTCTGTTATTGAGTGTAGCCTCTTGTTGACTTCATGCTTTGCTTTTCAGGAGATCATTTCACCTCACAAAATGATTGTTTATGACCTAGTAGCACATAACGACAGAGAACAATTTATGTTTAAGGTTTCTGAGTCTTGCAGGGTGTGTACATTTTTCATTTAAATGGCATGTGCTGTATGTATTTATATATTTATTACTGGAAGGTGCAATAGTCTGAAAGTGTGATGCATTGAGAAATTTCAATACAATAAATCATCTAGCATAAATATAACAATTATTATTCGAATGCCTGTAAGGAGTTATTGAGTTGTGTGGATGTTAGCAGCTGCTCAGACCAAGTGATCATATCCACAATGCCCTTTGTTCATCATGTGAGCTCAGCCAACCTCATGTAACTACACCTCTGTAACATAAAGAAGGCCATCTTGAGCATGCAACTAAAACAGAAAATCTCCATCAAAACAGAAAGAAGGTAAATTAGAAAACATTCACAAACATTTCAATAACAAAGCGGTTAATCAGCTGTAGAATCTGACAGTCGCATTGCAATATAGTTGAGGAAATAAATTGTTGTTGTTAGATTCAGTAAGTTTTAAAAGTGAAGGTTGGAGTGGCTGAAATACATTGTAAAATGAAATTAATTGTCACATTTATATTTTTGTGCAGCATGTGCCTGCTGTTAAAGACATGTACTGGTAAATGTGACAAACATTTACTGATCAGCCACAACCTTAAAACCACATACCTAAAATTGTGTAGGTAGCTCTGACCCATTAAAGCATTGACTCCAAAAGACCTCTTATGGTGTCCTATGGTGTGTGGCACCTAGACGTTAGCTGCTGATCCTTTAAAGTCTTGTAAGTTGCACGGTTGGGCCTCCATGGATCAGATTTGTTTTTCCAGCACATCGCACAGATACTCAATCAAATTGAGATCTGAGAAGTTTAAAGGCCAAGTGAGCACCTTGAAGTTTTTGTCATGTTCCTCCTACCATTCCTGAACAATTTTTGCAGTGTGACAGGGTGCATTTTACTGCTGAAAGAGGCCATTGCCGTCAGGGAACATCATTGCCATGAAGGGGTGTATGTAGACTGCAACAATCTTTATGTAGGTGGTTCTTGTCAAAGTAACATCCTCATGAATGCCAGGACCCAATGTTTCCCAGCAGACTATTAACCAGAGCATCACACTGCCTCTGGCGGCTTGCCATCTTCCCATAGTGCATCCTGCTGCCATCTCTTCCCCCGGTAAATGACACACATGCACCTGGCTGTCCACATAATATCAAAAAAAAAAAGCATGATTCATCAAACCTGGCCACCTTCTTCCATTGCTCCATGGTCTAGTTTTGACACTCACATGCCCATTGTAGGCACTTTTGGTGACGGAAAAGGTTCAACAATGGCACTCTGATTAGTCTTTGGCTACACACTAAGATGCAATGCATTGTGCGTTCTGACACCTTTCTCTCATGGCTGTCATTAATTTTTTCAGCAACTTGTGCTATAGTAGCTCTTCTGTGGGATATGAGCAGATGACCTAGCCTTCACACCTCACACGCATCAATCAGCCTTGGGCATCCATGACCATGTTCCTGGTTTGCTAGTTTTCTTTCTGTGGACAGCTTTTGGTAAGTAATAACCACTGCATACTGGGATCACCCTACAAGACCTTCTGTTTAGGAGATGCTCTAACCCAGTTGTGTAGTCATAGCAATTTGCCCTTTGTTAAAGTCACTCAGATCCTTATGATTGCCCATTTTTCCTGCTTTGAACACATCACCTTCAAGAACTGACTATTCACTCGCTCTCTAATATATCCCTTCCCTTGACAGGTGCTATTGTGACGAGATAATCAATATTGTTCACTTCACCCATCAATCGCTTTAATGGTGTGGCTGATTAGTGTACTTTTTAAGGGAGCTTATGCTTAGGGGATATATAATGTAGCTATATAAAATATAAGCACACTCAGCACTGATTTAATGAATGCAACTAGCATGGCAAACTAAAATTTCTATTTTACAAAATTCTGTGTTAAAGGTAATTTCTTAAGCACAATAGACAAAGTCAGCTGAGGCAAGAAAAAAACTTACAGTGTCAAATTAAAAACATTATATCACTTGTGACTGGGATATTTTTAACTGGAGCATTTGGGCATGAGAGAGAGAGTTCTTTAAGCAATAATTTTATGCAAGTTGAAAACCATACATACTGTATAAGCATCATTTTGGGAGACATTTATAAGTACAGTTGGAATGTGTTCACCTGCTTATTTTATTACTTGAACAGATGCTTATAAACATAATTTTATCTTTAGACATTTCCCTACAGTGTATTTTCTCTCCTGTAAAGAAGGCTTATCTACTTTTAAAACATCACATTTTATGTTAGCATCAAAATGTCATATGAATGTGCACCACGGAAAGGAAAATGTAGTGGTAAAAAGCAATATAATGCTTCTGTTGAATAGTAATTAATCTTCTTATGATATAAAAGCCTGTCCCAACTGGAATATCAAGCATGTACCTGAATTTTTGTTTATATCTTGCTCTGATTTAAGTTATGGATGTTCTTCAGTAAAGGGAAAAATCTGTTATGAATAATTCTGTAACAAAATTAAATAAACAATGTCTTTTTTTCAGTAGGAGTAAAGATAATTTATCAAAAATTATAGCACTGAAACAAGGATAAAAATGAGGATAAGACTGAATGTTACAGCTTCTAACACATGTACATCTAAGGTTTTTTTCTTACGATGTTCAAAATATTTCCTTAGATAGTGTAGGTTACATAAATATTTTCTTAATCTTAAATTGTATTGATCTCTACTTACAGTTATTTTTGAGATCTTTAGTCAGTTTGACCAGTCAGTCAGTGATGGTCCAGCCTGCTATATCCTAACACAGGGGTCTGCTGGAACCAATCCCAGCCAGCACAGTGCACAAGGCAGGAACACACCCCAGGCAGGGTGCCAGCCCACCACAGGGCACACACACACACACACACACACACACACCAAGCACACACTAGGGACAGTTTAGGATCGCCAATGCACCTAACCTGCATATCTTTGGACTGTGGGAGGAAACCGGAGCACCTAGAGGAAACCCACGCAGACACGGGGAGAACATGCAAACGCCACGCAGGGAGGACCTGGGACACAAACCCAGGTCTCCTTACTGCGAGGCAGCAGTGCTACCACTGTGTCACCGTGCTGCCACAGTTCAACCATCAAATTCTAAATTCTAGGATTTTTTTTTATCTGCTGCACTGATAAAGAACAGAAATTAACATTTGAATGTATAAAACATTCGCTGCTTTTATTTCTGTTTCTTTCTTACAATCCATTGTTTAATGGAACAGTTCAGATTTTAATTTTCTACCTTTTATTTTAGAAACATTGTGGAATCACAAATGTATTATTTTTGAAGTTAATACAAGCAAAATAAACATGTATTTTCCAATTAAAATGTATAAACAGTATGGAGAAATGGCCTTACTATGATGGGTGCACTTTTTCTAACTCATTTAGTCCAATTCAGTACATACAGTATATGACTAGATTACACAGATGTTTTTAAATGCCAGTTATACTGTTTCAGTAAAATTAAAAAGTAGTTCATTACAATTTGAATACTGATGATGATTTCCATTATCATAAAAGTAAAAAATAATGTTTTACAATGATTTTTCAAATGGAAAAGAAGAGAGGACAAAAAAGGACCTGTTTTTTGTGTATATTATATTTTATTGCAGACAGGAATGACATAATATTCTCTTTACACTTTTGCGAATACTGAAGATGAGTAGCATTTTTTTGTGTATGTATTTATAAAGTGTAACGTAATTTTTGTGATGTAGCAAATTAGGTTAAAGAATAAGTTTGCTATTTTTTCAGGATAAAGTTTTTCTTCACAATCATGGCATGGTATCAGTATAATGTTTAGTATAATCGTATACCATGGTATAGATCTGGCCAATTCAAATGGCGGTCCGTGGGCCACATGAAACCCAGAAGCAACCTCCTACTAGCATAGCCTGTAGTACTGCCAGAAACACAGAGAAAAACCAAGAAAAACACATTTCGAGAGCCTTCAGAAATTACTACAGTAGTACAGACCATGAATGCAATACTCCATGTAGCCTACCAACATTCAACCCACAATGCAGTGCGTTGCTTTCGCGACAGCTGGTCATACATATTAAATAATTTTATAATCAAGTGTGTGCTGAGTCTTAGCTGTATTCCAGTTTCATCAAGTGACTGCGAATGAGGGTTTTCACAAATAAATGTAATTTTTACCCCAATGAGATCTTCATTACTGACAAGCACTGTCCTCACTTCTCTTCATACAGTTGGTTAGTCTTCCACTAACACTTCGATCCTGTGAATTCATGGCTGTTACAAGGATGATGATCAGCCATTGACACTCAAAGCAAAGAACAAATTAGGAAAACACTCAAAAAGTTTGGAAGTTTCTTTAAAACTCAATCAAATTAAGCACTGATTGCTTTGCGGGACTACATAACAACTATTTTGTACAATGTAGAGCTTGTTATTAACCTTTGGTTAATATTCTTCGATTCTGGAAATTCTGTGTTTGTAATTTTAAATTATCAAGCACAATATTATTCAATACAGTACACCTCCATAGGTGGTGTTATTGTAGCGCCGCTGCCTCGTAATAAGGAGATCATGGGTTTGTGTCTTGGGTCTTCCCTGTGTGGAGTTTGCAAAGCACTTTGAGTAGTCAGTAATGCACTCTATAAATGTAAATAATTATTATACTTGGCTATTTGTCAGTTTCAAATTGTAAACATTATGTTTTTTCATCAGATAAACAAAACATGTAGCACTTGGACTCTTGAGCTCTATCTATCTATCTATCTATCTATCTATCTATCTATCTATCTATCTATCTATATACCCTCACAGTACCTCAAGCTTGAACAAACGCAATGTACAGTATGTGTAACACCACCTTTTTGTTTACAAAAAAGGCACTGCTAATCACACCTGTGGTGATTTAAAATGAACGTATGTTCCCTCAGTATCCAATAGATATTGTTTTCATGCGTGTTACACATTGTTATCACTTGCTATAGGTTTGTGCACTTATAGCTTTCATAGCCTTGATAGTCCTTTTTTATTCTCTTAAATGCACTTTGTGATGTGCTTTGGTCATATATGACCAAAATATTTATTTTATTTCAAAAGGTAACCAAATGTCATTGGCTAATACTGTGCACTATTTTGTTTTTATGCACTTTGAGATGTGCTTAGGTCAGATATGACCAAAATGTTTATTTTTTTATTTCAAAAGTGAAAAAAGCATTGCTACTACAGGGAGATTCACTCAAAAGAGGAACCCGAATATTCTGTTGTAACTTCCGTTAGGATGAAGCAAACTGAACCAAAAAAAATGTGTAATCGATTGCATTACATGAAATGCTGGAGGTGGTTTCCGTTTTGTGCCAGACACATTTCGAAGCAGTTCTCCATATTCCTTAATGTATCAGCAAGTGTCTTGGGGGTAATCGCAGCAATTTCATGTTGGATGTTTTCCTTCAAATCTTCCACAGTGTGAGGCTTATTTTAATAGAATGATACCCCAAAGGAAATAGTCTGGTGGTGTCAGATCTGGCAACCGTGGTGGCTAAAGCCCCTTTGAAATTATCCTGTTGTCAAAGAGGGACTCAATTTCTGCCATGCTCTTTTTCAACGTGTGACATGTTGCTACATCTTGCTGGAAGTAACCTTCCGTTAACTCAGGATCATTGAGGTTGAACAAATTGGTGACCCAATAGGTTTGCACCATAAAGACGCGGTGTTCAATACTGTACACCACCATCCTGATAAGAAGTCGAATGACTGAGTGAAGGGGCATACACTCAGAAGTTGTAAACAGAGTTTAAATTTTGCAACGGCTGTCTGGCGCCTACCTCATTGCTCCGACACAGGGGCATCCCAGGTTGTTCGAAGCTCCATATACTTAGGAGCACATCGCACATTGTTTTGTTCAGATTGCTTTGTCTTAGCAAGTTATTGCAGAATATCTGGGGCCTCTTTCGAATGAATCTCCCTGTACCTTAGATTCTTTTTAGTTGCAGATTTTTTATTGTTTTTTGATGTGCCGATATCAAATGTGACCAAATTTAAAAGGGAAACAATGAATAAACATTGCTTCTTTTTTCAGTGCATGCTTTTGTGTTGGTTTAAAATTTATTACCTGCTGCTTGCTAGATAGATAGATAGATAGATAGATAGATAGATAGATAGATAGATAGATAGATAGATAGATAGATAGATAGATAGATTATCAGTGTACAAGTGCATTTAACTTGGTCTTGATTTTGATATTTTGGTTT
The DNA here is from genome assembly GCF_016835505.1 of Polypterus senegalus. NCBI lineage: Eukaryota > Metazoa > Chordata > Cladistia > Polypteriformes > Polypteridae > Polypterus > Polypterus senegalus. The sequence continues at coordinate 205,314,916 of NC_053156.1, read as the reverse complement.
CTACTTATAAGACTTTTGTCTTGGTTTTTATCTTTTTTTTAATTCTGTTTTGAATCTGGTAAACAACTCTTTGCAACTCTTGTTCAAATGCAATTACAGTCAAACCCTCTTGACTTGAAAAACTTACTCAAATGTTTAAGAAAAGGGTTCCTTTTGTTTTTAGTGTTTGGGAAATACTTTTTTTGTTTTTCATTTTATTCTCATAAGATTGTGTATGTCTTAGTCAGCAGCTTTGCACATCATAGCAGTTGGTCTTAAACTCTCATTGCCAGAAGACTACTTGAGGTGGTTGACTGGGAAAGAGACAGATGGTGAGCAGTCTTTTTGACTACAGCCAAGGTGCCAACTTAGAAGCATGTTCTCATATTTTACATACCTGAATGGCGGTGTATTCTTTTGGGTAAACATTAAGAGTTCCACTGTACTTTGAATTTTAGTCAAAGCCTTAGATTTTTGAAAGAGCCAATACCACCTGCTTGTCATTGCTAAATTCATAATGCTAAAAAACACTCAGGGAAGCATGGTGGTGCAGTGGTAGCACTGCGTGGAGTTTGCCTGTTCTCCCTGAGTTTCCTCCTGGTGCTACGGTTTCCTCCCACAGTCCAAAGACATGCAAGTTGGTGCATTGGCGATCCTAAATTGTCCCTAGTGTGGGTGTGTGTGTGTGCCCTGCGGTGGGTTGGCGCCCTGCCTGGGGTTTGTTTCCTGCCTTGTGCCCTTTGTTGGCTGGGATTGGCTCCAGCAGATCCCCATGACCCTGTAGTTAGGATATAGCGGGTTGGATACTGGAAAAACACTCAGCATTATTCAATTTCTACTGTACATTATGTACACACAATAAAAAATATTAGGGAAATGAAAAGGGCTGACTGAAATGCAGAGTTATTCTCAAATCAATTATCAAATTTTATAACACATGATGAGTCACTCTTGATGAGGATAGGGTAAAAAAAGAACAAATAAGGACAAATAAGTGAAAAGTATTTCAACTTGGTAGACTTTTACTCAAGTGTATAATATGACAAGGTAATTTCTGAGTTCATAACAGTTCTAAATAAACTTTCAATTATTTCTAATAATCATTATAGTATTACTAAACATCATTTCTGATGCTCTCCCATGGAACCCTGGAGTAATATACATATATTTACAATCGCCTTTCCACAGTCCGTAAAATCACAGCACCAACTTTTTTTAAACATTTCTCTATATTTTTCATCTCAAGTAGTGAAACACTGTGAGTGATTATAAGTGTTACATTATTTCATTGATTATTGTATAGTTCTCTGCAGAACAGAGAGAGCAATTCGGGGAGGAAATCACACCACTTGAGCTGAGGGAAGATGAGCAGTGAGGTGACACACATAGACACACTTCTAAAATGAGTTAATCTCACTAAAATATTTTCCTTTTTTTTTTTTCTTCTAAAAATGACACCGTTTTAACGTTTTTGAATTCATGATTGGACTGGTGTCCCTTGAAACCCATTTTAAATGACAAGATCAGGCATATGTATAAAAAATTCTCAATTTGAAATATACTGAAATTATCTGTTAAGATTGCCAGATCTTTTGTATTATGGTTTGACTGATATTCAAGTTCTAAACTTGAACAGGCTTGTATTAATTTTCCTTTCCAAGCTTTAAAGGAAATGCTGCTAACAAATAATATAATACAAATGAAATAAGGGAAGGCAAGTCAAAGACAAGACACTTGCTCTAGTGCTGCTACCTCAACTTCAGAATTTTCAGTTAGAATTGCTTACAGGAAGTTTGCACGTTCTGCATTTGACTTTGTGTTTTCTGTTGGTTTTGCCAGTTTTCCTCTCACATTCCAAAAATGTGCAAGTTACAATTACTTAAATCCTTAAATCCGTTCGCACCTCTCCGTCAGCGTGGTTTGTCCTGTAAATGTGCTGATTAAGACAATCAGCAAGCAGCCTGCTATTCCATCCCCCACCGTCGCAGAATGTTCACTAAGTTCTCCCAGCTCATGCCTTGTTTGATTATCTGGGAGTGAACTGCTGGAGTTTTAGAGTGGAAATAATAGATTGTTATTTGGAACACATGCATTTCATGTGTGTTCCGTTTCTACAGTAATCTGTGTAAACACATTGTTAAAACAGAAACTTTTCCATATTTTAGTAATACATGTTACAAAATGTAGGCATAAACTATAGAATGTGTGAAGCCTGAAGTCCAAAGATCAAATAAACACTTTCACAAAAGGTTCAAGAATGATACAACAGCTTCAGTGAGGTAGTGGTAACATTTGATGACTTGTAATCAAGAGTCCCCGATTCGATCCCCACTGCCTCCTATATTTACTGTTTTCAGTAGTGAGCTGCTCTTATTGTTAACATTATACAGTACACACATACATTTGGTTTGCGTCCGTAACAGACCGTGTACATTTATAGTACTGTACTTGTAAAAGTTACCATTTTTTTTCATTTCACTTCACGATCACGATACATACTACCGCCCTAGGGATCTGACGCTGTTAGTTTTTATTTGAAATTGGGAGTAACTGTAGATGTGAGTGGTTATAGTTTAGTAGCAGAATACCGTGCAGAGCGAGAAGTAGTGTGTTAAAGAAGTTATGAAAAGAAAAGCAAACATTTTAAAAATAACGTAAGATGATTGTTAATGTAATTGTTTTGTCATTGATATGAGTGTTGTTGTCATATCTATCTATTTATATATATATATATATATATATATATATATATATATATATATATATATATAGCAAAATAGCTGCATTGGCAGCGGAGAAGTAAAAAGAAAAGGAAACATTTTAATAATAACGTAACATGATTGACAATGTAATTGTTTTGTAATTGTCATGAGTGTTGCTGGTATATATATATATATATATATATATACACACACACACAGACACATATATAAACATATATATACATATAAACATACATATATATACATATACATATATATACACATACTGTATATATACACACACATATATATACATACTGTATATACAACATATACATATCTACATATATACTGTATATACACATATATATACAAATCTACATATATATATCTACATATATATATTAGGTGGGACTCGATTAAAAAATTAATCCAATTAATTAGAGGCTGTGTAAGAATTAATCTTGATTAATCGTATGTAATCGACACGAATTTGCCCCAAATCGCAAATGTTTTTTTTTATTTAAAACGGTTTTAGTGGGCTTACAGAATCAAATAATAGACATGGACATGAATATTGTAAACTGAAGCTGTTTTAATTTCTGAAAAAAGCTTTTAAACTGCATTTGAATTCAAAACAGAAACAAAAATATCATCCCTGGTTAAAATTGGGCAGACTTAAAAATAAAGTGGTAGTTTAAGTACTTTAAGTACATTTTCAGAATAGTATTGTCTTTAAATAATAATAACCAAAATTTCACCATAAAGTGCAGTTTTTCTTCTTAAAAAATAAGTCAGAAACATAAAAGGTAATTTGACCAGCTTACTCTTTAAACTCTGAGTAACATTAGCCAAAATTATTTTGTACATTAGGCTAAAACAGTGTGATCATTGAACATTTTGTAATTAGATGTATTTAGAATTACTAACGGTCACGGAAGTCCAATGATCCCCAGTAAGAGCCACAAAGTCCGCTTTCTGTAATGCATCTAATTTTGCTTGCTTTTCAGTGTGCACAAAACCATGCTTTTATCAAGGCTTCGCTCGGTAGTCGAAATGATCAGTCGTAGGAACGCGCTTTATTCCGACTCTAACATTTTTGTAGCTGTGATGTGTGCATCAGTGTAATGGATGTACCAGGAAATCATGCATTGACAAAAGTTCCCGCTTGCTTGGAATTGAAAGTGTGATTAAATGCGCTATTTTTAACGCGCTATGGAGTACATGCATCAAGCTTCTCAACTGTGCTTGTGCTAAGAAAGGGAAAATTTTAAAAATAACGTAACATGATTCTGCTAACCTAATATTTTTTCATACGCCCCAAACCAAGGAGATGGGAAGGTAAAATGAATCGGTAGCGCGACATAGTCAGTACATCCCTCTCGAATCGAACCTCAATGTCGGCGTTAGAGGCTTAAGACTCTACAATTGCGCCACCGCTTGTCTATGCTAAAGTATGTATTGTAGATCGGGCTATATATATACATTTATATATATACCCGTATCGCAGTGGAGAAGTAGAAGTTATGAAAAGAAAAGGGAAACATTTTGAAAATAACGTAGCATGATTGTCAATATACAGTAATTGTTTTGTGAGTGTTATTGAATGTTGCTGTCATCAAGGATTTGATTATCATTATTTCTTTCAATCAGGCTCGATTTGTAGGATGTGTTCAAGTTACATTCCGTGTTTGTCAATCGCTGTAAAGATAAGAGGTTTCATTCATCGATTAGTTCCTTACTGCATCAATAAACAGCTCGCCTTCCTTTTATCTGTGATGTGACAAACTGCATGCACGGGTTTTTTTTACGCTGTCTTCCTTTAGCGGACATTGACTTTTTCCACCGTGTGCTTTGTTTCCACAGTAGCTGCATTTATGAATATGCTTATCAGACGCTTCATATTTTTGCTGCCTTTTCAATTGTGTAATTCGGTTTTGTTCAGCCTTTGGAACTGTTGCTTTTATCTGTGCACTGCATCAGTTCACGGAGCCACTCGGTGTACTTGCATCGAAGGTTCCCAGCTGTGCTGGTGCCATCTCGCTATGTCCATAGCTTTATTTAATGTTACCTTAGTCCTGGCACTTAAAACTTTCTCTGGCAGTTTCGCTGAGTTTGTGTCAAACACCACCCTGACCATCTCATCTTCCTCTCCATAAGCACAGTCCTTCACCCGTGAATATTTACCCGTGGCAGTTTGCTATTGGATTGCCGCTGACGGATGGCCTTATATGGGCAGGCACTAAATTACAAACGCCAGCGGCAGCCTGTCTATGAACTTAACTTAAAGTGTAGGTTTACATCGTGCTTTGTTTCCGAAGTAGCAGAACTCGCTTCTTATTGTTTCGCTGCCTTCTCAATTATATAATGCATGTTTTCTTGAGCGCTTTTTTGAGGTCTTCCTGGTTTTCTATGTACTGCGTGATTACGTGGGAGGCGTGATGATGTCACACGAAACTCCCCCACGGGGTTGAAGCTCATCTCCATTACAGTAAATGGAGAAAAACTGCTTCCAGTTATGACCATTACGCGTAGAATTTCGATATAAAACCTGTCCAACTTTTGTAAGGAAGCTGTAAGGAATCAACCTGCCAAATTTCAGCCTTCCACCCACACGGGAAGTTGGAGAATTAGTGATGAGTCAGTGAGTGAGTGAGTGAGTGAGTGAGTGAGGGCTTTGCCTTTTATTAGTATAGATGATGTCCAAAAAAAAAACAGACGTAGGTATATATGATATTTGGAATTATTTATTTTATGACATTTTATGAGGTCAGTTCAGTGCTATATGCAATCATCAAATTCAAATGTTAACAGTCCACATACACGCAAGGACCGTCTTTCCTACATTTACGATGTGTACCTGTTGCAATGCTCACACTTCTCTCTATGCTGTGGTTCCTATTACACACCTGAAAGAAAGAGACAATATATGTGACATTTTGAAGAAATCATTTTATAACCTGAATAGTACCAATCAGAAAACATCATCGCACTAATACAATATTATTTGAAAACAAACAGCATCAGATCGGGTGTGAATTTATGCTGGCGCTGTTACTTACGAGTTTTCTCGTAGGCTCTGGTAATTCTAGTGTTAAGTTGTTTTTCAAATGTTATTTTTCTTTTCATGTCTAAATGGCAAATTTCAAAAAAGAAGACAGCAAAACACTCACAATTATGCGAAAGGGTACTTGATGTTGTGTGGTGCCTACAATGCATACCAGTAAACAAACTGAAACAAAAGCAAAGATAAAGACTGGAATTTTAAAAAACAGGTTAAAAATATACCAAAACTGGACTAAACACAACACATAGCAGTAGTTTGCTTTCTTTTGATCTGTGTAATTTTTTTTCAATTTTTTTTTACTTTTTAAATAAACCATCTTTTATGAATACTTATTATTGTTACTAATTGTTGATATTAATAGATATCATCTAGCCCGTTTTATATATTGTGACCGCTGCCTCTGGCAGGACAGAAACCCCCTCTTAACACTAGAATTACCAGAGCCTACGAAAAAACTTCTAAATCCAGCCCACCTTAAATCCACTCGTATTTCTCCATCAGCGTCTTTTGTCTTGTAAATGTGTTGATAAGCCCAAGCAGCAATCAGCAAGCAGCCTGCTATACCATCCCCCCACCACAGCAGAATGGGCAAGAAGTTCTCCCAGTTCCTGCCTTGATTGATTATCTGGGAGTGCGCTACCCAGAATTGTAAGGGGAAATAATTTAATGTGTTTTTTGTGTCTACCACAATCTGTGTAAACACATCATTAAAACAGAAAAGTTTTTCATGTTTTAGTAATAAAGAACAAAATGTAGACATGAACTGTATAATGTGTGAAGGCTGAAGGCCAAATATCAAATAAACACTTTTACAAAAGGTGCAAGTACAATACCAGCTTCTGTGGTGCAGTGCTAAGAATTGCTGAGTTATTATCCAGAGGTGGTAAGTTCGAAAACAGCTCCCCCGCAAATTTACTGTTTTGAGTAGTGAGCTGCTCTTATTGTTAATATTTTACAATAAAACATACATTTGATTTGTGTCTGTAACAGCCGGTATAAATTTGTAGTAATTGTAAAAGTTAGCGTTTTTTTTTTTTCACTTTTATTCTCAGTCACGAGACTGCTATATCTGATTCCTGCCCCTGGCCCTTGCTGGTTGGAAAGAGGAATACCCTGTTTTCTAGGTTCTTGGCTGACTTCAAAACACCGTCGCTGACTCTTTCAGGATCTTAGGAGGGAGGGGAGGGGCTAGTGGCTAACAAAACTGACTGGGGTACTGGACCTAGAAATTGAACCTGATCTCTCCAGTGAGGGGGACTCCTCGGATTTTCTCGAGCGACTGCCCAGTCCTTCTACAGCTTCGGAGGTGGACACTGCCCCAGTCTCCCCAGAGGCATCGGCTAGCGTGCAGGCAGATTTTGTGCGCTTGTAGCAAGCCAACAGCTCCTTGGACTTTGTATTCAAGCAGGTTTACTCCACCAATGACTCCTATTATGTGGACTATGAGACTCCTGGCTTCAAAACTCTACATTTTCTTGTTAAAAGTGGTTTCCTATATTGGGTGATCTCCAATCATGTTGGGGGCAGTCTGATTAAACAGCTGGCTGTCCCAGCTGTCTGTAGGGAAACAGTATTGTCGATACCTCATGCACATGTCATGGGTGGTCATCCGGGCACTAAAAAGACTAGGGAGCGCATCTTTAAGCAGTCCTATTGGCTGAATATGGGCAGAGATATCGAACAGTTCAGTAAGTCTTGCCCTGACTGTCAGCTGGTCTCTGCTCATAGACCCCCCCAAGCTCCTCTTTCTCCGATGCCTGTTTTAGAAATTCCCTGTCTAAGGGTTGGGTTGAATATTGTTGGCCCCCTGCCTAAGAGTAAGAATGAGTATCAATATATTCTTGTACTGATTGATTATGCAACGTGGTATTCTGAAGTGGCTGCTCTCCGGAAAGCCAACTCTGCTTCTGTTGCTAAGGCTCTGTGTGAGATCTTTACCCGCATTGGCATTCCCCGTGAAATTCTGACTGACCAAGGTACACCCTTTACTTCACTCAAACATGAAGCAGATGTTTGACAGCCTTGCCATTAAAAAGCTGAGTACCACTGTTTACCATTCACAGACAAAAGGCCTGACGGAGTGGTTTAACAAGACTTTAAAGCAGATGATCAGGCAACTAGCTTATGATGACCCGACATTCTATGCGCTTGAGTCCCTTTGAGTTGCTGTTTGGTATGTATCCCCAGGGGATCTTGGATTTTAATTCTAGTGGCCCTAGCTTTGCTGAACAGGTTGTTTCCCTGCAGGATCAATTTTCTAGGCTTTCTTCTTTTGCTGTGGAGCACCAGCGACATGAACAATACGCCCAAAAACTGCATTATGATAAATGGAGCAAACTTCTGGAATTTAAGCCTGGCGATTGCATCCTGGTTCTAATTCCTTCTGATCGGCACAAGTTCCTTGTGAAATGGAAGGGTCCTGCTGTCGTTGACGAATGTTTTGGGCCGGTGAATTACAAAGTCAGAATACCTGGCAGACAGAAAGCTGTGCAGGTTTTACATGTTAATCTCTTGAAAGATTGGCATGAACCCCTTGTGGTGTTGATGTCCGTGGCTGCTGTGTCACAGACAGATGTTGCTATTGGTTATGATTTAACTGACTCACAGAAAGCGGAGCTGCTGTCTCTGATAAATCGGAACACGGATGTATTTTCCGCTTTGCCAGCCTTGACTACTCTTGTCGAACATAAGATTGGTACAGAGTCTGGTGTTAAGTTGCAGATGCATTCTTTTCAGATACGTGGGATGAAACAGAATGTAGCACACGATGGGTCAGACACCCAATTGGGTTTTATTCGCAAAAGTAAAAGTGACTGGTGCAATCCGATTGTTTTAGTCCCAAAACCCCATGGTTGTGAAAGTTCCTTCAATGATTTAAAGTTTACTTTCTCAACATACTCAGTGTTAAGAAACCGGGACTTCTCTCGTGAGTTCATTCTGCAGACAAACGCTAGTACAGGTTTAGGTGCTGTCCTGACTCAGGTTTTTGATGACGAGGAGCTCCCAATCTCATTTTTGAGCAGAAAGCTGCTACCCAGGGAGTGTAATTACTCAACTATAGAAAAGGAGTGTTTGGCAATCAAATGGGCTTTGGGAGCACTCCATGACAATTTGTGGGGACGTAACTTTACTATGGTGACCGATCACACTCCCCTTCAGTGGCTCTACAGAGAGAAGGATACAAACTCTTGTTTTATGTGGTGGTTCTTAAGCTTGCAACAATTTGATTTTATTGTCCACCGATGTCCTCTCTTGCCTGGCAGAGCCCAGCTTTGTGGATTGCTTGGTTCACAAAGGAATGAACAAACCTGAGGGTGGGGGTGTGACCGCTACCGCTGGAAGACATGCTAGCCCTTAAAAAAAACCCTCCTAAACACTTTTTCAATGGAAAAGAAACACACTCTTTCAGTACCTCTTTGCGGGATCAGCTGCTGGCTTGCTGGCTTGCCGCGTGACTTAATCCTCGCGTAGGGCTATGAACATTTAAAAGATTGAGCTGCAGCCATCCTGTGCTCTCTCACTCTCCTGTCTCTTTTCCCCCAGACTTCCTCCTCTCCAGCTGTTCCTGCCGGCCTGCTGGATCCCCATGATGAAGAAAATTTTGTGTTCTTTTGAGCAGGAGCAGCAGTTGGGGCCGGTGCGTCACGTTTGACAGCTGTTCCCTCTGAGACCAGTTCGCCTCTGCAAGAGAGTTGTGTTTGTAACTGGCAGAACAGCAATAAAGTTTCTACTCCTTGAACTCTTCTGTGTAACTTTGTAACCCAAGCTTGACAGTATATATATTTCCAAAGCTCTAGTATGTGGGGACCATACACTAAAATAACATTCTCAATCCTGCTTAATCCAACTTGAGATTTGTGGGGGTTAAAATCAACACTGGGAGCATCGGGGACAAGACTAGATAGGGTGCCATTCTATTGCAGGTACCAGCTCTGAACGCAATTGGGCAATCTTAATGTGCTAGTTATTGTAAAACTAATTTTTTTATAACGTTAGGTGGAAAGTGTCAAGCATAACTTTCATTGAGGTTGACTTTTATTGTACAGATTTATAAATTTTGACAGCAGGCAAGCAAAACATAAATCCTTATGCATAATTTTATAGAGTTATATATAGGTGAAATTTCACATCATATTAAAATCAGTTAACATTTGTAAGAATTCTATTATCTCATGTATTTATTTAAAAAAGTTAAAATCACTTTAAATATCTAGCAGTTAATAAATAAACCATTTTAAGTATAACTGTTGATACAAGTATAAATTATGCAAACAATCTTGCGCAGTTAATGTATGTACAATATTACAGTTAGTTGAATATATAATATTAAGACTCAGATTACTGAATTAATTTGCAGTTCATTTTTAAAAAGCTGATTAAAAAAAAGAGATTATTTGGCTTAAAAGTGATTTTGTAACAATTTCAGAAAATGTTTGCCTAGAAGCTTGCTTTTAGGTTTTTAATACTGAATTTTAGTATTGCATTGATTTTTGATTATTGATATTTTTTAGTTTTATGGTATCCTAAAGATGGAGGTATAAAGAATAGCTTTTTTAATTTCTTTAAATATTATAAGGATATTTATTTAGTTCAGAAATATTTATTTGATTAAAAAGAAAATTGTGTTAGTGGTACAGTGGTATAATGTGTTAAATGAATGTATTTCTCAAATATACATCAAACTACTTAATTTAAATCGCATATTGAACATGCTTCTTTTTTCAGAATGAATGTCATTCCTTCAGCATATATACTATTGGTTTCAAAATGTCTCATACATGAAAAGTATTTATGAGAACATTATCATAATTCTTCTGTCATATTACATGCTTTATAATCATTATTTTAATGCTTATTTATAGTTTTGTATAGTTTAATAAAACTAAAGTAGGAAATGTCTTCCTACTGTCACATTTACTTTTAGGAATGCATCAAATGATCATGTATCATTGTCCCATTTAGTAAAATATGATTTATATGACTCATTAAGGCTGTGCCTTTGGGGAATAGGACTGGGGTTAATCAAGGACTGCAAAAATCATTAAGGAAACTGAATATAATATCTAAATTAATTCAATTCAAGCTTATATTTGCCTTATTATTACAAGCAGAATAATATTTCCTGAACACACACAAATGTCTGAATAAGAAGCTAGTGCACACCCACACACACTGTAAAGAAAGATAAAACACTATGGAAAAAAGGACATCCTTCATATCTTCTACAACCCAGTGATAGCATGTGCTATTTTCTATACTATGGTGTGTTGAGCTGGTAATATCATCATAAAGGGCAGGTTTAGCGATGGGACACACTCTGAGTACCATTACCAACAATGCTGTTGCATCCTCTGTCTGACACACTATCACTGAGTACTTTCTCTTGATGAATCCTTCAACAGAAGTGTGTCAAGAAATGCTAGTGGGGTTCTTATATATGAACAAGAACATGCCTGTATAATGCTTCACTGTGACTGTGACTGTGACTAGAAGAAAGGGTTGAAGCAAATGAGTACAGCGGATGAATTGGAAGAGAGTAAGAAGGAAGAGCTCCACTTGTCCTCAGGTAAAATAAATTTTGTTTTTATAGGAGAGCAGGAAGAAGAATGCTGGGGAGATTGGCCTTAAAGTAAAGGCATCATATAGTTAAAAATCTGGGAAGGAGACACCTCCATCTGACCAATTGCATATCAGAATGGAGTATTTAATTGATGGTTGCTTGTTATTCCAGAGTAATGAAAACACCAGCGAGTTAACAGATTGCCAGTACTTACGAGGGGGAGAAAGAGAGAGCATTGAACTTACAAAGTTAATTCTAGGGAGCCAATTCATTTTAATAATTGCCAGTCTGATTTGGAATGAGAGAGGAAAGTAGGACCAAGATAAAATGTTTTTCACACCCTTCCATATGCAGTATTATTTGGCAGCTGCAAGCTCCTGGACTATGGCATAGATGTCCAATCTCATGTATCTGAAAGACACCATCTGAGGAAATAACAAGGGAAATTTCTAGAGATGACCGGAAGAATTCAGAGAAATAAGAACAGATATAGACCAGTTAAATGTATAGCTAGACAGGGCTTCATAGATTTTATACAGACTGAAACCGTGGAGAAAATCAGCAGGGGCATTATCAATGTAGAGTAGAATATTAACAGAATACAATAAAACTTTTTGAGGCATATATTTAATCAATATGGGAGTGATATTTTTTGATTTGTGGAGAGGTACAGCAACAGGCTATAATTAGACAATACAGAGAAGCGGGGAAATACAACAGCCCTGTTGGGCTCCTTGAAAAACACAACGGGGAAAATGGTGGCATTTCAGAGAAAGATTGAATAAGGGAAAGAGATCTTAACAACGGCTAAAGCTCATTCTGTAGCAGTGCTACTATAAGTTAAAACTGCATCTCCCAGTAGTCCCTACAGAGGCTCTGATTGGTCTTCTGTCTGGGGTGCAGGGGCTGTTGGGGTCAAAGGTGGTCAGAGTGGCTGTTAAAAGGAGGGCTGGTGTCCAAAGATAAGGGGAGTGTTTTGTTTTGTATTCTGTGTTCTGTGTACCTGTCTGGCTGCCTATTGTTAGTTAACCATACTTAGTTGTTGTGTCCTGGATTGTTTCGTTGTTGGGGTCTAGATTGTCTTCTGTCTATCTGTGTGCAGAGGACTTATAGTGGTTTCATGGCCTTCCCGCAAGAAAAGGAGCGCTCCTGAACTGTCCAGCCATCTTCACCATTTCAAGGAATACCAGTAGGACTGTCTTTTCATTCCCTTTTAATGTACAGATCTCTGGACTTACTATCTTCATCATTCCATTACATCCAGTGCTGTTTTCTATGGACTTTGCTGTGGGGGGTTGTTTGTGTTTGTGGTTTAATGTAATGTCGCCGTAGGGGTACAGGGGTGGGTGTTTTCATTATATTCTTTAATTGTTGTTTGATTTCAGTGTGCATTATTTTGTCTCTGTTTGTGAGTGTGTGCGGGTCGGGCCAAGGCTGGGAGCGTCCTTGTGATGTCCTCTATAAAAATAAATAAATCACTGTCATCTTGACGGTGTGAATCTTAGCGGCATTGGAACTGCTACAGTTCTACCCATGACTTTTCAGAAAAATGAATACTTCACGTGGCCAAATGCTTTCTCTGCTTTAAGGAAAAAGTCATCAGCAAGTAGGGGAATATTAAGAGGTTGTTACTAAATTGTAACAAGTGGCGAGCATGGTCAGTTGCAGGATGGGACTTGAGAAAGTAAGTTTGGTTGGATTGAATCAGTTTAGAAATTACCACCTACAGCTGACTTGGAAGCAACTTTGCCAGCAGCTTAACATTAGAATTCATCAGTGATAACTGGTGACAAATGATGGGTTTGAGATGGGAGGAAAAAAGGGCAAAATTAGCAGGGCTGAGAGCTGCTTCCAAAAAGCAGATAAGATCTCAGGGAGAAACCCATCAAGCCCCAGAGATTTTCCAGAACTCAGACTACAGAGCCTCTTTTAGTTTAAGTAAAAGGGGAATACCCAGAGCAGAGTCCCCTAACTCCAAAGGCTCTGGGTGAGGAAGGTGTTGTAGAAAGTCCACATCAGAGGGAACAGAGAGGGGGATTAGAGTAGAATTACATATTGTGGCAGACGACCGGGGACCTTGCCCCACCGGGACACCTGGAGAAGGGAAGGAACAGGAGAGGGGCAATATCTCCCCCAGGACACAACTCCAGGGGGCGCCTGGACAATTCCGGAGCCCTGGGGCCTCATGCATAACGTCGTGCGTAGAATTCACACTAAAACATGGTGTACGAACAAAAGCGAAAATGTTCACATGCACAAAAAAATCCAGATGCATAAATCTGTACGTTCGCCAACTTTCACGTTCTTCCACTTCATAAATCCCAGTCAGCATGAAAAGTAACGTACGTGCACGCGCCTACTGCCACTCCCCAAATTCCTCCCAGAATTACACCTCTTTGAATATGCAAATCAATATAAATAGCCCTTAACCTCAGCGTTCTGTGAAATGGCAATGGCAAAAGCACAGGGGAAAACAGAAGAATTTCAGCAAATACCAAGTGGAGGCAAGGAAAAACCTATGATTTGTTGGTTTCAACAGTGATATAAACAACAAAAGGAAGTTGATTGAGTGACAGAGTGTTGGAGAAACTTGAACGCTCAAGTTTACAAAATTCGCACAGTGCCCGAAATAAAAAAGAAGTTGTCAGATATCAAAGTCACCGTGAAAAGGCGAGTTGTAGCACACCGTCTGAGTGTCATATGAAAGCTTATTAAGGTACAAAAAAAAGAAAAAAAATAGGGACACAGTGGGGGAAAAAAACCTTGAAATGTCAACTTTAATCTTGAAATTTCCACTTTAATCACATACAGTGCATCTGGAAAGTATTCACAGCGTATCACTTTTTCCACATTTTGTTATGTTACAGCCTTATTCTAAAATGGATTAAATTCATTTTTTTACTCAGAATTCTACACACAGCACCCCATAATGACAACATGAAAAATGTTTACTTGAGGTTTTTGCAAATTTATTACAAATAAAAACACTGAGAAATCACATGTACATAAGTATTCATAGCCTTTGCTCAATACTTTGTCGATACACCTTTGGCAGCAATTACAGCCTCAAGTCTTTTTGAATATGATGCCACAAGCTTGGCACACCTATCCTTGGCCAGTTTCGCCCATTCCTCTTTGCAGCACCTCTCAAGCTCCATCATGTTGGATGGGAAGCGTCGGTGCACAGCCGTTTTAAGATCTCTCCAGAGATGTTCAATCGGATTCAAGTCTGGGCTCTGGCTGGGCCACTCAAGGACATTCACAGAGTTGTCCTGAAGCCACTACTTTGATATCTTGGCTGTGTGCTTAGGGTTGTTGTCCTGCTGAAAGATGAACCGTCACACCAGTCTGAGGTCAAGAGCGCTCTGGAGCAGGTTTTCATCCAGGATGTCTCTGTACACTGCTGCAGTCATCTTTCCCCTTATCCTGACTAGTCTCCCAGTTCCTGCCACTGAAAAACATCCCCACAGCATGATGCTGCCACCACCATGCCTCACTGTAGGGATGGTATTGTCCTGGTGATGAGCAGTGCCTGGTTTCCTCCAAACGTGACGCCTGGCATTCACACCAAAGAGTTCAATCTTTGTCTCATCAGACCAGATGATCTCATGGTCTGAGAGTCCTTCAGGTGCCTTTTGGCAAACTCCAGGTGGGCTGCCATGTGCCTTTTACTAAGGAGTGGCTTCCGTCTGCCCACTCTACCATACAGGCCTGATTGGCGGATTGCTGCAGAGATGGTTGTCCTTCTGGAAGGTTCTCCTCTCTCCACAGAGGACCTCTGGAGCTCTGACAGAGTGACCATTGGCTTCTTGGTCACCTTCCTGACTAAGGCCCTTCTCCCCCGATCGCTCAGTTTAGATGGCCGGCCAGCTCTAGGAAGAGTCCTGGTGGTTTCGAACTTCTTCCACTTACGGATGATGTAGGCCACTGTGCTCATTGTGACCTTCAAAGTAGCAGACATTTTTCTGTAACCTTCTCCAGATTTGTGCCTCGAGACAATCCTGTCTCGGAGGTCTACAGACAATTCCTTTGACTTCATGCTTGGTTTGTATTCTGACATGAACTGTCAACTGTGGGTCCTTATATAGACAGGTGTGTGCCTTTCTAAATCATGTCCAATCAACTGAATTTACCACAGGTGGACTCCAATTAAGCTGCAGAAACATCACAAGGATGATCAGGGCAAACAGGATGCACCTGAGCTCAATTTTGAGCTTCATGGTAAAGGCTGTAAGTACTTATGTACATGTGCTCAATTTTTGTTTTTTTAATAAATTTTCAAAAATCTCAAGTAAACCTTTTTCATGTTGTCATTATGGGGTGATGTGTGTAGAATTCTGAGGAAAAAAATTTATTTAATCCATTTTGGAATAAGGCTGTAACATAACAAAATGTGGAAAAAGTGATGCGCTGTGAATACTTTCCAGATGCACTGTAGTTTATTTTGTCATTAAAGTAGAACATCATAAACTTCATCTTAAAATCATTTAATTTACTAGTTTCTCAAATACCATTGTAACTAAAGTAGCGCGTTAAATGTTTTGTTTTGTATTTGTTCTTCTATGTGCTCTATGTGTGTGAATCACTATGTGCTTCTTAAACGGCTTTCTCTTCCTCCGACAGGACACAGAATCCATTACATTCATGATATTACAGCTCTCTGAATAATTTAATTACTGAGAAGTATACCTGATATCATTTTCTTGATGATAGGAATTAAAGCATGTATTAAATATGGGAACACAGTGGCACAGTGATAGTGACGAGCTAGTGCCTCGTCCAGAGATTGTTCATGCCTCACGCAAGATGCTTGCTGCGGCATGCGCAACCTTCGATAAAATAATTTATTGCACCAATTCCTGTCCTTCCTTTTCTTTCTCCAAATACCCAATCATCACACAAGCCATTTGTAAGCTGAGAACGCAGATTCTTCAAAACTTTTAAGGGACATTAAAATATCTTCATAGTACGTGTTTAATTATTCTATCCATCTATCCTTCCAGTGTCGCGTCAGCCCCAGCAAGAATACAACGCGTGGCAGGAACAATCCGTGAACAGGGCACCAGCTCCTTGCTGGTGCTGCGACACTGTCCTTAAATGTTTAATTATTAACAATATAGATTATTTAAATGAAGTTAAAGTTTTATCTGTATAATATAATAAACATATTTTGCTGCATTTCATCTTAAAAATGATATTGTCATCATATGTAAATATGCACTAAAGTGGCTCAGGTTGTTCTATATTATAACTGTATTACAAGTTTACGGGTGAGGTAATTGTACTTAAAAGTACAAACAGTTCTACAAGGAGCACTTGGATGGACTGATTAATTGTATTTATAGTTCTTGGGATGAAAGTGTTTCTGAACCACTATGAGAGCAGTTCAAATAGGCAGCATGTGCTTGATGCTGTATACCGATAATTCTCTTTCCGATCAGCTGCTGTAGAGCTGTGATTCCACACTCAGATACAGTGATATAAATACTCAGAGTGCTGCAGTGAGAGTAATATGGAAAAAGATGATCCGCTGTGGCAACCCCTAACGGGAGCAGCTGAAAGAAGAAGAAGAAGGTGCAGTGGATCTAAAAAAGAAAGGAAAACCACAGTGGAACAAGAACACTGCTTTGACACTGGGTGCTGCCAGTTTGCAAAACCGAGTGGAGAACTTGTGTATGCCAGGACTTGAGCTACCATGAAAATGTGCGTGGCTTTATGCCAAATTTAGGTTTTATACATAGCGATTTGAGCGTGGAAACGGGAGTAAGCAACATTTTTGTGCATATGCACTGTTTACACATGAGGCCCTTGTACTGCAGCACTTCTGGCACATTTGGAAGTACTTCCAGAAGATCATCAGGGAGCAACTGGAGCACATCCGGGTGAACTGTAAAAGGGGCCGCCTCACTCCATTCAGGGAGCCGGAGTCAGGAGGCAGAGGACAGAGCTTGCAAGGAGAAGGGCAGAGGAATAGAGGAGAAGAAGAAGGGAAAGAAAAGTACTATGATTTTTTTGTTATTGGTTGTAGCACTGTGTGTGTCGTGCAAAGGCAAAATAAAATGTGTATGATTTGAACTTGTGTATCCTGGTGTCTGTCTGTGATTCGGACTGGTTCGAATTCCACAATATACAGTATATAACACGTCAGATCTCAATGGGAAAAAAAATCATACTGGACATCTATACTGATATAGACAGGGTAATGTGTTGCCACATTGTTTAATGGAAATGAAAATTAGCAACCTACAGAGGGCTGAATTTAAAGACACCCCGAAAGTCAAAGTGAAAAAATGATGCGGCAGGCTAGTCCATTTTGCCGAAATTTCATAGTAGCAACTCAAAATCGTACTCAGTAGTTTTTATGGCCCCCACATGCTTGTTTGCATGCCTGACAAAGTCGGGGCATGCTCCTAAAGAGACGACAGATGGTGTCCTGAGGGATCTCCACCCAGATCTGGAACCAGGGTATCACTGAGCTCCTGAACAGTCTGAGGTGCGACCTGGCCACATTGGATGGACAGAAACATAATGTCTCAAAGGTGTTCTACTGGAGTTAGGTCAGGTGAGTGTGGGGGCCAGTCAATGGTATCAATTCCTTCATCCTCCAGGAACTGCCTGTATATGCTCGCCACATGAGGCCGCGGATTGTCATGCACAAGGAGGAACCCTGGTCCCACTGCACCAGCATAGGGTCTGACAATGGGTCCAAGGATGTCATCCCGATATCTAATGGCAGTCAAGGTGCCGTTGTCTAGCCTGTAGAGGTCTGTGCATCCCTCCATGGATATGCCTCCCCAGACCATCACTGACCCACCACCAAACCGGTCATACTGAGCGATGTTACAGGCAACATAACGTTCTCCAAGGCTTCTCCAGACCCTTTCCGATCTGTCATATGTGCTCAGGGTGAACCTGCTCTCATCTGTGAAAAGCACAGGGTGCTAGTGGTGGACCTGCCAATTCTGGTATTCTAAGGCAAATGCCAGCCAAGCTCCACGGTGCCAGGCAGGGAGCACAGAGCCCACTAAAGGATGTCAGGCCCTCAGGCCAACCTCATGAAGTCTGTTTCTGATTGCTTGGTCAGAGACATTCACACCAGTGGCCTGCTGGAGGTCATTTTGTAGGGCTCTGGCAGTGATCATCCTGTTCCTCCTTGCCTAAAGGAGCAGATACCGGTCCTGCTGATGCATTAAGGACCTTCTACGGCCCTGTCCAGCTCTCCTAGTGTAACTGCCTGTCTCCTGAAATCTTCTCCATGAGACTGTACTGGGAGACATAGCAAACCTTCTGGAAATGGTATGTATTGATGTGCCATCCTGGAGAAGTTGGACTACCTATGCAACCTCTGTAGGGTCCAGGTATTGCCTCATGCTACCAGTAGTGACACTGACCGTAGCCAAATGCAAAACTAGTGAAAAAACAGATGAGGAGGGAAAAATGTCAGTGGCCTCCACCTGTTAAACCATTCCTGTTTTTGGGGGTCATCTCATTGTTGCCTGTTGTTAATTTCATTAACACCACAGCAGCTGAAACTGATTAACAACCCCATCTGTTACTTAACTGACCAGATCAATATCCCAGACGTTTAATTTCCTTGATGCTATACTCTGATTAAAAAGTGTTCCTCTAATTTTTTTGAGCAGTATATATATACCGTTCACATTTTTTTTTATGGATTATTTATTTATTGACAGTTTGGAACACTGCACTTTAGGACATTTGTTTTGTGAATTGTTTTTAATACTTTGCACCTTCCCCTTGCTTCAGGTGTGTTTTGTCCTCATCTGCCACATTCATCTTGGTTATGGCACTGACACTGTCAGGTTCAACAGGCTCCCAAAAGCGAAGTTGACCCACACCATTACATGCATAGCCATGTGTTTTACTATTGTCCACCTGCATATTCTCATTAAGTCTGTCAATCAATAATTTGAAGTAAAACAAAACAAAAAGAAAAAAAATTAACTGATAGAGCCAAACCATGGCTAAACAGAATGACAACAGACAATTTATTTAAGGGAGAAATGTTGTGTTTACTGCCACTGCTTGGTCAGACTGGAGGTGGAGACATCCTGCATGCAGTTTTTTAATGAAAAGAAATGTCAAATGTCAATTTATTTATATAGCACATTTAAAACAACATAGGAATGCTGTGGCCAAAGTGCTTTACAATAATAGAATAAAAGAAAACATACAAATAACACCTCCATGCTTCCATAGGTATGTCATCTGGACCAACGGCCTTTCCATTTTTCATCCTTTTCATAGCTGTCCTTACTTCCTCCTTGCTAATCTGTTGCACTTCCTGGTTCACTATCTCCACATCATCCAACCTCTTCTCTCTCTCGTTCTCTTCATTCATCAGCCTCTCAAAGTACAGTACTCTTTCCATCTGCTTAACACACTCTCCTCGCTTGTGAGTATGTTTCCATCTTTATCCTTTATCACCCTAACCTGCTGCACATCTTTCCCAGCTCGTTCCCTCTGTCTAGCCAATCAGTACCGGTCCTTTTCTCCCTCCTTAGTGTCTAACCTCTCATATAACTCATCATACGCCTTTTCTTTAGCCTTCGCCACCTCTCTCTTCACCTTGTACTCTTGTCTACTTTCTGCATCTCTCTGACTATCCCACTTCTTCTTTGCCATCCTCTTCCTCTGTATACTCTCCTGTATTTCCTCATTCCACCACCAGGTTTCCTTTTCCTCCTTCCTCTTTCCAGATGTCATGCCACGCACCCTTCTTGCTGTCACCCCTACTATATCTGCTGTAGTTTCACAGCTGTCTGGTAACTCTTCACTGCCACCCAGTGCCTGTCTCACCTCCTCCCTAAACTCAACCTTGCAGTCTTCCTTTTTCTACTTCCACCATTTGATCCTTGGCTCTGCCCTCACTCTCTTCCTCTTCTTGATCTCCAGCGTCATCCTACAGACCACCATCCTTTGCTGTTTAACTACACTTTCCCCTGCCACCACTTTGTAGTCTTCAATCTCCTTCAGATCAACTCTTCTGCATAGGATGTAATCTACCTGTGTGCATCTTCCTCCACTCTTGTACATAACATAATGTTCCACCCTCTTCTTCAAATATGTATTCACCATAGCCATGTACATCCTTTTGGCAAAATCCACTATCCTCTGACCTTCTTCATTCCTCTCCTTGACATCATACCTACCCATCACCTCCTCATCTCCACTGTTCCCTTCACCAACATGCCCATTGAAATCCGCTCCAATCACCACTTTCTGTCCCTTGGGTACACTGTTCTTCACTTCATCCAACTCACTCCAAAAGTCTTCCTTCTCACCCATTGCACACCCAACTTGCTGTGCATATGCACTAACAACATTCATCTTCACACCTCCAATTTCCAGCTTTGTAATCATTACTCTGTCTGACACTCTTTTTACCTCCTAAACACTACTGACATATTGTTCCTTCAGAATAACCCCTTCTCCATTTCTCCTCCCATCCACACCATGATAGAACAATTTGAATCCACCTCCGATCCACCAGGCTTTACTCCCCTTCCATTTAGTCTCTTGCACGCACAATATATTAACCTTCCTTCTTTCCATCATATCTGCTCTCTCTCCTTACCAGTCATACTGCCACCATTCAAAGTTCCTACCCTCAGTTCCAATCTCTTTACTTTCCTCCTCTCCTACTGCCTCCAGACATGTCTCCCCCCTATTCTTCTCCTTCTTTTTCTTCGGCCAACAGTAGCCCAATTTCCACCAGCTCCCTGTTGGCTAACATTACTGGTGGCGGTCGTTGTTAACCTGGGGCTCAAACGATCGGGTATGGAAATTTGTATTGATGTCCACATATTGATTTGGCAAAATGTTTACACCGGATGCCCTTCCTAACGTAACCCTCCCCATTTATCCGGGCTGGGGACCGGCACAAAGAAACACACTGGTTTGTGCATCCCCTGTGGTTGGGGATAACATAAATAACATAAAATAAAATAAATAGTAATAAAATATATGAACATAAATAAAATAAATAATAAATAGAAGTAATGTTACATAATCACAATGAGGAAACCATCAGTATTACTGAAGGTCACGGAATGCAAGTGAATAGAAATGAGTCTTTAATCTTGTTTTTGAACAGTTCAGTTGTAGACGACTCCTTCATCTAATGAGGTAAAGAATTCCACAGGCAAGGAGCAGCAGCTGCAAACGCTCTGTCCCCCTAAGTTTTACACTTGGTACGAGGGACAACAAGAGACAACTCACCAGAAGATCTAAGCACTCTAGATGGCTGGTGTAAAGGACACAATTCGGATAAATAGGCAGGAGCAAGCCCATGTAAAGATTTAAACACTAGCAACAAGATTTTAAAATCAATTCGAAAACTGACAGGTAGCCAGTTAAAAGAAGCTAATATTGGAGAAACAGAATCATGCTTTCTTGCCCCAACCAGGAAGCGAGCGGCAGCATTCTTTACCAACTGTAACAGTAAAGGCTTGATCTTACCTAATAGACGAAGCTGGAAAAAGCAACTCTTGACTACAGAATTAATCTGTTTCTCAAAAGAGAGGTTACTGTCAAAGATAACACCAAGACTGCAGAGTTGAGGTTTGCAAAAGAAAGAGAAAGAGCCGAGAAATCCAAGACCAATTTGGGGTTTAGCTGATGGACCCTCTATAATCACCTCCGTTTTATTTTGATTCAGATCAAGAAAATTATTAGCCATCCAGGATCTTAGTTCAGAAAGACAGTTGTGCAGTTGATTTATTGCAGAGTTGTAGACAGGAATATAAACCTGAGTATCATCAGCATAGTAGTGAAAAGAAATGTTAAATTTCCTAAAAATAGCTCCAATAGGGTGAAGGTATATAGAGCATAAAATAGGACCCAAAATGGATCCCTGAGGAACACCATATTTAAGAGGAGCAGTAGATGAAAAAGAGGAATTTAAAGTCACTGAAAAGTGTCTACCAGTTAAATATGACCTGAACCAGTTAAGAGCAGACCCTTTAAGCCCAACAAGATGTTCAAGCTGCAACAACAATATCTCATGGTCAATAGTGTCAAAGGCAGCAGACAGGTCAAGGAGGACAAGGACTGCAGCACCACCTGAGTCAGTAATAATAGAGATGTCATTGAACACTTTTAGGAGGGCCGTCTCAACACCATGATAACGCCTAAAGCCAGATTGGTAGATCTTAAATAAATTATTGGAGTTAAGGTGATCAACCAATTCATCATAAATAATTCTTTCTAAAATTTTAGCCAGAAATGGCAGTTGGAAAATCGGGCGAAAATTTATCTAATTCTGCCTTTTTTAGACAGGGACGCACCACAGCATATTTAAAAAATGAGGGCACAGATCCCTCACTAATAAAATCATTGATAATGGCTAGTAAAGATGGATCTAAAACATTAAAGGCTCCCACTACAAGGCGTGGTGATGCAATATCAAGAGGACAGAGAGCTGGTGTAAGGGTGTCAATAGTTCTTTTTAACTGTGAAAGTGAGACAAGATCAAAAGATTCCAAGACGATGCACTGTTTAACAATAGGAAGTTCATAGCCAGTTTGAACAATGCTACAGCGGATAGTATCAATTTTGCTGACAAAGAATGAAAGAAACTGCTCACATGAATGAACAGTGCTATTTAATCCCATCACAGAATGAGGGTGAATGGCCGCATTGTTTGAATTAAATAAGACCCTAGGATTCTTAGAATGACGGGATACTAAATCAGCAAAGAAATCTTGTTTAGTTTTATTAGCTGCAGCCTGGAAGTTGAATAGAGAAGTCCTAAAAATCTGCTTAGAAACAATCAGACCATCTTTTTTCCAACGCCGTTCCACAGTTCGACAAGCGCAGCGCAGCGATCGTGTTGTTTCATTTAGCTAGGGAGCAGGTCTTCCCTTATTACAGCGTATCTTGAGCGGAACAATTGAGTCTGAAACCGTTTTACAAGAAGAATAAAATTTTAAGACAGAATCATCGATGCCATCATTTTGGACATGCAGATCAAGACTAGAGAATATGGAAACATAACTTGGCAGGTCTCATCATATTGTGTACTGATAGATAGACAGATACACACACAAACACACAAATTATGGTCTGAAAACATGCCAGAATGAAAAAAAGGAATAGAATTAAAACGAAAGAAAAACTGACTTGGCAGCTACAATCACAGTCATGTTGAGGCATTTTGCAGGTGTATTGCTGTCGGTATAAAGGAGCTTCAGTAGTGTTTTTTGACACACTTCTTTTGAATAATTTGTTATCTGAAAGTCCTCTTTGTGAGTGAGTCACAGAGAAGAGGTGCAGCATTATTCATATAGGCACTCCGTTTAGTTTTAATCTTCTCCTTTGCTACCACCTCCAGGGAGTCCAGACTGTGTCCCATAACTGAGCCTGCTTTTTAAAAACCTTTGTACATTCAGTGGGCCTATTTTGAAGTAATGTTACTGGCTCAGCACACCAAAGTGTAAAATTCAGTTCAAAATTGTACTGGCCATCACAGAGTTGTAGAAGATGTGAAGGATGTCATTAACCACATTAAAGGAACACAGTCTCCTGAGAAAAAGACAATATAGATAGTACACACTCAACAATAAAGCTCCTTCACTTTCCAAAACTGATTTAGGTGTAACTGCAAATAACCATGCACAGTGCATTTGCAGAAGTGTTGGAGGAACTAATGGAAGTAAATTAATCCATTTTCCAAGCTTTAAATGAGTACAAGAAACTTTTCAATTTCATTGATAACCCTTTCAATGTAACTGTTACCACTCTGACCCCAGTCATTACACAGCTTTGTCCTATGTACTGTGCTACATTTGAAAATGAAGTACTGGAGTGACAGACAAATGACATCCTGGAAGCTGAGTTCAGAACAGTTGTTGGCCATTTCTGGAGCATTATCTCAGAAGAAGACTATACTACTGTGAAACAGTGTGTGCAAAAGGTAATGTCAGCACAGATACATGTGTATCTGCATTTTCTACAATAAATGCCACAACATAGAAACAAACAGAATGACCAATGAATACCTCAGCTGTGTTATCAGGATTGGAACAAGTACAACTATAAAAATGTTACTTACACACTTCCCACAATTCACATTTAAGGTAGGCCTGGTGTAATATGCACTGCAATATTTGTTTGACTGCTTATTAAATTTGATATACTGGACCATAAAAGACATGTCTCAGTCAAACCCTGATTGACAAGAACAGTTATTTATTGCTAGTTTAGATACATATGCTGAATGTTAATTGTGTTTGGTATTCAGCTCTTTTCTTGATGCTGCTCCACTAATGTAGCTCACTGGATAAAAAACAATGAGGAAGACTAGTTTAGGTGCTTACTGTTATGTGTGTAAGCACTCAGTGCTTGTACTTATTAAAGTAGCACTATACAAGAATAAATTGAAATGAACTAAAAAATCATGGTTTTGATGGTACAATAATGATCACCCTACACAAACATGGAAAAAAATTAAACAACCAACCATAACTACAGCATTCTTTATTTAGGGTATATGCATCACAACAGGCTGAATTAAGCCGTATCACACTCTTCCAACACAATATCAAAGTTAATGAACACTGCTGAGTATAAAAAGGCAAAGCAACTACTCACATCTTACTATACTGATCTTACCAGGAACCATACAACACAGCAACAAGTCACCAAATTGACGACCACCACCAAAAAAAAAGCTTTACTGCATATTGTATTGTATTTGTTTCAATCAGAGGATATTATTTCCTGCCAAATTCAATACAAAGAATTCAAATACACTTCTGAGTCTGTTACTAAAACCACAAGGAAAAGTCCTGTCTCCTTTTTTCTTTACACCAGGTCATGTCACTTGCAGAATTTCTTAGATGATTCTGCACTTATAGGGTGTATCAGTAAAGAGAATGAGACAGAGCCTAGGAGTCAGGAGGAGAACATTTGTTGACGTATGGGCTCATTAAAAGAAGTCTGACTGCATTCTCGGTACCATTTCTTGCATACTGAAGTGTCAGCATGGCACTGCCAGATGTAAACACTAGTGTGGAGAGTCGCTCTCATACTAAAGTGTGTAAAGTAAGTGTTATATCAAGAAACATAATCACAAACAGAACTTTGCACGATACCTTGGCAAGCTCGGCATGCCGTGCTGTCTCATTGAAGGACATGCATGTGGCAGATTCACTGGCAGGATGACGGCTGACCTCCTGCTGCATCCAAACGGTGCCATCTTTTGCCTTTACACCTGGTGCAGCTGCGTTGTTCTTATGTGTGAGTGGACGTTTCTTGCGGGGAAGGCTTCTGTTCTCATTCTCCAATGTAGAACCCTCATCCTCATCTGAGTTCACCTCTATTGTAGCACGCCTTTATTTGAAAACAGCAGTGTCTGATTGGGGGAAGCATGAACATGACTGAGAGAATAAAACTGAATAAAAAAAAATTGCAAACCTTTACAAGTACCATAAATTTACACCAGCTGTTACAGACTCAACTCAAATGTATGTTTTTATTCTATAGTAATAGTAACAATAAGAGCAGCTAATCTACTCAAAACGGTAATTTTAGGAAGTGCCTGGAAACGAACATGCAACCTCTTGATTATGAGTCAGCAGTTCTTACTGCTGCACCACCCAAGCAGTTGTGTCACTGTTGTACCCTAACCTGATTTCTTTTTCTTTGGTTATATCTATACTAATAAAAGGCAAAGCCCTCACTGACTCACTCACTCCACTAATTCTCCAACTTCCCGTGTAGGTAGAAGGCTGAAATTTGGCAGGCTTATTCCTTACAGCTTACTTACAAAAGTTAAGCAGGTTTCATTTCGAAATTCTACACGTAACGGTCATAACGCTCGACAACGTCTGCCATGTTGAACTTTCTTATTTATAGCCCCATCTTCACAAAATTTGGTAGGCGGCTTCCCTGCACCAACCGAAACCGATGTACGTACTTATTTTGGTGGTATGACACCTCTGTCGGCTGCCATATTGTACTTTCCAACGTCACTAATTCTCCAACTTCCCGTGTAGGTAGAAGGCTGAAATTTGGTACTTATTTCGGTGGTATGATGCCACTGTCGGCCTCCATATTAAACTTTTCAACAGTCTTTGTTACTTATGGGACCATCTTCAAGAAATTTGGTACGCGGGTTCCCAACGCTAACTGATTCCTACTTACGTACATATATACGTCCATAGCCGGCAGCTCGGTCACCGTGTGA
The DNA here is from genome assembly GCF_016835505.1 of Polypterus senegalus. Lineage (NCBI taxonomy): Eukaryota > Metazoa > Chordata > Cladistia > Polypteriformes > Polypteridae > Polypterus > Polypterus senegalus. The sequence continues at coordinate 205,288,397 of NC_053156.1, read as the reverse complement.
GGCGGTGTTGGGTCCCCCATCCCAACGCCTCCCATGTTGTTGGCTGCCTGCCTATATAAGGCCGTCCGTCACTCCAGTCTCTACATTCCCTTCCTTGCTACACCACGGGATTCATGTCTCCCTGCTGATAACTACAGCCTTTTAATTTAATCCATGGCTTCTCCGCTGTTTTATTGTTCATTTATTACGATTATAGTTATTGTGTAGGTATTTTAGACTTACTTTACATTGTTCAGGTACCCATTTCCTTTATCATTACAACCGTACCCCCATTACCATGTCTATTGAGGTGATCACCATCGATCAAAGAACTGTCACTTACTGAGTGGTTTCCATGCCCGGAGATGGCACCTGCCTTTTCCATTCTCTTTGTTACATATTGCACGGCCATATCAGGCTCACTCTTGATATCCGGAGGAACACCGTGTCTTATGTATTGAATGACTGGGACAGGTTCAAGGTGTGGACTGATGACGGTACAGGAGATAATTATACTACACAGGAGCACTATAAGAGAGAAATGCTTAAACCCTTCACCTATGGTTCTGCATGTGAGTTGATGGCTGCCACTAAATTGTTCGGTTGTCGCTTTCAAGTGTACCGAAATGGCCAAATATTTTACACCTTTGGACAACCACCAATGCCTCTTAAACATCTTAGATTCACAGGTGACGATTTGAGTAGTGTACACTTTGATGTTTATGAATGTTTAAACTCTCAAAAGCTGGATGTGAAGTTATCGATGAAACCGATTGTATACTTACAACGCTTGACAGATGTCAAATGTCTCTTCAACACAAGTCCTACAAATACTGTCGTAATTGAAACAAACCATGAAACTCAAACCGATTATGACAGCAGCAATCCAAGCTGTGAGATTTGAAACAAGATTACTTTTCACATGGCCAACTGTACGTTGCATGCTCAAGAGTAAGCTCAGCGCACAGCTTGGTCATATTACAATCAGAGGGCCGAACTCACAATGTGGTATACAAAGAGATCGATAACAAATAATTATTGGTATATTTTCCCTCAGTTTAAAAAGGTTAAATTTTCTTCTAAATAAAAATTTTAAGGCAGTACTTCGCCGCTGCAAAGCGCGGGAATTTTGCTAGTTCTTGAATAAAAGAGCACTTGTTTTCTTATGCTTGTGTGTATTTGATATTTGGACTTTAGTCTTCACACATTATATACTTCATGTCAAAATTTTGTCATTACAGTAGTACTATAACATGAAAAAAGTTTCTGTTTTAGGGATGTGTTCAACATTTCCTGGCATCCTTCATTTACCCAGATTGTTGTAGACACAGATCACACATGAAATGCATGTGTTCCAAATAACAATGTATTATTTACCCTATACAACTCCAGGCACCTCGCACCGAGATAAACACACGTGAGCTGGGAGAACTTTTTGTCCAAGTTCAGCTACAGCGGTGGGGGGATGGGATAGCAGTCTGCTTGCTGCTTGTGCTGATCAACACATTTGCAAAACAAAAGACACTAATGGAGAAGTGTGAAGGAATTTAAGGTGGCCTGAGATTACGAGTTTTTTCATAGGCTTCAGGGCAGGGATTGTTGTGTTAAAAGGGGAGTCTCAGTAATGGGGTACCTTCTGGACCCGTGGAAGAAGTTGAAATGAGGACAATAAAGACAAAACTGAGTGCTATTATGAACAATGCTGTACATCCTCTGTCTGACACACTAACACAGAGAGCTTTCAGTCAACAAGCTATTCAGCAGAAATGTGTCAAGAAACGTTACTGGGACTCCTTTGTACCAACAGCAATGCGTCTGCATAATGCCTCACCGTGACTGTGACAGCCAAGACAAAAGTTTACTTTCTTTTTAATTTTCTTGCTTTATTGTCATTCTGGTCTGTGATCAGACTTGAGTGTCTATGTATATGTATCTATTTACTTACTTATCTACCTTTTTATGTGTTTATTTATTTAAAGAGCTTCTGCAAAAAGCCAAATTTCCCCCTGGGGACAAATAAATAAATAGATTTATCTTCTATCTATCTATCTCTCTGTCCTAGAGCCTTTGCCGACCTGAGAAACGATGGGTTTGCTTTTTTAAACTAAAATCCATGGGAACCCTACCAATTTGTAGAAGCAGGATCACAGTAAGACAAAAGATTTTTTGAAAAGACCATTCAGAAATACTTTATTTACTTGATATCACTTTCATAACAGCTGAATTGAAGTGTTGTTGATTGTAGCACTTTTAAAAGCCTAACTATAGAATAAGTTTACAGAAGTCCAGTTGTAATGTCATGTCATCTCTTGACACATGACGAAATGGTGTGGAGAAGAACTTTTGTCCAGACTGTTATACCCATTAAAAACACTTCTTGAATATGCTTGATAAATACTTAACATTGTAAAAATTGACATAAAATCTAAAGAAAGATTTGGGATACCAAAGGATAATTGCACTTTGCTGTTTGAGAGGCAAAGGATTACTTTTAGAATGTGCACCAAATTCAGAGCCAGGTCAAAGATACAGTTCTTCATCCGAGTGAACAACTTTTGACCTATAGAGCAAAAAGACAGATCAGTTTCACCTTTGGTTCCTAAAACCATCCTTCTTTGTTTTTCCATTTTATGTTGGTTCTTGTAAGAGTATCAAAATAGTCCTACTAATTATATGCTGTAAATTTTGCTTCTGAATAAGCAATTTAGTTTGTTCAACATTTAAAAAAATGTCTCAGAGAGAAAACCCCAGGAAAGAAATGGCACATCCATTCTTCTTGACATGTAGTAAGAAAACCCAGAGTACTTTAAGAAGAACCCCACACACATATATAAAGAACATGAAAAGTCCACACAGACAATGACCAAACAAGGATTCAGACACAGGCTCCTATGGCTGCCAAGCAGCAACACTACCAATGGTGCTGCCTGATTAATTTAACAGTTGTATTGAAAATCAAATATGGTTACTTAAGCTTTTTATTAAAATGCATAAATTTTGGCATAGCCATGCGACTATTTAAACAATGTATCAATGCACGTTAGTCTTTATGCCCAAAACATTTAAATTCTTTGTTAAATAATCTTTAAATTGTGTGCTGCCATGCCCATTTCTGTTATCATTGCAGTAATGCAGATGTTTGTTTTCAAAGTAATGACATTTCACAGTACTTTCTAATTGGGAGTACTACAAGATAAGAATCATCCCAACTGATTGAATGCATCCATAGCGGAGTTTTAAGAGTTAGGGAGATAATTGCATTTCTGATTGAATTCAAAGCCTCATTTATGCATATTTATCAGCTACTTATTTGGTCTTTACTTGTTTCGCAGTGCTGAGACTTTCAAAAGAAGCACCATCTGTGTCCCTTATTCATAATGAATGTCATATATCCTTAGTTACACATACTGTATATGACTGTACATTAAAATGTTTTTAAACTAAAGGCACCAGCATTTGGCTAGTGGTGATATTATAAACTTGATGTTGTTTTAAAAGTTAATTGCCTGAATAAGATGCATACCACTGTATAATAAGTAACAGTTGAGACAAAAAACAGAATTATTAATTATTTTAACAAAGTGGCTACATATAAACATATCTTCTGAAAGTCCTCAACTCCTTATTCACTGCAAATAATCTGTAAAGTTTTAAGTCTATTTATGTGATTTTAATTACTGAAGACTTTCCTAAAGTGGGTAAAAATATATACTATTTTATGTGTACAATGTCAGACTGAAAAGGGGTATATGTATTAATATATTTTGACTAGGAAACATTGGTGGTTTCTAATGCAAAAAATTATACTTTCTCATAAATATTAATTATCATGATGTGGGATCAGCTGACACTCAAGTGGGCCTACTGCAAGTCTTACCTCACACACATTTATATGACTCCATCTCCACCATCCATCCATCCATCCATTTTCTAACCCGCTGAATCCGAATACAGGGTCACGGGGGTCTGCTGGAGCCAATCCCAGCCAACACAGGGCACAAGGAAGAAACCAATCCTGGGCAGGGTGCCAACCCACCGCAGCCATCTCCACCACACTTCTTAAATTCTGCCTTCATGCCATAATCCCAAACTGTTACATCTGACCTTACTCTTATTCTATGTTAATTAATGTTGACTTATGTTTATCTTTTATTGTGTCTTCTATTTATCTATTCATTTTGTAAAGTACTTTGAGCTACATTTTTTTGTATGAATATGTGCTATATAAATAAATGTTGATTGATTGATTGATTGTTACGACAATAATAAATACATCCCTTGACACTGGCTTTGTGCCAGCTACTTTTAAAATCACTTCTGCAACCCCAGTGTTAAAAAAGTTCTGGTCTTGATGCTGACAGTCTTAACAATTTTCGGCCTCATTCTCACTTGCCTTTTTTGTCAAAAGTTCTCGAGTGTGTTTGATGGAACCCTTTCAGTCTGGTTTTAGAGTGCAGCATAGATGTAAATCTGCCCTGCTTTGAGTAAACAATGATTTGCTTATGGCAGCAGACTCTGGACAAACCAGCATATTAAATCTGTTAGATCTTAGTGCAGCATTTGACACTGTCAGACATGGCATTCTAATGTCCAGAATGGAGAACATGCTGGGTATCTCTGGCACTGCTCTCCAGTGGTTTAAGTCCTATCTGACTAACAGGCAAGAGTTTGTTAGTCATGGCAACAGCAGATCCACCTCAGTGCCAGTTACACACGGGGTTTCTCAGGGTTCTGTCCTCGGACCTTTGGTCTTCTGTGTCTATATACTTCCCCTTGCCCATTTCATTTGTAGCCATGGTCTGGGTTATAATTTTTATGCAGATGATATTCAACTCTATTTCAATGTTAAAAGTGAAACTGCATCAAAGCTTTCTCAGATCACATCTTGCCCCAGTGAAATTAAAACCTGAATGGAGCAGAACTTTTTAAAATTAACTTGCAACAAAATTGAATACCTGCAAATTGGAACTAAAGAGCAATTTAAGAAAATTAGCTCTTTCTCAGTCAGTTTTGACGATGATCTCATCAGACCTTCTTGCGATACAAGGAATCTTGGTGTCATTTTTGATTCCTCCCTTTCTTATTCCACCCACATAAACCACATTAAAAAACTTTCTTACTTTCACCTCTGTAACATATCCAGTTCATTTCTCTTCTTTTCTAATGCTGAGAAATGTGACCAAACTTTTATTGCATACCGCATCGATTATTGTAACTCCCTACTGGCAGGTGCCACTTCTAATCTTATATCATGGCTCCAGTTGATTCAAAACTCTACCTCAAAAGACCTCTACCTCTACTTCAAACGTCCTAACGCAAACCAGCAACAGTGATCACTTAACACCTATTCTGCTTTGCCTTTACTGGCTACTTGTGTCTTACAGGACTGAATATAATATACTCTTATTAACACTAGAATTACCAGAGCCTACGAAAAAACTCGTAATTCCGTCCCACCTTAAATCGCTTCTTAAAATCGTTCACAGCTCTCCACCAGCGTCTTTTGTCATCTAAATGTGCTGATAAAAATCAGGCTGCAAGCAGACGGCTATTCCATCCCCCCACCGACTTAGAACGTGCACAAACTTCTCCCACCTCATGCCTTGATTGATTATCTGGGAGTGAAGTGGAGTTTTAGAGTGGAAAGAATAGATCATTATTTGGAATACACGCATTTCACGTGTGTTCCGTTTCTACAGTAATCCGTGTAAACACATTTTTAAAACAGAAACGTTTTTCATATTGTAGTAGTAAATGACAAAATGTAAGCATAAACTATATAATGTATGAAGCCTAAAGTCCAAATATCAAACACTTTCACAAAAGGTACACATATAACAGAACAAGTATGCTTTTATTCAAAAATATAACTGCAGAAAAAAGCCACCTTAGCATGCCATATTGACACGTACATACTGTAGCTGACACAGTAGCATAATGGTATCAGCCGCTGACTAGTATCCAAAAGGTCATGAGTTTGATCCCACATGGCTCAGTTTTGAGAAGTAAACTGCTCTTATTCTTACTATTTTAGAATAAAAACATGCATTTGATTTCAGTGTGTAACAGCCAGTAATTTATGATACTTGTAAAGGTTAGTTTTTTTTATTCACTTTTCATTCTCAGTCTCAGTCGTGTTCAGGATCCTTCCCTACCCCCCATCTGAGAATGCTGTTTTCACATAAAGATGTGCGTGGCTCTGCAGCGTACTTATGACTGCATTCTCGTACCAATGCTTGCGAACTGAAGTGCCTGCGTGCACTTTTCGTGGCATTACACGTCTATTTTTTTTAGCATGCCCGTGTCGCTCAAACACAGGAACATATGTTGGTGTACAAGAATAAAAAACAAGTGCACTTTTATTCTAGACTATAAGTGAAGAAAAAATAAAGCAAGTTACAGTAGGCGGTTGATACGACAGCTTGCGTGGTGCAATGCTAAGAACTGCTGATTTCCGATCCGTGCTATATAAAATCATCACATTCAAATATTAACAATTTCCACACACCCTTCCTACATTCACGACATGTGTACTTGTTGCAGTGTACACATCTCTCTGGGCTATGGTTCCTGTTACACTGAATGAGCACCTGACTCATGATTGTACTTTCTTCCCTATATAAATAACATTCGAGTATAGCGCGTCTCCAAATAAATCACATTTGAGTTATAGCGCGTTTTTATGTGAAAACAGCACTGTCAGATTGGGTGGGGGGGGAGATCGTGAACGCGACTGAGAGAATGGAACTGAATAAAAAAAAAAGACTGAAATCAAATGTATGTTTTATTCTAAAATAGTTAAGTACATGCAATATTATTTGAAAACGAACAGCGTCAGATCGGGCGCATATTCAAACCCGATCTGACGCTGTTCGTTTTCAAATAATATTGCATTAGTGCGATGATGTTTTTACATATATTGTCTCTTTCATTCATCTTGCGATTTGTAATCAGTGGCCGCGTGTTTTTTCCCCGATCTTGCCAGTTCGCACATGTTGCTGTATGGTGCTGTTTCTTTTGTACTCCAGGACAGAATAGTACAGAGCAGTAAGTTCAGCGCTATATGCAATCAGACAGAAAAACAGGCAGAGAAGGCACTAGATATATAAATAAACAGGGAAGGCACTGTATAATAGATATATAAAAAACAGCTAAGGGGATAGATATATAGATAGGTAGGAAGGAAAGGCACTATATGATAGGCAGACAGGGAAGCTCCTATATAATAATAAAATTACTGTTATTACTATGTAGATAGACAGGGAGTTCAGCGTCAGCGTGTATTCAAACCCGATCTGACGCTGTTCGTTTTCAAATAATATTGCATGTACTTAACTATTTTAGAATAAAAACATACATTTGATTTCAGTCTTTTTTATTCAGTTCCATTCTCTCGTCGCGTTCACGCATCCCCCCAATCTGACAATGCTGTTTTCACATAAAGACACGCTATAACTCAAATGTGATTTATTTGGAGACGCGCTATACTCGAATGTTATTTATATAGGGAAGAAAGTACAATCATGAGTCAGGTGCTCATTCAGTGTAACAGGAACCATAGCCCAGAGAGATGTGTACACTGCAACAAGTACACATGTCGTGAATGTAGGAAGGGTGTGTGGAAATCAGCAGTTCTTAGCAATGCACCACGCAAGTCGTATCAACCGCCTACTCTAACTTGCTTTATTTTTTCTTCACTTGTAGTCTAGAATAAAAGTGCACTTGTTTTTTATTCTTGTACACCAACATATGTTCCTGTGTTTGAGCGACACGGCATGCTAAAAAATAGACGTGTAATGTCACGAAAAGTGCACGCAGGCACTTCAGTTCGCAAGCATTGGTACGAAAATGCAGTCATAAGTACGCTGCAGAGCCACGCGCATCTTTATGTGAAAACGGCATTCTCAGCTGGGGGGTAGGGAAGGATCCTGAACACGACTGAGACTGAGAATGAAAAGTGAATAAAAAAAAAAAAAAACTAACCTTTACAACCATGTGGGATCGAACTCATGAGCTTTTGAATACCAGTAAGCGGCTGATACCATTATACTACTGTGGCAGCTGCAGTACGTACGTATCAATATGGCATGCTAAGGTGGCTTTTTTCTGCAGTTATATTTTTGAATAACAGCATACTTGTTCTGTTATATGTGTACCTTTTGTGAAAGTGTTTGATATTTGGACTTCAGGCTTCATACATTATATAGTTTATGCTTACATTTTGTCATTTACTACTACAATATGAAAAACGTTTCTGTATTAAAAATGTGTTTACACGGATTACTGTAGAAACGGAACACACGTGAAATGTGTGTATTCCAAATAATGATCTATTCTTTCCACTCTAAAACTCCACTTCACTCCCAGATAATCAATCAAGGCATGAGGTGGGAGAAGTTTGTGCACGTTCTAAGTCGGTGGGGGGATGGAATAGCCGGCTGCTTGCAGCCTGATTTTTATCAGCACATTTAGATGACAAAAGACGCTGGCGGAGAGCTGTGAACGATTTTAAGAAGCGATTTAAGGTGGGACGGAATTACGAGTTTTTTCGTAGGCTCTGGTAATTCTAGTGTTAACCTACAAAACTTTAAGCGGCCCTGCACCGGACTACATTAGCGACCTTCTCCATCACTATGCTCCTGTTTGCCCGCTAAGGTTCTCTGATTCTGGCAATCCTGTGCCCCACACTAACCTGCCCAGACTTTGGAATGACCTCCTTAAATTAATTAGATCAGCTGACTCAATTCATTCTTTTAAAAAACAACTTAAAACGCATCTGTTCAGGAAGGTGTTTGCTTAACTTAACCTGACATTCTGCCCCCTCTTTCAGTCTTTCTCTCGGTCTAGATGCTCAGGATAATTTGTGTGTGTGCTATATCAAAAATAATGTTATTTGCTAGGATTTTCTTTTAGTATTGAATTTAGAATTATTCTCTGGCTTATTGTCTTTTATTCTGTTTAATGCTTTAGATAGATAGATAGATAGATAGATAGATAGATAGATAGATAGATAGATAGATAGATAGATAGAAATCTGTTTTAGTGTTCTATTCAGAAAACATTTGTATCCAATGGTACATATGCCTGCTGTTTCTTTATGAGGCTCTGTGAAGCACCTTGAGCATGACACTATATAAAGAAAAATTATTATTATTATTTTTATTAATGAACACAGGGACCTGGTATAATGTAGGAAAATGGCAAGGGGGTACAGGTCAACTGAGTGAATGAGGAATGGTGTAAAAAGGAGCATATTACAACTAAACCTAAACTGTATTATTAAAACATTGAAATAATGGCTTTAGGAACTTGTCCACATTATCTCCCTAGGGAGACGTCCTTCCGATTAATGTTTATATCCCTCCTCTATAAATAGGGGACTCAGCAATAGAAATGATTTCCTCTGTTATCAACACTCTATTTAGGAATCATTCTTATTGTACAGTTTTAATATAACTCCAACCATGTGAATTTGGAAGGAATATTGACAAATTTCCATGTAGTAACAGGGAGGAACTATGTAAGAAAGAGCAGAGTAGACTTTATGAGTCACCTAAGGAGACTGCATTCCTTTATTGTGTAGTGATATCCTTGATATTTCCTACAAATCTGAGATAGCCAGTATGGTTTTCTATAATTGTAATGTGCTGGACTGGTAATACCACTTCAAGAAAGACCCACCAAAATGTATTTTCAAACCGAGAAAAGAATCAACACAAAGCTGATGTACAATTTGAACAATGCTGCACATCCTCTCTTTTACACATTTATTAAGTACCTTTAGTCAATGCATTATTTAACAAAAATATGTCAAGAAATGCTACTGTGGAAACTTCATACAAACAGCAATAATGTTTCACTATGACTTTTTTCCATTTTTTTTTTTTGTAATTTTGTTTATTTGAATGGGTTTTTGCTGCTTGTTTGTAATAATATTTTTAGCATCCGTAAAAAAATTACATTTCTCCTTGAAACAAAAAATACTATATATTGACCTATATATCTATTTAAAATTAGGTTATAAAATCAGTGAAATTCTTTCTTTTAATTATATGATATATTCATTATGCTTTCAATAAATTCTGTGAAACTAAAAAGAATGATTGCATCTCTGATTTATTCCAACATCCCATCTTCCTTAACAGGTTCAATGTATTGGAGCAATCTGAGGTGTGATTCAGGAAGTACTGACACACAATTACAAGTGCCTCAGGAGATGACAAGTAAAATATTTCATTAGGAAAATTGCCATTATCATGTGCTCTCCTCACCATTCTTTCCAACTTCTCTTATTTTTTCTTGTTCATCCTACCATGTTATTCAGCACAGCTTCTTTTATGCTATTACAACATCCATGCCTCAACTCCTCTGCAGATTTTTATGTACATATCTCCATACAGATCAGAGTTGCAACAGTATTTATAAATGTTAATATAAAACATGTGGAATATATATACTTATGAATTTGAGATGAATTATCTTAAACAATTCAAATTCAAACCAAAAATAAATTCACCAATAAGCGCTGAATATGAGTCTATTAGGACTCAGGCGCCGCCGCAAGTGGCAGCCTTTTCAGCAGCTCCGTGTATGACTTTATCTTTCTACCTTTTCCTCTATTTTTCTCTATTTCACTGATCACTCCTACCACTTTCTTTTATGTGGACTCCTTCCCTGGACAATTTTTACTACTTTTTACTACTTGGACATGGATTTTTACACGCCGAGACTCGTCTATTCAGGTAGTCAACTTGAAGCGCTGAGAACAAAAGCTCTTGCTGGTGTGGTTCCCTATTTTCCCGACAAGGTAAGAAGGTCGTATCATGGCAGCAGAGCCAGCGCTATGATAAAAGCCAAGTGGCTAGCGAGAAAGTGGTGCTACAAGCCTTTGGTGCCTTCTATGATCCTGGGAAATGTAAAATCACTTCCAAATAAGATCGACGAACTGGCTGCGCTGGTGAAAAATGTCAGGACCTACAGAGAATGCAGTTTGTTGTGTTTTTGTAAAATTTGGCTAACAACTAACATCTTAGATGCTAACGTGGAGCTACCCGGGTTTAGCACAGTTAGAGCGGACAGAGACACAAGTATCTGCAGGAAGCGGAAAGGAGGAGGACTCACACTCTATGTGAATACAAGGTGGTGCAACTTTGGACTTGTAAACGTTAAAATCTCCACTTGCTGCAGGAACATCGAACTGTTGGCCGTAAGTCTGCGTCCCTACTACTTGCCCAGAGAGTTTCGACACATCATTGTTGTTACTGTTTACATCTCTACTCGGGCGGACGTGGAGACAGAAGGTGATATCATTCATTCTGGTGTTGCTAAACTACAAACACAGCGCCCCGAGGCGCTTGTGCTAATCGCTGGAGACTTTAACCATGTGACGCTGGACAAAACAATACCTGCCCTCTCCCAGTACGTGGATTGTAACACCTGGGGAAATAGGACTATTGACCTACTGTATGCAAATTTTAAAGACGCATACAGCGCCACCCTGCTGCCTGCGCTTGGGAAAGCGGATCATAACCTGGTTCTGCTTCAGCCTCACTACAAGCCAAGAATGAGGGAACTACCTACAATCACACGCTCATTCAGGAAGTGGTCCCCTGAGACAGAGCAGGCTCTGAGAGACTGCTTTAGAACTACGGACTGGGATATCCTGCAGGGATCAATAGTGAGAATATTGAGGAGGTTGTTGACTGCACTACTGACTACATCAACTTCTGTATGGACATTTTAGTTCCAGTAAGAACAGTACGCTGCTATGCTAACAACAAGCCATGGATTACAAGTGACATCAAGGGCCTTTTGAACCAGAAGAAAAAGGCTTTTAAAGGCGGTGATCAGCATAAGTTTAAGCGCGTGGAGAAGGAACTCCGAGTCCACCTCAGGGTGGCGAAGGAGCAGTACAGGAGAAAGCTGGAGCAGAAATTGCAGAATAACATCATGAAGGAAGTGTGGGATGGGATGAAGATCATCACTGGCTGCAACTTGAAGCGGGGTGCCACCATCGAAAGAGACGTGGAGAGAGCAAACCAGAAGAACAACTTCTTTAACAGGTTTGACCACCCTCACCCACTCTCACCTTGGAGTACTGAACCCTCCACCCATCCTTCTGCTGATAACAGCATAGGAGAGGGTTTCCCCCAACCCACAATTACAGCAGCCCAGTTAAGCAGATAGCTGAGGAGACTTCGTGGCAGCAAAGCAGTGGGTCCAGATGGAATATCGCCACGACTGCTGAAGGCCTGTGCGTTGGAGTTGGGGAGTCCTTTACAGAGCATCTTCAACCTCAGCCTGGAAGGTATTACGTCCTAGTGAGCTGAATGACTTCTAGCCTGTCGCTCTGATGTCACATATGATGAAGACCATGGAGTGGCTGCTGCACCACCTGAAGCCACAGGTCCACCACGGCCTCGACCCTCTGCAGTTCGCATACCAGGAGAAGGTGGGAGTGGAGGATGCCATCATCTATATGCTACACCGATCCCTCTCCCACTTGGACTGAGGCAGCAGTGCTGTAAGAATTATGTTTCTGGACTTCTCTAGCGCCTTCAACACCATCCAACCTCTGCTCCTTAGGGACAAGCTGACAGAGATGGGAGTAGATTCATACCTGGTGGCATGGATCGTGGACTATCTTACAGACAGACCTCTGAATGTGCATCTCGGGAACTGCAGGTCTGACATTGTGCTCAGCAACACAAGAACACCGCAGGGAACTGTACTTTCTCCGGTCCTGTTCAGCCTATATACATCGGACTTCCAATACAACTCGGAGTCCTGCTATGTGCAAAAGTTCGCTGCTATCGTGGGATGCATCAGGAGTGGGCAGGAGGAGGAGTATAGGAACCTAATCAAGGACTTTGTTAAATGGTGCCGCTACAACTGAACACCAGCAAAACCAAGGAGCTAGTGATGGATTTTAGGAGGACCAGGCCCTTCATGGACACCGTGATCATCAGAGGTGACAGTGTGGAGAGGGTGAAGACCTATAAATACCTGGGAGTGCAGCTGGATGATAAATTGGACTGGACTGTGAATACTGATGCTCTGTGTAAGAAATAACAGAGCCGACTATACTTCCTTAGAAGGCTGGCGTCTTTCAACATCTGCAATAAGATGCTGCAGATGTTCTATAAGACGGTTGTGGCGAGCGCCCTCTTCTACACGGTGGTGTGCTGGTGAGGCAGCATAAAGAAGAGGGACGCCTCATGCCTGGACAAACTGGTGAGGAAGGCAGGCTCTATTGTAGGCATGGAGCTGGACAGTTTGACATCCGTGGCAGAGCGATCGGCACTGCGGCTCCTGTCAATCATGGAGAATCCACTGCATCCACTAAACAGTATCATCTCCAGACAGAGGAGCAGCTTCAGTGACAGACTGCTGTCACCGTCCTGCTCCACTGACATACTGAGGAGGTCGTTCCTCCCCCACACTATGCGAATCTACAGTTCCACTCAGGGGGGATAAACATTAATATTATATAAAGTTATTGTCTGTTATACCTGCATTTTTATCACTCTTTAATTTAATATTGTTTTTTATCAGTATGCTGCCGATGGAGTATGTGAATTTCCCTTTGGGATTAATAAAGTATCTATCTATCTATCTATCTGAATAGACAAATGTGGAGAAATTACCTCAAACACTTCCAAAACTACAAAAGCTGGTCTTTTTATTCTTTCCTTCAGCGCCAATGCAGAATCCCTTTGTATAAAAACTGAGGGAGCAGTATGTTCCAGGGAATAATATCCTCTTATTGCTCCCCGCGGCAGCAAGCCTGACTTGAGGACAGAGGTAATTTGCACACAAGTCACCACTTGATGACCCCATCTATAAATGTTTAACTGCTTGTGCAATGGATGCTGCTGTCAGAATATTAGGCTAAAACACAGTTAAACTAAGTGTGCTGAGTTCTTGCTTTAGATCTACAAGCTTGGCTGCAACTCACCTGAAGTATATTTTATATAACTTATTACACTGAGAGCAATATCTTCAAGGTTATTTTCAGAATAAGCAATATTGCCTTATTAAGTAAATATCAGACAAATATATGGGACATTAGTATAAATTTATGGTACTTGTAAAAGTTAGCTTTTTTCTGTTTTATTCTCTCAATCACGATCACACTCTTACACCGCCCCCCTCCCCACCTCTCCTGATCTGACTCCGCGCCAGCATAAATTCACACCTAATCTGATGCTGTTCGTTTTCAAATAATATTGTATTGGTGCAATGACGTTTTCTAATTGGTACTATTCAGGTCATAAAATGATTTCTTCAAAATGTCACACATATTGTCTCTTTGTTTCAGGTGTGTAATAGAAACCACAGCATAGAGAAGAAGGACTGTCCTTGTGTGTGTGAGAACTGTTAACATTTGAATTTGATGATTGCATATAGCGCTAAACTGACCTGACAACAGGTCATAAAATGAATAATTCCAAATATCATATATACTTACGTCTTGTTTTTTTTTTTTTTTGACATCATAAACCATAAGGTGCATACTAATTCTGCGTGAGCAGGAACACTCAATAAAAATGAATAAAAAAAAATAAAGTGATGGTGAGATACGAAGAAGACAGATTCACCAGCGTTTGTGTGTCAGCCTTTATCCCTCCAGATCAGAGAATGTCCAGTTCCATTGCCTCACAACACCACTCACATCTACAGTTACTCCCAGTTTCAAATAAAAACTAACAGCGTCAGATCCCTAGGGCAGTAGTATGTATCGTGAAGTGAAGTGAAAAAAAAGGTAACTTTTACAAGTACAGTACTTTAAATGTACACAAACCAAATGTATGTGTGTACTGTATAATATTAACAATAAGAGCAGCTCACTACTAAAATGGTAAATATAGGAGGCAGTGGGAATCGAACAGGGGACTCTTGATTACAAGTCAGCAAATCTTACCGCTACGCCATGGAAGCTGTTGTGTTGTCCTTGAACCTTTTGTGAAAGTGTTTATTTGATCTTTGGACTTCAGTCTTCATGCATTCTATAGTTTATGCCTACATTTTGTAACATGTATTACAAAAATATTAAAAACTTTCTGTTTTAACAATGTGTTTACACAGATTACTGTAGAAACGGAACACACATGAAATGCATGTGTTCCAAATAACAATCTATTATTTCCACTCTAAAACTTCAGCAGTTCACTCCCAGATAATCAAACAAGGCATGAGCTGGGAGAGCATTGTGAACGTTCTGTGATGGTGAGGAGATGGAATAGCAGGCTGCTTGCTGCTTGTCTTAAACGGCACATTTATAGGACAAAAGACACTGATGGAGAGGTGCGAATAGATTTATGATGGGCCGGATTTACGAGTTTTCTTGTAGGCTCTGGTTGTTCTAGTGTTAATATTGTAAAACATGCTAAAGGAAGTAAATGTTGAGAATGACTTGCAAAAATTCTTTTAAAAAAACACAGTCTTCTGGGGAAAAAGAAACTTTCTGTGAATATCTTTAAAACATTTGAGCTGCTAATCAGAATTTTTTGAATATAAATGGATGATACTTTATAAATTATTCTAAGGTTTAGAAGGAAGGGTAAAAGTTCTCTACATCTAGCAGACATTATATTCAAGTGCTCCAAGAAAACACATGTAGAATCTTTAAGTGATTCACCTAGACTGACCTGAAATGTCAATTATAGTATTGAGGTGTTTAATTAAATCTTTTCTCCAAGGAATCACTCAAGCCTGCATTGCAAATAAAAAGCTGGAGGATGATAAAGGCAGGTCACAGTTTCATTGCAAGTCAAGTAATATTCAAGGTTTCTCTTTACACCCATTCATGGTATTATTATAATTTGCTTTAAAAATTAATTATGTCTTGTTTAAACAACACATGGAAATTAATGGTCACATAAAAGGATAGAAAAGCTGGAGTATTGTATCAGATTCCATTGAAATGGAGATGTTTTCTAAAATATTGAACACACAATAATAAAAGGTGTGATACAATAAATTTGGATAATATAGAATTTTGCTTTCTAGTTCCCAAATTTCCCTAATACAGAAGGATAATAGGATTATTAAGAACTAAAGTAACTTAGTAGCAGGTCATCTACAATTCAAAAAATAATGTTTTAGCAAATATATTATTTCAGTTAAATACTGTATTGATAAGTTTTATATGCTTTGCAATCATGCATAACATTTACCAGATAACAAAAGCTTCAGTAAAATTTTTCCAAAAACAAAATGTAACAAAATAGAACTTTTCACAAATACAGTAAGTGAAATTAATTGCAGGCAGGTCAAAATTGCATTGCAAGCCAAGTAACAGTCAAAGTTCATCATTTCATTAAGGCTTTTCCCCCATTTAAGGTATCATTATAATTTTCATACAGATTTGCTTGAAGGTCATTAAGATAATTCCAGGATTCCAAGGAATTTTTGATGAGGCAATGATATGTGACAATAACTTGAAAAATGTGATCATCAAAAAATTACATATTTTAAATACATGAATATCCAAAAATCAAAGAAATTATTCCAACATAAATTCAGGTAGTGATGAGTATTTAGATCAGACAATTAAGAAGCATACAAATATTTTATATAGCTTACTTTACATTATTATCTAGAACAGACTACAAAATGCAAAATATTGATCAAAATGAATAAGTTAACATAATCCTGTACAATAAAATCCAAAGAAAGAAGAGTATCAATAATCAGTTTGCTGTGCTTCCCTGCAAGCAAATCTTATGTGATAATTTAATCCATCTTGTTTTAATTTCAGTCAGTGCTTGGAATGACTGTGCTGCAATGCAGCAGAATTTGACTGAGTGTTTCATTTTTTGGCAGATTCTTTTTGAGTGTATTGTTTGTCACCTTTTCCTATGTTAGAGCTATGCTCAATAATATTACAAACAGCTGGAATTTTGTGTTTTTGCCTCATCTACTAAAATACAGTACATATACTTGTACTCTGGCTGTTTATATTTTGATTTTGTTTGTTTATTTTATCCTTACATATTTTCCTTTTAGATTAATTTTTTTTATTTTACTTCTTTTATATTTTACTTACTCCTGCCTTATCTGTTTTTTTCTTGCTTTGTATACATTCCTACTGAAAAAAGATACTAAAATGTGTAGGCAATAGATGCATATCAATGTGGATACAAAAATAGACATTGATACTACTGGAGTGCTGTGGATCTCCTGCATTTTGTTAGGTAGACTTTATTATCCCAGTGGGAAACATACATACTGTAATATATATATACTGTATATATATATATATATATATATATATATATATATATATATATATATATATATATATATATATATTGTCACACATGGGCACATGGGAGGCAGTCTAAAGGGCTAGAATAAGGGCAATTCCTGAGCCAGACCGGGATGTGGCAGAGTGCACTGATTCTTTTTCTCGCTTTTCTGCAGACCACTCACTGGAAATTCCACCTGGCATTGTTGATGTCACTTCCGGGTCCGAACCTATGGATGAAGACCTTTCCAGTTCTGGCCCCTCTGATGTTATTTCCAAGCCCAAGCCTATGAGTCCCGGCCCCTTGGACGTCACTTCCTGTACTGGCCTTTAAAAGCCTCCACCTTTCCCCTATCCCCTCAATTCTGTTTTGGACTCCGATTTGTTCACACCAGTGCTATCACTTGTTTTCAGTTTTGCAGACAGGAAATAATATACGGGTAGCTGCTCCAAACCTTGCTATGGCTCTTTTGAGTTTGTGACAATATATATGTATATATATGTATATATATATATATATATATATATATATATATATATAAAACGCCTGGTAAAGTTATACATCAATACAATCAACCTGTTAGTGAGTTCAGTTTCTGTAAAGACGTGCTTCTTTTATTTTGCTGATATTTCAGTGTATGGCGTGGCCATCCCCAAACCTTTTTCTGTCTGCTGCTTATTTTTTTTTTACCACAATACATATTGACATAAGTGCAGGGAGTAGGAGGAAAGGCAGAGGGGAGGGGCAAAACTAAAGAAAAGCTGTGAAAGTAAAAATTATGCTCTCTTTTTGTTCCATTTTATGCTTCCGTAAAAGATCAAATTAATGTCATATTACATAAAGATAGATAGATAGATAGATACTGGCTAAATAAGTTATCTTTGAGTGGCACTAGTGCCAAAAAAAGTCTCTAGTACCTCTGTATTTAACTCGCCAGTCTACCAGATGGCTTACAGTGCTGACTGCCATAATATAATGACAAAATTCTACAAAATAGAAGTGCACAGATTAAACATTGCTATGGTAGCTCAGGTCCTTCTGTGAGCCTGTTGAAAAGGTATCTCTCTGGATGGAGTGGACCTGCTGTTCTTACGAATCAGGAAAATTTAGAAATTATTCTGCCGTACTAATAATTTTTTCTTGAATAAAAATGGGTTGTTTTGGAAGTTTATTTATTGCAAAGAATATTCTGGTAACACTATCTGGTGCTAAGATGATGTGATGTAGTTCCCAAAGTTGTGCATTATGATGGTGCTAGAGTAAAGCTTTAACACTGTCACAGCATCTTCTTTGGCAACTGCATCCAGCAAGGGATGCACACACACACACACATATATATATATATATATATATATATATATATATATATATATATATATATATATATATATATATCTCTTGTCGTGCTTGGGTCACAGATTTGCACAAAGACACTCGGGATCGTGGAAAAAAAAAGAAGGAATTTTATTCAAGCACTGCAAACAAACATTTGTCACTTCAAACTTGCTCCTTGACAAAATGGCTGTTTCGTCTTTCAATTAAAGGTTACATGAGTTTCTTCTTCTTCGAATGTAAACGCGTCAGGAGCAGAGGCAGTCTGAGAGAGAGAGAGAAAGCAAAAGAAATCAATAACAAAACCGACAGGTGCTGCGCACGGCTTTTTAAGTCGGCGGAGTACCGCGCGTTATAGTGGAAGGTTAATGAGCAATGCGGGGGTAGTCCGTGTTTCGGGCTCTGTGGTTTTCCCAGGGGCGTCCGTATCTTCTTGGGGTGCGATCAGCCGTCCAGCTCACACCCTCCCCCTCAGCTTTATTCACATTCGTGTGAATCAAGCGACTCTCTAAACCAAGTTCATGTTCATGTAGTCGTGATAATACGTCTGCGTTGACGTGTTCAGAACCTGGTCGATGCTTAACTGTGAAACTATAAGGTTGTAAACCCAGAAACCATCTCATTAGACGAGAGTTTGTATCTTTTTGTCGGTACAACCACTAGAGTGGAGCATGATCAGTTACCAAAGTGAAGTTTTGTCCCCACAAGTAATATCGAAGTGCCTCCACAGCCCACCTGATTGCCAAAAATTCTTTCTCAATTGTAGAATAATTACGCTCTCTAGGTAGTAATTTCCTACTTAAATATGTGATTGGATGTTCCTCTCCATCAAAAATCTGAGACAACACTGCACCCACACCAAACGTGCTTGCGTCTGTTTGCAAGATGAAATCTTTTGTGAAATCCGGGTTTCTAAGAACCGGGTAAGAAGACAATGCTTTTTTTAAATCGTTGAAGGAGCGTTCGCAATTTTCTGTTCATACGATAGGACGGTTTTTCTTGCCTCTAGTAAGTTCTGTAAGGGGAGCGGCTCTTCTGTAGTATCCAGCAAGCCAGAGAAAGGTGCGTACCTGTTTCTGTGTCCCAGGTCTCGGATAAGCAAGCATTTCTTCTATTTTCCTTAATTGTGGTCTAAGTAGACCCTTGCCCATTGAATAACCTAAGTAATGAGTTTCGGACATGCCCAGTTTACATTTTTTGGGGTTAGCAGTAAGGCCAGCCTGTTTCAAGCTTTCAAGAACGGCTTGAAGCCGCTCTAAGTGTGTTTGCCAATCATTGCTGAAAATCACGACATCGTCAAGATATGCCCCAGCATATTCAGAGTGAGGACGCAGGATCTGATCCATCATGCGTTGAAAAGTCAGAGGTGCCCGTGAAGACCAAATGGAAGTCTTGTAAATTCATAGAGTCCGTCAGGAGTCGCAAATGCCGTTTTCTCACAACTGCTAGCCTCTAAAGGCACTTGCCAATAGCCTTTCGTCAGATCTAGCGTGGAGATATAACTCGCCTGTCCCAGTTTTTCCAACAGTTCATCAACACGGGCATGGGATAAGCATCAATTTAGAGACCTTATTCAAGCGTCTGAAATCGATACAGAACCGAACCGAACCGTCTTGCTTTGGGACTAATACGACTGGGCTGCACCAGTCACTTACTTTCACGAATTATACCCAGTGCCAGCATCTTTTTTACCTCTTCGCGCACAATATTCCGCCGCGCTTCCAGTATCCGAAATGGCCGCATCTGTACGCGAACATCAGGTTCTGTGGTAATTTTATGTTTTGTAATGTTAGTCTTGCCTGGTAAATCTGAAAAGACATCAGTGTTCCGTTCTATCAAAGATAACAGTTCTGTCTTTTGCGTGTCAGTAAGATCGTTACCAATGGTAACATCGGTCTGAGAAACAGCAGCCAAGGAAGTGTTAACCTCTTGTCGGTCGTGCCATTCCTTCAAGAGGTTAATGTGTAAAATCTGGAATGGTTTGCGCCGCCCGGTATTCTAACCTTGTAATTTACGGACTCATACGCTCCTCAATAATGGCGGGCCCTGCCATTTAGCTAAGAATTTGTGTGGATCCGAGGGAACCAGTACCAAAACACGATCGCCAGGTTTGAACTCACGGAGCTTGCTGCGCCTATCGTAAAGACGCTTCTGAGTTTCCTGTTCTCGTTGTTGGTGTTCCACAGCAATAGAGGAAAGCATAGAAATTCTGTCTTGCAACGAAATTAGTCGATCTGCAAAGCTTGGACCCTTAGCTGCTCTCTCGTTCCCTATCCATTCCTCCCGTACCACATCCAGGATGCCTCTCGGCCGCCTGCCGAATAACAACTCGAAGGGACTCAAGCCAGTGGACGCTTGTGGTGATTCTCGCAACGCGTACAAAACAAAAGGTAGGACAGTGTTCCATGTTGTGGGATCATTATGAGCAACTCGCCTGATCATCTGTTTCAATGTTTTGTTAAATCGCTCGGTTAAACCATTCGTTTGAGGATGGTAAACAGTAGTACTCAATTTCTTAATAGCAAAGCTGTCACACAATTGTTTCATCACGCGAGAAGTGAAAGGTGTGCCCTGATCAGTTAAGATTTCTCTAGGGATACCAATACGAGTAAAAGTTTCACATAGTGCTTTGGCTACAGCCGAAGAGTTGGCCTTTTTCAGCGCAATCATTTCTGGATATCGTGTTGCATAATCAACCAACACCAGCAAATATTGGTACCCATCCTTAGTCTTAGGTAATGGTCCCACAATATCTAATCCCACACGCTGAAAGGGAACTTCCAATATGGGCATAGGACAAAGGGGAGCCCGAGGAGGCTTATAAGCAGAGACGATCTGGCAGTCTGGACATGAAGTACAAAACCGTTCAACATCTTTTCCCATATTAAGCCAATAAAATCGTTTTGATAACCGGTCTCTAGTTTTGTCGGCACCAAGTGTCCCCAAGATGTGTGAATGTGCCAGATGCAAAACAGTTTCTCTATGTGCTTCAGGTACCACCAGTTGTTCAATAAATTCCCCTCAAATGATCTGAGATCACTCTGAAAAGGCACCCGTCCTTTTCTATAAAGTGTGGGGTTTTCACACCCCCGGAATTACGCTCTTGGTAATAAGAGTCATTAGCAGGGTGAGCCTGTTTAAATGCATATTCTAATGAGCTATCAGTATGCTGCAAACGCACAAAATCTGATTGGTCGTTAACACTCGATTTGTGTTCTGAGGCGTTTGCAATCTGGGAAGATGTAGAAGGAGCAGCCCATTCTGGAAGATTGTCGGGGGTGACCTCCTCCGTCTCGCTGGAGAGATCGGGTTCAATTTCTAAGACGGGATTTAAATTTTCACGGGCCGCTACCAGTTCTTCGTCTTGGTTTTCTTTCTCCCCCCCACTAAGTTGCATATTGGATTGTTCTACCGGTCCCTGACATTTGTTAATCAGTTTAGGAAAAAGGGCATTTCTCCGTCCTATGAGTAATGGCCATGGGCAGGAATCTGACACTGCAGTCCAGACCTTAAAACGACGACCCCTGTAAGTTAAAGGAAGAAGTAATGTTTGATAAACTTTAACATCACCATGTACACATCTTATTTTTACAGTCTCACAGTCTCTAAGGAATCTTTCTTCAAGACAGTCTCGTCTCACAATACACAATTCACTCCCCGAATCTAACAATGCTGAGATTTCCCTGCCCCCAATTTAACTGGAATAATCCATCTTTTCCTTCCGGCGAACATGTAATATTCGAACAACAAACCTCGGCCAATCCAACTTCCATCGACTTAGCTGGAGATAGATGACATTCTCTTGCCAAATGACCGAGTTGATTACACCGGAAACATCGACGGTCGGCGCCGCTGCCAAAATATCCTTTGCGACGTCCTCGTACAGCTGGTGGAGCTTCACCAGAAACTGGCATCTCTGTTACAACCGGGTTCCCCGGGGGCCTACCTGACCCCATTTGATTTTCCTTTCCACCAGGTTGTCGAAGTTGCTGTCGCCGATCGAAGTAACGAGGATGTCTAGCGCGCTCGTTCCCTGTTTGCGAAGAATTGGCAAATCCACTATAACCGCTTTTCCTCCAAGTTGCTTGTGAACCTTCCAGTCGTCTTGACATAATCGTTAACGACTCAATATCATGACGTAGAAATTCATCTCGAATAACTGTTGGTATACCGTTCAACAGTATATTCATTACCACTTTCTCTACGACTCGATCCATCTCACTTCCCTCAAACCAGCAGTTCACTTTATGTATCAAATCTTGAATTTGCGCACGGATCGGGCCATCCATATTCAGCTTCCAGTTGTTTAATTCGAACCCTTTTGCCAAAAAAGTCTTAGTTTTACGTAAAACCACTTGGTCTTTCAGGAACTCATAATCGCCAAGTTTGTCTCTGGGTACATTACGTAAAGAGTAAAGAGCATCTCCAGATAAAAAGGGTGTGATTATAATGGCCCACTGTCGTCTGTCCCATCCCAGCATGGTTGCGACTTGTTCAAAGGCTATCAAGAACATCTCAGGGTCATCGTTAGGGCCCATCTTCATTAGTATATTTTTCGCATTTTCAGGTAGAGGTGGCAAAGGGATGTATGGCTGATGGTTAACAATTGGGACATTCGGATCACGAATATGTCGTTGATTTCCCACAACAGGAATCTCAGGGATGTCATCTTCCGAATCAGCTGGGAGTGGAACACTTTGAGCCAATTGGTATAAATAATCTTCAGCATCCATCTGTGCAACCACTCCTGGTACCACTTGTCACGCTTGGGTCACAGATTTGCACAAAGACACTCGGGATCGTGGAAAAAAAAAGAAGGAATTTTATTCAAGCACTGCAAACAAACATTTGTCACTTCAAACTTGCTCCTTGACAAAAATGGCTGTTTCGTCTTTTAATTAAAGGTTACATGAGTTTCTTCTTCTTCGAATGTAAACGCATCAGGAGCAGAGGCAGTCTGAGAGAGAGAGAGAGAGAAAGCAAAAGAAATCAATAACAAAACCGACAGGTGCTGCGCACAGCTTTTTAAGTCAGCGGAGTACCGCGCGAGGCTTGTATTGCGCGTTATAGTGCAAGGTTAATGAGCAATGCGGGGGTAGTCCGTGTTTCGGGCTCTGTGGTTTTCCCAGGGGCGTCCGTATCTTCTTGGGGTGCGATCAGCCGTCCAGCTCACAATATATATATATAGACTCAGGCCATTGAGTGGCGGTGACTGGCTGCTTTTATAGGGCACCCAGAATGATTGCAGGTGCCCAACAAGCTTCTTCTGGTAGCACTCTCAGGTGTGGTGGAAGTGTTGCCAAATAGGGGCCTGTAAAAGTCCTCGCAGACCCTGGCGGTGGCCACGGGCCCCAGCAGGGCTGAGATTCCATGCTTACAACCAGTGGCTCTGCTGCAAGGCAAGGGGGCTGCCTCTGTCAGTCTGGGGGAGAAACTGTCTTGAAAATACTTTCTCCTTCAGTATACCACAATATATCTGAAAGGCAGAAACAATTTATTCACAAAACATACTTCATATGTGCATGATTTACAAGAATGTCTCAACCTGTTTGCCATCATGTTCAACACATGTACCATATTTAGTACATAAATTGTCCATAAAAATTGTATATAAATATATATATAGCAGTACCATTAGTGTTAACATAATTTTGACTCACCCTGTGTGTATATATATATATATATATATATATATATATATATATATATATATATATATATGTGTGTGTATGTATCTCTGTGTGTGTGTGTGTGTGTGTGTGTGTATGTATATATGTATATGTATATGTATATATATATATATATATATATATATATATATATAGTGACAGATAGGGGGCGCTATCGCTCCTTTGAACCCTTGACCAAGACGTCAGACATGAGGTAAAAGTCCAAATGTTGACTTTATTCAAACTGCACAGTGCACAAACCACCCTCTTCTCCACAATACACATTCAATAACACAATATACCAATCAATAAACTCTCCACCACTCCCAGACGCGTTGCCACCCTTCCACCCAGCTCAGCTCGTCTGGGAGTTCCCACAGTCCTCTTATAGTCCCTGACCCGGAAGTGTTTCGCCCTCTCTGTCCACGTGGCTAGGAACACTTCCGGGGCAGATAAAAATCCTTTTTCTTCACCCCGGAAGCACGTCATTCCTCTTGTCCATGTGACTCGGACGTACTTCTGGGGCGTGGGAAAAACAATCTTTGCTTCTCCCTGCAGCTCCATCTAGTGGCCCCTGTGGTATCCATCAGGGCTGTGGATGAAAACTCCATTGTCCATAATTTCCTGCTGGTATTCGGGGCACCTCCATGCCGCAGGGAGGGCTCCATCTGGTGCCCTGGGGAGTATTGGCCAGGATGACTGGCCGGCCATAGACCACTATATATATATATATATATATATATATATATATATATATATATATATATATATATATATATATGATAACATCAATATTATATCCTTTCCTAGTGGTACGGATGTGATTCTAAGATGAAGAAATTAAAAGTAAAAGAAATGAAAGAATACACTTCGCTTCATTCAATATCAATATCAGCTGGACACTCAACAAAAGCAACAATAATACAGCTGCTAGTGAAAGCATGCAGTTGTGGGGTTCTTGCAGTGGCTTTAGCCTGCTTTGAGATAGTACGGGAGGTATATTTTGTAGGTATGGCCAGGAGCAATCTCTAAATTCATCCATAGGTGAGCTCTAATGTTCAGAGCAGTTGCCAGAGCTTTATACTTTTCTCAGTCTTTGTGTCCAAATAAAAATAAACATTTGCCAAACATAGGATTCATTTACTTGGAAACTCTAAATAGCAGGCAGTAACCCTGGCCATACTGTATACAGTATATTGACTATGACCAAATTGGGAGCACATCATCCCTTTTTATTAGCTTGCCTGAGCTGTCTCCACTTGTCTCATCCCATCTCCATGTCAGATTACTTTCATGGCAGTAGTATTTATCACTGTCAGTTAATTTGTGTGTTTTATTTATTTATTTATTTTTCTTTTTTTTTTCTTTTTATTAATTTTATTACAATCCATACAAAGCAATCAAGTTTTTACAAAAAGAAAAATTGAGTTAAGAACAGATCGATTCCCACCCCTGAGAGAGAGCAAGCCAAACGGCGTAAAATTTAAGGCTTGTAAACATACCTAAATTAATAAATTCTCTGTGCTTTATGAACTTATTTTAAAATATTACTGATTAGATCCTGCCATGTTTTGAAAAAAGTCTGTACGGATCCTCTAACTGAGTATTTGATTTTTTCCAATTTCAAATAATATAACACATCGGTTTCCCACTGACTTAAAAGAGGAGAGTTTGGGTTCTTCCAGTTTATCAGAATGAGTCTGCGTGCCAAGAGTGTAGTAATTGCAATCACAAATTGTTTGTCTTTCTCCACTTTAAGCCCCTCTGGAAGAACCCCAAACACAGCTGTTAATGGGTTAAGGAGGGATTGTGAGTCCAAGGCTGTCTGAAAGGTAATTAAAAATTTTTGTCCAGAATGATGTTAATTTGGTGCAGGCCCAGAACATGTGACCCAGTGAGGCTGGGGCTTGGTTGCAACGTTCGCAGGTTGGATCATGCCCTGGAAACATTTTGGAGAGTTTTAGTCGAGACAGATGTGCTCAATATATAATTTTGAGTTGTATAATTGTATGCTTTGCGCATATGGAGCTCTAGTGAATTCTCTGCATTGCTACATTCCACTCCTTTTCTGATATATTAATTGAGAGATCTTTTTCCCAGTGTCCTCTTGGATCTTTGAAGGGAAGGGATTGTAAAATGATTTTAATTTGTGTGTTTTAAATAAAATAATGTGTATATGGAATAATCCTCACAAATCACAATGGCACACTTCAAACCTTTGGCTACAGGAACTAAAACTGCTTTTGGTGTTCAAAAGCCTAAAGTATTGGTAGAGTGATGCCGGACCTAAGAGACAAACTTAGGTGAGGACCATGCAACAGTTTAAAAAGGGGCAGAGCAATGGAGGATGAGAGACATAAATGGGGCTAGGGGAGCAATGTCAGATGGATTGCAATGACTCCAAAAAATGTCTTGACAAGGAGCTGCATGACTCTGCAGAACCTCAGTTCTGAAGACTTTAGATATTACTTTGGTGTTTCATGGGACCACTTAACAAGAACATCACATCTGGGGATTGCTGTCTCCTGTGGCACATAACCAGTGCATCAAGATTGTGGGCTAGTGTCCACAACAGGATTTTAATATATGGTCCTGAAAAGGTCCTTAACAATAGAGCGGAGTGGTGGCTCTGAGGCGAGGGATCTGCACTGGCAATTGGAAGGTTGCCAGTTCAATTCCCGTAAATGCCAATAGGGACTCTGCTCTGTTGGGCCCTTGAACAAGGCCCTTAATCTGCAATTGCTGAGTGGTTTGAGTAGTGAGAAAAGTGCTATATAAATGCAAAGAATTATTATTATTATTAATTGCTACTGTCTCAGTGGCAGTCCTTTCCTACCTTTGGGTTGTTATCGTAAGTAAAGCCATTCTTGGAAACTTTTAGCTCCCTTTGGAAATTTTGCCCACCTCATATCCCAGCCATTGGAACAAGTGCTAGAGGTCCATAGATCTGCACTGCTCCTCAGAACACCATCATCAACAATTGCCATTGCTCTATCACCAGCTGCTAGTCTGTTAGTGCACTAGACTAAACTTTGGTAGTTTACAAAAAAAGGCAAAACAAAAAGAGAGAATGATGAGCTATAGCAGTGAAAAATAAGTGAACATTTCATCTACTGCCAAAGAACCAGAGTGTTGGTCACAATCACATTGAGAGTTAAATCTTCTTCCTTAGTGCTCCTGGCAAGTTAGTACAGAAGTAAGGAAGACAGAAAGAGATGGTTTGGTTGAAGTGTTGGACAGAAATCAGAAAGATTAGCAGCAGCATTAATTTCCAACATGATTTTCTGGCTGTCGCAACAGTTTTGTTGGTTTCTTCTGTTTCCTAAAGGACTGTTTTTTTCCTTTTAATGAATATATCAGTAGTTTATATTTTAAAGAATTTATTGTAAATACAAAGAGGACTGATTCATTTATGTTAGGTAGAATGCCCAGAGGGGACTGGGCGGTCCCGTGGCCTGGAACCCCTGTAGATTTTATTTTCCTCTCCAGCCGTCTGGA
Organism: Polypterus senegalus; assembly: GCF_016835505.1. Taxonomy (NCBI): domain Eukaryota; kingdom Metazoa; phylum Chordata; class Cladistia; order Polypteriformes; family Polypteridae; genus Polypterus; species Polypterus senegalus. Next base: position 205,260,667 of record NC_053156.1, on the reverse strand, counting down.
GATTTTTTTGTTTTTTCTGTCCTCCCTGGCCATCGGACATTACTCTTATTCTATGTTAATTAGTGTTGTCTTACTCTAATTCTAAGTCTTTTATTTCTATTTTCTTCATCATGTAAAGCACTTTGACCTACATTATTTGTATGAAAATGTGCTATATAAATAAATGTTGTTGTTGTATTCATTATGAGAACACTTCAGTAGACAATCTGTGTTTTGAATGGCTTTTTTTCTATGAGTACATATCTGTAGATAGATGGAAGAGTATATTGTTGGAGGCTTCTTTAAGTATTTTTTGTCAATAATTGTATACCTGTACATTGGTTGTGTTTTGTTAAGGTGGCATTTTTTCTCATATAGGTCGCCTTTTAGGGGGCCATTTTTTCTTATTGGTTATTTTTTTTTGTAAATGGTTTTGAGTGAATGTTTATTTTTGTAAAAAAACATTTATTAATGTTAAACGTTATTATCCTAATTTTCTGTCCCTTATTTTAAGTCAATGTTCTAATATGATTTGTGTTTGGGTGTAATTTGGCTTGCTTTGTTTTCTTGCTTTTTGTCTGTTACACATGGCTAACTGTTTATATTTTCCTGGGCACAGGGCTGTGGAAGTTGACCATTCACTTACCCCTTGGTCTGGTAGACTTGGGGAAATGGAATTGGATGATCAGGTCGGAGTTGCTGCAGAGTGCCTGTAATGAGTGAGCAAGACTAATAAGAAAATTGGACTCTGTCTTTTTTAGAAAGTGCAGAATATTCAAACATGGTATCCTACTGTTGCTTTATCATGCAGACTATTACTTTTTTTGCACTCCTGCATATCTGGGTAGTTAAAGTTATGAGTTGTTTATGTACTGCTTTTCATTTTAATAAACATGTATCACTTTTTTCCTTAATGATTGGTAATCCTTTATCATTTTTAAGGTATTATAATGACCATCATGGTGACTAACTTTCTGCGCTGTATAGTTTGTATGTACGTACTTGCATGTGCATTTTTACCTATTTTTACCTCATTTCCTAATGTGTATAGACAGGCATAGACATATGACAAGATGGAATCTTGTGAAGCAAAACCAAGCCAGCATGGACACTACAAATAAGGAATTTTAGCTGTTTCAGGCTGGCACTAAGGCATGCACAGTAAGGAATTTTATATCACATGGTATTTCTTCATCATGTTTCCTTGTCACTACTATATTATCACTGCTATATCATGTTATCAGATCAAGTAACACAAAAGGTACCTACTAACCTCTTTGAATCTTTTCTCAGTGCGGGTTAGGAAGAAATGTCAAAACCAGCTATGCATCTGTTAGATGTGATCTCCTACTGTACCTGGCTTACTGTCAGTGTTGTAACCCATGTGTTTAACTCACAGGACCTCTTATGGCAAGCTGCTTAGCTGACTGGGTCTGGTATTTACTCAATTTTTTTTTTCTGCAACCTAGTTTACCAACAACAGAGAGCTTCACATGTGTGTACTCACATGCCCTTAACGTACCGCAATTAGACAAGGAATGCCTTAACGTACCGCAATTAGACAAGGAATGACAATCTAAATTTCTCAGGGATGCTAGAAAATGTCAGACAGAGTCAACGCTTTTAAAGGTTTTACTTAAAAATAATATTTATTTGTATCATAACCAATAGAAGCAAGAATATAGGTAGGAGGCATGTACTGATTACAGCACATTACTGCACCCACCACACAGCGAACCACCCAGATTGAGATCTGAGTACAACCGTGCAACAGGTGACACCTCAGCACCACACTGAACAGTGTGAGTTTTTTTTTTTACAGTGGCTGGAGTACCAATCCTGCCACCAACCTCCCAACTTTTCCCTAATATTCCTCCGTCCTGGGTATGACAAGTATACAGTGATACATATATATATATTGTGGTGGACGAAGGACCAGGAGAGGGACCACGAGAGGACAGCCGTCCTGGTCTGTATGGGGGGCACGGGAAACAAGCATGGACGCTCAACCCTATTGGGGCCCGTGGCCACCCCGGTGGTGCCCAGAGGATTGTGGAGCCCTGGATGTCAGCACTTCCACCACACCCAGAGGTGCTGCTGGAAGGAATTCCAGGGACACCCGGAATGCTTCCGGGTGCTCATGCGGCACTTCCCTCACATCAGGAAGTGCCGCCGGAAGACTGTCACAGAGCACCTGGAGTACATCGGGGTGGCTATAAAAGAGGCCGCCTCCCTCGAGCAGACAAGCCAGAGTCAGGAGGAAGAAGGCAACACTTGGGAGGAGAGGAGGAAAGGTGGCAGGAAACATCTGGAAGGAAGAGATCTGAGTTGAACGAGGGTGTTTGGTGCTTGGGCATTGTGTTGTGTTCTGGACTCTGTAAATAAACGTGTGTGATTACGGGACATTCTGTGTTTGCCTGTTTGTTTCCAGGCTAAGCTACCTATATATATATATATATATATATATATATATATAAAGAGAGAGTTTTTAAGAGAGAGTGAGAAGGAGGGAAGTGAGGGGCTACTCTGAAATGTGTCTTTATTTAAAAAAAAGTGCATTATCTCTACTCCCTTCTTACCCAAAAATGAACAAATGCACAAAATACATGGCAGACTGGTCTCCATCAGATTAACAGAGAATGTTGGCATTTAGCAGTTTCTCAGAACATACAGAAAATATTTCAGGCATTGTTATTAAGATAAAAATTAATCATGTGTCACACACATGCAAGTAGGAGGCAGCTAAAGGGCCTGAATAATTGTAATTCCTCAACAGACCAGGGGGCGGTGGGATGCACTGACTGTCTCTCTCAGTTCCTTGCAGACCATTCTTGGGAAATCCAGCTGGGTTCCAGCACCTCTGATGACGTCACTTCCATTCCCGATTACATCACTTCTGTTTTTCCAGACCCAATGATGATGCCACTTCTGGGCCCAATAACATCACCTCCAGTTCCAGTTCCAATGATGGTGTCACTTTCGGTTCTGACAACATCACTTCCGGCCCGAATAATGATGTCACTTCCTGTACTGTACTTTAAAGCCGCCATCTTGCCTCCAAACAATCAGTTCTGTCTTTGACTCAGACCAGTGAACATCTCTGTTCAATTTGAAAACCTGTTTAGCAGCCGTGAAACAATATATGGGTGGCTGCCCCAAAACCTTTATGATGTCTTTGTCTCATCCTTATCACACATGTTTAATTCTCTGAGATTAAAAGCTAACTAAGCAAAAATAATTGCATATACAGTGATACCTTGAGATACTGTACAAGTTTAATTCGTTCCATGACCGAGCTCGTAAGTCAAAATGCTCGTATCTCAAATCAGTTTTCCCCATTGAAATTAATTGAAATGAGATTAATTCATGCCAGCCTCCCAAAAAACCACCCCAATTTTTTGTTAAATGTTTTCAACATAAGAAAAATGTATTTATAATGAACAAATATTGTATACAAACAAAATAAAACCTCACACATTAAAGAGAATCTAAAGAAATAAACAGATGTTGGCGAAGCTGATTAGCGTATTGTAATGTTTTTTTCTTTCACTTCACTTTTGCTTAACTTAATTTTCTTCTTCACTAGTTTTTTTCTTTTTTGCCACACTTTTGTCACTTTGATTCGCAGGGCGTTTCAATAGAAACCTGTCCAAGGAGCTTTGTTTAGTCCTCCCCTTTAGAATGTTTCTGAAATGAGTTAGGTAAGTGTCATTAAATAGCACCGCTGCACGATCAGTTGCAACTTTTTCAGGGTTTCTTTTCAATAAAGTCTAGTGTTAGGTAAGTGTCAATAAATAGCGCCGCTACACGATCAGTTGTAACTTTTTCAGGGTGTTTCTTTTCTTTAAAGTTCAAAACTTTTTCCCACATTGCAAACACTTCCTTTATCTCACTTTAAGAGATAACCTCCTCCACGATACCGATCTCCTGCAGAACCTCCATATGTTGCTGTGTCTGTAGTTCCGTCAACTCCTGTGTTGTCAGTTCCTTGGAATGTGCGGGGACAAGCTCTTTGATGGCTCGTATTTCAAAGTTTGGCACGTAACTCAAGGCAAAAAATCTACCTAGTTAAGGATCGAAACTCAAAAAACGTTGGGGCACTCATATCTCAAGGTACCACAGTATATTAAAAAATAAGACTCTAGATTTTTGTTTCATGTTGCAACTTCGTTAGCTTGCACTGCACTCCTGTCCCGCTTGACAAGACTTCAGACTAGAAGCAAAAAGCCTATTAACTGAACAGTTTAAAATACCTCCTGGATAGTGACCCATCACCATGTGTGACACTTACTGATTTTCTTTTTCTGTGTTACCAAAATATTTTACAGTCCTTTATAAAATCCTCACTATCACTTAATGGTTCTATCATGTAACTGTTTCCACATATTAACACATGTACTGCATCCAAATGTAAAAACTGTAAATAAAACACAAAAAGGTGTACATACTTCACCCAAATAATAAACAAAAACTTTACAAAATTCTGGGTATACGAAGAAGGAAATTTAATCAACCTTTTCTCATTTTACAGTCTACAACGATGCTGAATTTTAAACAGTTATGAAGACCCAGTCTTGGGCGATTTTCGAACATGCCGTCATCTTCACAGTCATTCTTTATTAACCTCATTGCAGCCTGCATCATGACGTTGGGCTAGATATTTGGTGAGTGGCTGGATTTTTTTAATGCACAATCACAGTCTCAGTCTTGAGTTTTGCCCAAATATCTTTTAGCAATGTTTTCTATAGCTCCAAAATATTGCAAAAGAGTTGGAAAAGCCCAATAAAAAATAAAAAGGCCATTCCTTTAAATGTGAAACCTGAAGTTATAATTTGTAAAAAAATACAGTATTTAATGGAGGTGACATGTCCTATTAGGGTTTTATTTGAGAAAAACTGCAGGTTTTTTTATTAGGCCAAGGAACAGTTAAACATTTTTTCAATATGTGTTCTCATTATAGAAATTCACTATACAAAACTGTTTTCAGAAATGGATTAGCTTCACATGTGGGGGACTGCATTACAAATCTTTGAACATTATTATGATAATCTGAATTCAGTAATTATTCAGTTTTACCAAGACAGTAGATGCTCTTCATTAATTCAAGTGTCACACCACATTGTTTCATTAAATAAAGAAAAAGACTTTGAGATGAGTACAAATGTTTCTTTAGTTTACTGAATCATTTACATAAACTGATTGAATAAACATAATTTTACTAACATTATTTTTTATTTGAGAACATTGCCTGTTTAGGTGTGTTGGGAATTTGTAGGTGTACAGTATATAGTATATACATATCAATACTCAGATACCTATGAATAAAACAACTAAGAAGTATTATGATTTTTTTTACATTTAAGACTTACAGTGGCAGAGGTCCAGAATGTAAGTGCTGGGAGAATACAATCAGAAATCAAAACAGTATGGTAGATCATTCATGCTGTTTTCTCATCAATGGTAATTTTATGCAGGACGCCTTGCTTTTGCTTCTGCCAAGTTTGAACTTTTCTGCCTTACATTGGCACTATAAATTAAATTAAAAAAATGGCACTAGAATTACACTAGAACAGCATAAAATATTTCATGAAGTCACATAGATACAAGGCTGAGAATTAAGCTGCTGGACACATCAGTTAATGTATTGTACATTTCTCCAGAATAAGAGTCTTTGTGTCTGAAAAACAAACTGGCCTACCAGCACCAGTTAAGAACCTCTGGGGGTACTAAAGTTATTGAGGTAGCTGTTTCTGGGTGAACAAAAAGGCATTCTTTGTATCTGATTAATTAAGTAGCAGAGATAAAGTAATTAAAACCTGTCATAATTCTATCTGGAAAAGGAAAATGTCTTCCTTTAGTGAATACTGTATTGCTGATGTGATTCTTAGTAGTGGTAAAGGTTGAGCTGCTAGGAGTTGGACAGAAATGTTAAAAACAAAGCGGTGGTTAAAGACAAAATCAAATACTGATGAATTAAAAAATAGGAAGTAGAAATGAAAACCCAGGGGGGAACCATAATCTTTAACAGAGATAGACAATGTATTCTTGCACAAAAAAGGCAACCATTTCTAGAAAACATAGCAAGCTTTACAGACTAAAGAGGTAGATAGGAATATACAGATGCTTACATTTTGTGCTCAGTAAACTCCATCAACAAAGCAGACATAAGATAGTAAAACAAGTATATGGAGCAAAGAAAGAAACTGCAGAGACAAACAGCTCAGGTTGCTGAAAAACACACAGTATGAGTCAAGCCAATGAGCAAAAATGAAAGAAAACAAAAAAAACAATCACATGTTTGTCATTGCTTTTCTGTCATTGCTTTTCTGTCCAAGTGACAAGATTAAAAAAAAGAAAAAAGCTACAGTATTACTGGACCACCTTCAATACAAAATAAGATCAGAATACTCTGCGATCAGTTTTACCAAGTATTTCCCATTTGTACTTTACTAAATAAAGCTGTCAGTAATGCAAGCATGAAAAAAGATTTTACATACTGTAATTCATAGGTGATTTCATATTACAAAAATACTTTTTCTGATCCCACTTAGCCAATTTATCCCAGACATGGTTTAGGTCAAAGCCTTGATCTCATAAATATATATTTTTGTTTATCTATGATATACATTATGCTGTACCCTTGTTTGCTGTCCAGTCACATATCCATATAATCTATTTGAATAATATTTGTATCATGATTAGATTTGTGTGACTTGTCAGCATTGTATCACTTACTGGGTTACATAAAGACTATGTTCAGGTTAATGTTAAATCTTCTCAGTTGGGAATTTACTGCCCTGAAAAGGAGGCTTCTCCATTGAAAAGTCAGTGACTAGAACATCTACATCATTCAAAATTCTTCCTTTTTATCATTTATTGGATCTTGGTGCAATATTATTATTATATATTTTTTCTCCATCTTGATTAAGGATAAGGTATTTTCTCAGTAGCTGTATATACTGTATATTTCTACTTGTATTAATTTTTTTTTCATTTCTACTTTTTGTTTTTACATCTGTCAAATGTATTTTTTTGTGTTTTATGTTTAATTTGTTTTCAATATCTGTGATAGTATATTGTAATTTAGGTTCAATATTCATATTGACCATTGATAGTTGTTCCCCTCCTATATTGTCCCATTTATGTAAACTCTATCCTTTGGTTCAACAATGGCAATTCTTTATGTTGAGATTTTTGGTTTATATTGTAAATCCCATTAAAATTATTTTGTGCATCTGTGTATTTTTATTAATTAATTGAATGTTTGTTCTGACATTACTAAATTCACACTTTTTACTTTTTTGTTACTATTACATTTTATTTCCCTGCTTATTGTTGTTTTTTGAACAATACCTTCTTTAATATTTATTTTCACAAAGGTTCATAATTGGTCTGGATGTAAAAATGATAAATTCAGATTCTACACTATTTAACTACAGCATATCTGAATTTTATATAAAGCAATGTCATTCTTACCAAGCTTATATAAATGAATCTGCAAGTCACTTGTTAGATACTGTCAGTACTGTCATTTTGACTCTGAACATAACTTTCTTCTGAGTATCAGTTCTATCAATATAATAACTAAGATACGAGACATTTCACATTACAGTAAGATTAAAAGACATAAAGAAAAATGTTAACATAAAACTGGTATAATGTTAGGCTCTTAACTTTAAATCTCATTTTTTCACAAAAATGTGAGTTTTATGTGAAATGCCATAGCATGAAATTAATTTTTGACCATGCATATTTTTTGCAACTAATTTAAATTTTAAAATGAAAAGGAAAGTCAATTAATAATGTAATAAAGCACATTAGTCTTATATTCCTTTGTGTGCATTCTTGATAAGATTTTAAATTCTAATAAATCCTCAAAATTATTTCTTCCATTAATACCATACAGTAATTTGCTAAACTGCTAAAGAAAATTGAGACTGTCGTGAGTACAATAGAAATACTTTGGTATGATAAATTATGCAAGTGATTATTTTTCTTTTCCTTTTAAGTTACATTTTCTGCCTTACTTTTGACCAAAATTATACTTCATCTGTAAAATGATATGCCTTTAATAGGGCTTCTTTGATTGTCCTGCTATTGCAATTGAAATTATGCAAGTTTAGCTAAATTGAATAAAAAATGTTGGTGTATTGTTCTGAAAGGGAAAATAAACTAAAAGACCTATGCAAAATCTCACATTTTACCACAATAATTTTCAAATGTGGCTTTGACACATAGTTACATCTATGAATAGATCTGTGCTCTGTACCCAGTTTTCATTGTCTTTTATCGAAACAATATAAATCACATTTGGTAGTCAATTTGCAGATATTATAATGCTCAAGAAGTATGAGAAACAGAGGAATGGAGTTAACCTCTTCATGCTATTCTCTGGTGAGTGGCCGTAAAAAGAACTGTTGGCATCTTCAGTGCTGTTTTCGCCTGCTACTTGAATGTTCAGCAGAGATATCTGCTCCCAACTGCTTTGTCCCCTTCTGGTGCTCGTACACGCTGTTAGGCTCCACTTCACCTGGGACAAGAGGCATCCTGCATGCTTCATATTTTCACCATCTCTCTGCAAGCCAACCCAGGTCCTGGGTCCAAGGAGATTGTGGGTTTGCTTTCCAGGTCCTCCCTGCATGGAGAACACTTTGAGCAGGGCCGTTCTTAGCAGTTTGGGGGCCCTAAGCGGTTCAGAAATGTGCAGGCCCCATGGGGGGGAGGGGCCAGGGGTGCGTATCCCCTCCAGAGCTCAGGAAGGTGCTCTAATAAAATGTCCGGAAAAGGCCTTAGTTGACCAGTAGGCCTACATGTACGCTTGTGTGTATGCAGAGTGGTAAAATATTGATTTTGTTCTGGATCTGGTAAAGGCCGGTAATATAGGGATATTTCATGATTTTATTGGGATCTCTATGAATGAATCCAAAACGAACCTCTAAAATTAACCCTTGCTATAGTGCATTTGGCAAAGTTACGACGGTGTGACAATATTATTAAGGATTTAGGTGAAGATTGCAATTTGGATAATAAATTACCATTGTTAATAAGACTAAGAGATGCACTGAACTGAATTTCCTGAAGACTTTAATTAACGTAAGAAATCTACTTTCCGCACTTTTATCCTGGCGAAATCCTTTATCAGTTCCAAATAATCAAGGGTTTGGCCAACATCTTGCTCAATTGATATTAATGCCAAACCATTCAGTCACTCTTGGGTCATGCTGGTCCTCAGATCATCCTTAATTACCTTGAGCTTGGAAAACCGTTACAGGGATGGTCAAAGCAATGCATAGCGCAATCGCGATGTTCAGGAATGAATCTTGCAAGCTATTCTCATATGTGAATTGCAAACTTTGCAGAGCAGAAGATTTTGGTGGAACCAAATGTGCTAGAATGTGCAACTCGGTACATAAAACAAGAGCGTCAATATCGGACCCACTAACTGCATCTGTCAAGACCTTGCTGACAGCTTGACAACAGTTTCTCATATCACTTTCACTCATACATGTCATGCGCGTAGACTACCTTGACCAAAATAGACGTGTATGGAATGGATAACTAAACTGTAAGAGGTAAACTGTTCCTGTAAACAGAAAATCAAAATAGCCTACCAGTACCAAGTATGTAAACTTACAGGAACCGACGACCAAAGACCAAACTAAGTTTGGTAGGGATTAGCTAATACCATGCTCTGGAGAAACGAGGATTAGGATGTAGGGCCTATATTATATATTAGCTTTACGTTTAATTAATAATCCAAATAATAATACATGATAGTCTCAAAATGCACCATCCGCCACTGATCCAATGCAATGGATTTTCCAGCATGAGCGATCACTATTTATACATTCCCAGTCCCAAAACCAAGCCCCCGATTCCCTCCTTGCTGCCCTTTGCTCCTACCCTTCCCCTCTGAATTCAACTCAAAACGATAAAATTTAGGATGAGGAGGGTATCGTAACACTTGACGTGAGGGACTGTCACAGATGGCTGCAGTGCCAGGGGCATGACAGAGGCCCCAGGCCCACAGCCCAACAAAAAAAAAAAAAAATTGTAAGTCGGGGCTGGGCCGGGGGCCCCCCTCACGGCTGGGGCCCTATGCGGATGCGTAGTTCGCATATGCCTAAGTACGTCCCTGCTTTGAGTAGTGAGAAAATCACTATATAAATGTAAAAAATTATTATTATCTATACTAATAAAAGGCAAAGCCCTAACTAACTGACTGACTGACTGACACACTCATCACTAATTCTCCAATTTCCTGTGTAGGTAGAAGGCTGAAATTTGGCAGGCTTATTCCTTACAGGTTACTTACAAAAGGTAAGGTTTCATTTAGATATTCTACGCGTAATGGTCATAACGGTCGACCACGTCCACCATGTAAACTTTCTTATTTATGGCCCCATCTTCACGAAATTTGGTAGGCGGCTTCCCTGCGATAACCGAAACCGATGTATGTACTTATTTCGGTGGTATGATGCCACTGTTGGCCGCCATATTGAACTTTCCAACGGTCTTTGTTACTTATGGGTCCATCTTCAAGAAATTTGGTATGCAGGTTCCCAACGCTAACTGAATCCTACTTACGTACATATATATGTCCATAGCCTGCAGCTCGGTCACTGTGCGAACCGCTGTTGGGTCCCCCATATCCACACACCCCCAAGTTGTTGGCTGTCTGCTTATATAAAGCCATCCGTCGCTACGGTCCTTTCATTCCCTTCCTTGCTTTGCCACGGTATTCACGTCTGCTGATAACTGCAGCCTTTTTATTTAATCCACGGCTTCTCCGCTGTTTTATTGTTCATTTATTGTGATTATAGTTATTGTATAGGTATTTTAGACTTAGTTTACATTGTTCAGGTACCCATTTCCTTTAACATTAACATGTCTATCGAGGTGATCACCATCGATCAAAGAACTGTCATTTCCTGAATGGTTTCCATGCCCAGAGATGGCGCCTGCCTTTTCCATTCTCTGTGTTACATATTGCATGGCCATATCAGGCTCATTCTTGATATCCGAAGGAACATTGTGTCTTATGTATTGAATGACTGAAACAGGTTCAAGATGTGGACTGATGATGGTACAGGAGATAATTATACTACACAGGAGCACTATAAGAGAAATGCTTAAGCCCTTCACCTATGGTTCTCATGTGAGTTGATGGCTGCCACTGAATTGTTCGGTTGTCGCTTTTAAGTGTACCGAAATGGCCAAATATTTTACATCTTTCGACAACCGCCAATGCCTCTTAAACATCTTAGATTCACAGGTGACCATTTGAGTAGTGTACACTTTGATGTTTATGAATGTTTAAACTCTCAAAAGCTGGATGCGAAGCTATAGATCAAACCGGTTGTATACTTACAACACTTGACAGATGCTGAATGTCACTTCAACACAACAAGTCAGCAAATACTAATGTAATTGAAACAAACCATGAAACTCAAACTGATTATGACAGCAGCAATCCAAGCTGTGAGATTTGAGGCAAAATTGCTTTTCACATGGCCAACTGTAAGTTACATGCTCAAGAGTAAGATCATCGCACAGCTTGGTCATATTACAACTGGAGGGCTGAACTGACAACGTGGCATACAAAGAGATCCTTAACAAATAATTATTGGTATATTTTCCCTCAGTTAAAAAAGGTTTAATTTTCTTCTTAGTAAAAATTTTAAGGCAGTATTTTGCTAGTTATTATTAATCCTCACTGGTTCACTGGTGACAACACATGCAAGCCACTGGGCTTCAGCAGGCAGATGTGTGCAATCAACCTATTCTTCTAAGTTTTGTGTCTGCTCCCTCCTTATCTGCTGCTCATGGGGTGTTTTGTAGCCGGCATGTCTGTAGTTATGCCGTACCACCAACCCCGAAAGCCTGCCGCCACCAGAGGAGCATGTCTCTCTAAGGTCTGGACCCTACACTCACTACAACATTAAACCATATTGCATGTAGTGTATATGGGGTATGGTCAGGACTCAGATCAGAAGTCCTAAAAATGCACATGTGTGGTAGCTAGTATTTTTAAAACAGAAGTCCACCTTTTGCTTTTGATCACAAAAACTTTTTACAGCTTTTTAGAAGAGAATTAGTGCCCTATTTTGACCAATGTGCAGGTAAAGCATGGATAAAACCAACAACCCAAAAGGGCAAAGTATTTCAAAAGGGAGTAACACATTTGCTACACAAGGCATTTGCCAAAATAATAAATTAGTGTGCTCAATAAGTCAAAAAATAGGCTGAAAAAGAAATGAATTATTGTTAAAAAGAGCTTGGCAGCAATTTTTGAACCATACATCTTTTTGTCATTAAACTGATTCACATCTATGATAACGTGAATCTCAACTGTAGAAGCAGGAAAATATTTCTATAAAAGTTTCTATAAAAAATCATCTACCAGGGAGCTCAAGTTGATTATAAACAAAACACTTTTAACAAGACAAATGTTAACACCACACACTGCAATTTCATGTTAGAGTTTTTCTTTCCCGTCATATACTGTATGCGTATGTGAGTGACAAGGTAGAGAAGTCTAACAATCCAAAACCCAGACACAACTGAAAAGATCAGTTCAGGTACAAAACGGCCAAACATTGACACAATTATATCATATTGTAGGAAACCACAACAAAACCCTGAGACTTTACTCTCCTTCTCTTTTGACTCCAAATTAACCTGAATGAGAATGACATGACTCTTTTAAAGCTGGACCCAGTAGTGCTTCTAGAACGTCAAAGCCATATTTCAGAAGCACTTCCAATTCAGAAATAAAATGATAGGGAAGTCACTCCCCAAAAGCTCCAGAGGTTCTGGAAGTTTTAACATGACTCCTTGCTGAAAATACAACTTTAATCCAGTCCTGCGGAACTCCATCCACCCCACTCATATTACCAGACCATCTGTAGCCGACCTTGTAACATATGCACTCACCTAAAGGATTATTAGGAACACCATACTAATACGGTGTTTGATTCCCTTTCGCCTTCAGAACTGCCTTAATTCTACGTGGCATTGATTCAACAAGGTGCTGAAAGCATTCTTTAGAAATGTTGGCCCATATTGATAGGATAGCATCTTGCAGTTGATGGAGATTTGTGGGATGCACATCCAGGGCACGAAGCTCCCGTTCCACCACATCCCAAAGATGCTCTATTGGGTTGAGATCTGGTGACTGTGGGGGCCATTTTAGTACAGTGAACTCATTGTCATGTTCAAGAAACCACTTTGAAATGATTCGAGCTTTGTGACATGGTGCATTATCCTGCTGGAAGTAGCCATCAGAAAAGGGGTACATGGTGGTCATGAAGGGATGGACATGGTCAGAAACAATGCTCAGGTAGCCCGTGGCATTTAAACGATGCCCAATTGGCACTAAGGGGCCTAAAGTGTGCCAAGAAAACATCCCCCACACCATTACACCACCACCACCAGCCTGCACAGTGGTAACAAGGCATGATGGATCCATGTTCTCATTCTGTTTTTACTCCAAATTCTGACTCTACCATTTGAATGTCTCAACAGAAATCGAGACTCATCAGACCAGGCAACATTTTTCCAGTCTTCAACTGTCCAATTTTGGTGAGCTCGTGCAAATTGTAGCCTCTTTTTCCTATTTGTCCTATCTGACCTCTAGCATCAACAAGGCATTTTCGCCAACAGGACTGCCGCATACTGGATGTTTTTCCCTTTTAACACCATTCTTTGTAAACCCTAGAAATGGTTGTGCGTGAAAATCCCAGTAACTGACCAGATTGTGAAATACTCAGACCGGCCCGTCTGGCACCAACAACCATGCCACGCTCAAAATTGCTTAAATCACCTTTCTTTCCCATTCTGACATTCAGTTTGGAGTTCAGGAGATTGTCTTGACCAAGACCACACCCCTAAATGTTTTGAAGCAACTGCCATGTGATTGGTTGATTAGATAATTGCATTAATGAGAAATTGAACAGGTGTTCCTAATAATCCTTTAGGTGAGTGTATATGTAAAGTATTATGATGGTCAAAATTCTGAATTTAAGTATTCAGTGAATTTACATAATTTAAGGAGCCTTGTGGAATAACTTTAGATGTGTTAACTTTAGTCAATGCTTGAACAGAATGAGGTGTTTGCACTTTCTGCGGTGGTGGGAGGATGGGATAGTAGGCTGCTTGGACTTATTGACACATTTACAAGACAAAAGATGCTGACGGAGAGGTGCAAGCAGATATAAGGTTGGCCAGATTTATGAGTTTTTTCATAAGCTTTGGTAATGTATAATGTCTAAGTTTGGTGAAGCATGTTGAGATTCTATGGTAGTGCATACGTTTTTAAATAGAAACAGTGGATGCATGCATGTGAATGCATGATCACTTTACCTGGAGATTTTATTGACACTCCATTAGGCAAAGTACAATACCTGCACCCACAACAGTATAAAAGGAGAACAGTCCAGGAGGAATACCTTATTAAAAATTTGTAACGACGATCAACCCATATTTAGGGGGCAGTGTCTGCTGACAGGCCACAAAATGACTGCACTTTTGAGTGGCAGATCAATTACCTGGCAGCAAGCAAAAAAAAATAAAATAAAAAGGGCAGGCAGGGCAAACTTCCAATAGGCGGTATGGCAGATTGCAAGGAAACACTGTAGGTGCTGCATGAAGTTAGAGAAGCCAGCTTTCCAATGGCATGCATAAAATTTAAATTATTTAAAGTCTTGTTAATGTTACTGTACTAGTCAGTATAACTGCTTGAAATATTTAGAACAGCTACGCATAAAAAGTTATGTTTGCAGAAGAATCCAGCATAGGAGTATCACTCCCAACTTCTGAAGACCACATGACCATGTCACAACAACACAGCTTGTTTGCAAGTTCATGGCAGAATCTTGCTATCTGCATATGACTCGAGCAATTAATGAGAAAATGACATCAAGCATCTGCAAATTTCGAAGGAGTATCTGATCCTTATGTAAAGATAGGTCGAGCTTAAGGAGAAAAGGGTGGAAATACAAAGAAATGTTGGGATCATTAAAGAAAATAACTGAAAAGTTTAAAATCTTAGCAGATATTGCAGAAGCATATGATGGGCATACATACCCAGGCACATATGCTAATTCAACTGAACCTATGATTATAAGCAGCCATAGGAGCTTAATCCATAAACCCACAGCAATTTGTGCTTTTTGTGTAATACTTAACTGAGTTATACTGTATGCTTTGTAATATGAAAATCAAGGGTACAGAGTGTTTACTTCTAAAATGTTAAACTATTAAATAAACCAAAAACCCAGGACACTTGTAACACATTTTTTTCATCAAGTATACTTTAAATGAAAAGTACTTATCGTTTCACTAGTGTTTTTCTATAAATCCAGAAAGATCCTTGTTATAAAAAGTATATACTATTTTCCCTATATATGATGTTTGTATTCGTGGAGGGTCTGCTTAAATTGAAACATATTTAACTGTATGAATGAGTTTCTGATTGCACATCCTGATGCATTGTTATCCACTTCAATATTGCCTGTGGTGTGTTGCTATACTGGGTGATTTTGTGCAGTACTCAGCCCATAACAATCATCTTTACACATACTGAATGAAGGGCAGAACCTAACTGATGCAATAGCTCTGAAGTACACCTCTCAATAACTTGTGTTGTCTGAGCATGGTCCATGTTATATCTCTTTTTTGCCATGCTATTTAAAGGGTGTTAAAAAGTAGGGAGATTGGGTATACCCATTGTCTATCAAAAGTCATGTGCCATTACAACCACCTTCTTCTGCCAAGCCTTTGGCATTGCAGTTATCCCATATTGCTATATCTTGTTTAGTGTCAACTGGACCACAATGTTTGTTAAAATTGGTTTTCACTTACAAATGATTTGTACATTTAGGTAAGAATAATTTTTCAACAAACAGTTTTGAGGCCCACCAATGGAGTTTTTAATTCTAAGGCAGTATGTCTGCAATCAATAGCACCAATCAAATGGAGAAAGCCAAAAATCTAATAAAAGCCTTCTTTGATTGTCTGTTGGAGTTTTTATAGACAATGTTGCAATGGCTGTCATGAACCTTCAGCTGGAGGTCACTAACAGGCTTACAGAGGGAGTGATGAGGGAACCCACGGCTTGCACTTATATTGCTGTAGTACTAGGGTATTGTACTGTGTTAGACATTA
The DNA here is from genome assembly GCF_016835505.1 of Polypterus senegalus. Taxonomy (NCBI): domain Eukaryota; kingdom Metazoa; phylum Chordata; class Cladistia; order Polypteriformes; family Polypteridae; genus Polypterus; species Polypterus senegalus. Next base: position 205,244,521 of record NC_053156.1, on the reverse strand, counting down.
TGGATATAGTGAGAAGTTAAGCAAAATTACAACTTTTATTGGTTAATTAGAAATATTATATCTTGCCTGAAGCAGGGGCCTGAGTTGCCTTGAAAGATACTACAATAATATTGTAATCTTTTCTAGTTAGCCAATAAAAAGGTGTTATTTTACTTGACTTCTCAGTACTTCTATTGCTGAAATACACTGCTGTCGAACTTGTCTGTGCATGGAGTTTCATAGTGTATCAAAATGAAATAATAAAATAAAATTTTTTATAAAGCGTAATATTGTTTATGTCCCCCTCACTAACTTTTATAAGTATATTTTTTCAGTCATTGTTTGTTTTTGTTCAGTCCTGTTTTGTTCTCTTCTTCTCTGTTGTTGAATATTTCAGTGTCTCAAAAACACATATGTCCATTTTCTGTCTGCTGATAAGTTGAGAACTATGTGCACTCAACCATTCAAAAGCTTCCTACCAAATTCCAGATTATGCCGATTCTTACATACAACCCAATGCAATACAATGCAGTGCTAATATAGATCAAAAAAGGCAGTATAAGTCTAATAAGCTCTTCTCATTGGCTTTTGCGAAACCAGCTCCTGGTCGTCTCCATTAAGTTTAGAAAGACAAATATATGGATCACATTGGGAAATCTATTCTAGACAAAGTGCATTTCACTTTTGCTTCGCCTGCTTCCATCCACCACAATATTTTTTTTTAGAAATTGCACAACAAAAGAACCCATTTCTAATTTCTGAGCTCTGTGCTGCAGTATGGTGAGTTATCTGTTAGGACTAAGAAAGAAATTTCACTAGCAAAGATGTAAACATATGCAAAACTGTGCACGTTCACAGAAAAGGACTAACAGTAGTCGGAAACATATGCTTATCTGGATAAAGTGTACATTAGAGATTGCAGGATAAAAAGAGATTCTCAAGTATTATAGCTGCTCTACTCAGTTACTTGGTACTTAGAAACAGATTATCGTACAGTATTACAGGCAGGAATCCAAGCTCACTTAGATGACTTGGATTTACACCTTCTCAGACAGAACTGTTACAATGAAACCTTCACTAACATCATTTATGTATTTAATTCTGACGTATGTGTAATAATTATTGGCAACATAAAACTAATATGCTAGACTAGACTAGACTAGCTAGACTAATATGCTAGCTATGCTTGCTAGACCCCCTGAATACTGCATGTTATTTCGAAATGTTTACAATGATTGTCAAAGGAAATTGCATTGGTTATTGCACATCAGAAGTACAGTCAAAAATGTATTACAGATATGTCTTAAAATTATACATACCATACTAACACATAATAATATCTGTATACACGTACAAAAAAAAATTACATTTTTCTCATTTGTGGACAAAGAAATCATGCTTTCATGATTTTTTCAATGCTTTCGTGTTTATTTTGTGAAACAGAAACATATGGAAAAAAACAAAAAACATAAACAAATAAGAAATTACATTTTAGCAGTAAAGAACTAGAGTTAAGCAAAATCCAAACAAACAGTCAGTGACATGCAACACTTTTGAGACACAGATATCTGAACCCTAGAAATAAAAAAGAAAATGTTAAATGAAATACAAAATTGAGGATCTCTTCCAAATACATATACAATACATCTTTGCTTTAGAAGTGCCTTTTAGATGCTGCTGCACTCTCCATTTCCTTTGTCAAAAGGGTAAAATTTCAAATATTTCCTCTCAGATGCCACTACATTTTTAAAGTAGAATCCTGATGATATCAAAAGTCATGTGGCTCCTACATCTCATGACCAGGAATATGAACTGTAGCTATATCAATACATGTTTATAGGTTTACAGAGTGATTATTATATGAAAACTGACAACACTGAAATGCTAAATATTGGCACTTACAAAATAAAAGGTGACCCAAAAAATTCACAATGCTAACCATATACATAAAAATACAAATAACAACAATAATCCAAAAATTAAATAAAATCAACAAGAACGATAATTAACGGTAATTAATGACATCCTGACACTTCCTCCTTTGCAAACAATTTGGAACAAAATGTGAAAAACAAAAAGATCAACCAAAAACCTGGCATTGTCCATTGTCCATTGTCTACCATCCCCCACCATTAAGACTGGACATGTAATTAATTTTAAATTAAATTTTTGAAACATATGTTGTTCTTTGTATCAGGAAAGGATGCCACTTCAAATCTTGGCTGTTTTAACTGTTATTCACTAGCCTGGATAGAAAACACTTCAAATGCAGAAAATGAGTCTCATTATTGATTTATTGCTGCCCATGAATATGATTAAACTTCTTATAACAAAACAGAATATAGGTGATTTAACAAATTGCAACATCACACCAGGTTCTGTTCATAAGTTAATCATATGCTTTCAACAAAACAGAAGAGTTAATTTATCAAAAAGTAAATAAAACAAATCTATACATTTTAAACTTTAATTTTGAAGCAAAGTATTTGTTAGAAAACCTTGAACTTAGAATGCTTGTTTTAATTTTTGTGCATCTCTTTAATATATCTCAATTAATTAAAAACAAAAAATAATTATAAGATAAATAATCAAAATATAATCTTGGTTACCATCACAATACAAATACAAACATTATAGAGGTTATAGAGGAGCTGTGTAAAGAACAGGAGTTCAAGTTAAAAAGACTTTTCTGATGCTTTGGGTATATAAGGCAAACTGCATTTAAACTTTATCTGCATGCAGTAAACAGGTAAAAAATACCTTAGTGGAAAAATCTATATAAATAAAGTTGTAAAGTGTTTGTTCCGTGCAAATGTATGTGTGCTGTATGTGTGCTGCCACTGATCCAACTTAAAATAAAGGGTTTATCTGGCATATTTGGAAGAATGACTCTAATCAGGGAGCAACCCAAAGAATTGTGCTGATGTGTAACTACCATTATCAGTGCCCACAGATTTTTTTACCAGGCAACATAGGATCTCATCTAAGACCATAGGAACAGATGAAGTACAAATGAGGATCACAATTTAACTGTTTTAGTGGTGTCACACACGTGTGAGTAATAGGCAGCTAAAGGGCTTAGAGAATGGTATTAATACATCTGACCAGGCGGTGGCGGGGTGCACTGACTCTCTTTCTAAGTCTCCTGCAGACCTTTCCCAGGAAATTCCACCAGGTGCCAGTGCCTCAGCTCAGAACATGTCACTTCCTGTCCCTGGTCCGAGGACGACATCGCTTCCTGTCCCGGGCCTGAGGACGACGTCACTTCCTTAAGACACACTATAAAACCCTTTTGGATACAGTCTTGTAAACACTACTCGTTTTACAATTCTTAGTATTTTTGCAGCCAGGAAACATATTATACAGGTGGCTGCCCCAAACCTTTACGATGTCTGGAGTCTCTTCCTAATAGCGCGGATTATAGCTTTTGTCTAATACTGTCATTTTGTCTCATAGTTGGTTGTGATTAGCTGTATTGAACTTCCAAAGGATCATTTTTAATCTACACTAGTGGTCACCAACCTGTCTATCCCGATCGACTGGTAGATCTTTGAGACTTTCCTTGTAACTCCCAAAAGAAACAGAAAAATGAATACACAGATGTATTATATCTGATTAATGTTCACTTTTGCAAGTGTTCTGTTGATCCAGTTGTATTTTCTCTACATAGTAGGTGTTCAATTAAAGTAACCGATTAGATAGTACTGGAACAGAGTATGACATTCACTCAGTAGATAGCATGGCAGAGGTTCCACTAAAAGAAGGTGAAAGCTTATAATTTCCATCCAGAATGGGAAAAGGAATTTCTTTTTACTATGGTGAGAGACAAGTGTATATGTATGCTGTGCCATGAAAAACAAGCACTATCTAAAAGAGGAAATCTGGCATGACCCCAAAACACCAACCACGAGCAATTCAAACCCCACTAAAGAGTGTGATCTGAGCTTGGAAAGTTGATAAACTAAAATCAGAGTTAAAGGCCCAGCAATTGCTTTTCACAAAACCTCTTGCTCAAAATAAAGTTGCTATTAAAGCATCATTTCCAATAAGTCACCTTTTAGCTAAACACAAGAAGCCTTTTACAGATGGTGATTTATTGAAGGGAGCATCTGACATTACATCAGAGAGCTGTTCTACTTTTTTAAAAAGCCAGTGAGAAATGTTGCAACATCAGGGTTTTTTCATTCAGCTTTCATTCAGTGGATAAGCCTAATAGTTAACAATGGTTTTATCAGTTTTGCATTATGCAAAACAAACAAAATAATTTCCTCATACCAATGGAAAATAGGCCACATACCTTTATTTTTGGTGTTGGAATTAAATAATGGAACTAAAATTAAAGATGAGATGCAAAATTTTAAAACCAAGATGGGTATTGTCTGCTTGATGTGTTATAGACAATGTTATTTTAGTCACTCCACCCATCCGTGGACTCTGTGATAGTCATAGATGACATTCAAGTGCTGAAAAGATTAACCTCCATTGCATCCTTCTGTTTGGCCTTATGTACGTCCCCATTTTGGAACATCCAAAGGGTCTGGAACACACCTTTGAAGTGATGCAAAAGATTTTCTTGGAACTTCATGCAAAGAACATGGTAATCTAAATATACTTAAGCAGACTCAGTTCTATTACATACTGTATATTTAACAGTAATTGCTTTAAAGGTTACATATTGTGTAAGAAATATTAGAAACCGCTCTCCAAATTATTAAGAGTAACATTAACTTTCTGATTCTCCATTTAGCCAAGCTGAGGAATTCAATATTTACTATATCCATGGATTTATGAATCAGTTGTAGGGTGAACTGGAAGCTATTCATATACTAAAAGGCACAACACAGGAACCAGCTTTGTACAAGATGCCATTTCATTACAGGTTTCACTCAGAAACACACTCCGGTCATACACACCAAAACAATAAGTTGGCAATGAACTTAACTGTCTATTATTTGACAGAGAGTAGAGTCAGAAACTATCGATGACTTGACATGACTCTCCACAATGAATTTCAATGGTTTTTAGAGCAGAGCTTAGATAGATAGATAGATAGATAGATAGATAGATAGATAGATAGATAGATAGATAGATAGATAGATAGATAGATAGATAGATAACACACATCCATGGCTTTCTAACAGTTTATAACAGCATATATAATGTTATTTAAGAGTAAGTTCTTTGAATATTTCAATGATATTGGTTTGTGTATGATTTCTTTGAGTAAAAAAGAAACTAACAAAATGTAACATTCTCAAACTTACTGGATTCAATTCAGGATCAAGTGGGCTGATGTCTATCCCAAAAATGCTTAGCACAAGGCAGGAAGACCCACTGGAATGTGCACATTCTATCACAGGTCACACTTACCCACAATCACACATCTTTGGTGATGTGGAAGGAAAAATGGAGTATCTTGGGGTAGGGACTGGGGACATGCAGAAACCAGAAGAATGCTCCGACTCTACAGTGACGACAACCTAGTTAAATATAATGAACAGTTACATGAATTGTTTTAATAGGACATTTTGGATTCTGCTCAGTTGATACTTTGGATTTTGTAGTTGCCTCAGTTTTACAGCAGCTTTTAACTTCAACTGAACTCCTGTGCTCTACATCACTTACAGTATAGGATGGAATCCCAATTAAAAGTTAACTTTTAAGTCTACGTTTTGTCATGATTCTGGCCAGAATTGTAGGAGTTATGGTATGCCACTCCTGTAATCTGTGACTGGCCAAATATACCAACAACTCCTAATAAACACTAATGAAATATTCTGCCCTCAGGTCACCAATTCACACCTAGAATAGACATCCAGTGCCTGCCAGCCCATCTGTTGATTCTGAAAAAATATTTCATATTTGGAAATTCCATAATTTTGAATATTAGAATTCCTAACTTTGAAAACCCAGCAGTGCAAGCTAAATGTCTTTCAGGAGCCAGGTGTTAAGATCCTGAGGTTTTTATACTCACAGAATTGTACACATTTTATGATTTCTTTCAATTCTGAACTTAATAATTTGCCTTTTTTGTGAGTATTTTAGCATTTAGTATACCTTTTCATAGATGCATACATATTGTCTCTGGGATGTTGCTACAATGTGACCGAAAGTTGTCATGGGTGTTGTGGTGGGGTGTGTTGTTAATGATATTAGGACCTACACTCCATAATGGGGTTTATGGATGGTGTGATGCAAGGAAACTGGTTGCCAAAATGTAAGGAAAGCAATAACTGTTTTAGTGATTTGTGTGCTGTTTATCTTTGAATTGTTCTGACAGAAAAAAAATCCATGCCTTAAACCCTTTCTTTCCCTAACACTACACGTGTTATGTTTTCTATTTAAGATAACAGTGTACTATCAGCAGTGTCCAGATTTCTGGATTGAAAAACTAAACTTTGCAGTATGTCAAGTTATTGCATATACTTTTATTCCATTACGTTCTTGCATGTTATTTTGAGCATGACGTCTGGTAAGTGCATTTGGCTCTGGCATTTTTGTATGTTCTTCCTTTATTGGCTTAGACCCCCTAATTGTTTCTGATCTTTGTTTTCCCTTTTTTTAAATTGTGCCTGTGCTTTTTGCTATTTTCCACCATGACCAGTACAGTTACAACTACTTGTGTGTGCTTGTTTTTGTTTGAAAAAGCAGTTTATTTACTTGTCTCTCTATTTTTGTTTCTGGGTATGTTTTATCACAAAGGTGTCCACAAAAGTCACTTTAGCTTCTAAAGACTCTTCTTTATTGATGGAAAAGTTAAGCCTGGAAATACCTAAATTGTACATGTTTTACATGTACACCCTGCAATATTTGCCATTGGTATCCTTTATAAGAGCTAACTACATTTGTAAAGGATTCTACTCTAAAGTTCTGAAATACCTTAAAAATGGCTAAGGGCAATTTAGCCTCAGCTGCTCCCATTGAACCTCTTAATACCCTAAAGGCAAGGAGCCTTCTCCCAATTCACTACTTCTGAAAGAATTTCACCTGAACAAGCACAGCTCATTATATTACTGAATATTTTAATATATTATAATATTTTATTGCTAGTGTCAGCAAACAACAAGGCAGTATCAGTGAAATAACACCTAACTTCATTTTAATTGACACATTCAAACTGACACTCAAAGTAAAAATTCTTTGCCTTATCGATTGATTCTATGGGGTTTCTCAATTTTGAAACACCTACACCTAGACCTATTTTATAATCACACTTCATGGCATTAAAACTAAGAATTTAATAATCAGTATTGTTGACCAAAGCTTTTAAGATTATTTAATAACTTTTGATTTGTTTCTTTACTTGTCAATAAATGCTTATTTTTGAACCAAATCTATTCATTATCTAATGAATAATAGTATTTTAAAATGTTATGGACATTAAACAAAATTTCAAAGCTTTAAACTTGGAAACTAATAAATCAGCTGTGAAAAATTTTCTATTAATATCCATCCATCCATTATCTAACCCACTATATCCCAACTACAGGGTCACAGGGGTCTGCCAGAGCCAATCCCAGCCAACACAGGGCGCAAGGCAGAAACCAAACCCCAGGCAGGGCGCCAGCCCACCGCAGGGCACACACACACACCAAGCACACACTACGGACAATTCAGAATCGCCAATGCACCTAAGCTGCATGTCTTTGGACTGTGGGAGGAAGCCGGAGTACCCGGAGGAAACCAACGCAAACACGGGGAGAACATGCAAACTCCATGCAGGGAGGACCCGGGAAGCGAACCCGGGTCTCCTAACTGCGAGGCATACTACTAATATGTGAATGATATTAGAAAGGAAGCTCCCTTTTCAAAAAAAAGTGATCAAGGTTTTTGAAAAAATTGATTTAATGAAATGATAGACATAGTATTAACTTAGAAAACTGTAAATTAGAGTTTAAATAGAGAGAATCAAAGTTACAATTACTGTATATAAGTCTAAAGGTCTGATATTTTAAAATATGCATTCTACAAGGCACCAGCTTATTATTTTTTCACATTAATAACCCCTGAGTTTTATTAAGAACTATAGCTAACATGACAAATAAGAAAAGTGAAACGACTGATATAATTTCAATTAATTAGTGGCAATGACTTTGATTTTCTTTAATGAATCTACATATCATTAGATTACAAAGTGAACAAAAGCTTGTAAATCTATTAGCACTTTATCATATCATGTTTTCTGTTGCACTAACTACATAAGTAAATTTAAATTGATAACAGAACAGAAGGCCTTGTGTCCAACTTCCAAAATAAAATCTGCTTCTTGTCCTTTTAGATCTAATTCCAACTAGTTTATTGAAAAACTCACCTAAATTAGATGCACAAACATAAGGTGGCATAATTCATAAATCATTATAAAATGGCACTTTCCACAGTTCTTTCAAAGTAGCCATTGTTATATCTCGATTAAAGAAATTAGATTAAGATCGGGACGTTCTTAAGAATTATAGGCTAATTTCCAATGTACCTTTTTAGTATTTTAAGATTTATTGCTATTATAAAAACTTCAAACCAAAGCTAATAATATAAATGAGCTGTCAAACAATTACTACTCATACATGAAAGAGACAGATAAAGTAGCTCCTTTCCAAACAAAAAGGTGAACAAAGTAAATAAATCTTCACCTTGGTATAATGAGGGCCTACAGCTTTTTAAATTAGAAAGCTGTTCTGAATGTTTTTAAGTAGTATAGCCCATTTTCCTTACCTTTTTTTATATAAAGTTTTGCAGATAAACTGTAACCATAAAACTTGAATCTAGTCCTTAAAAATATTCTTTATAATAAATTTCTGACTGTTTCCAAGAAACAGCTTATATCATGCTATAAATAATATTTTCTTCTTCTCTGAATCAGAAAACCCACAATTATGCTTTTGGGCTGCTACTTTTAAATTTGATGGTAGAATTTTACCACAAGTACATAGACTTGAATTTAGTTGACCTGTCACATACTATTTTTAGTTGTTATACTTATACATATTTTCGATATATTCAAAAGTTTGAAAACATTACTCTCACACTTACACCCACTGTTAGATATGGTGTTCCCTCAGCTTAAGTGCTGGAACCAATTCTCAGTTCTCTGTGTATATTGGCATTAGTAGATGTAATTCAGAAAGATAATATTAACTTTCACTCATATACTAATGAAACTCAACTCTATAATTTACACAAGTGGTTCTCAAGTATTGAAGCATCATACTATCAAAACAATACTGACAAGTTACATCAGCCTGGTATTGTTGGCATTCCATAAAACAAATGAGCAACTTCAGTGCCAGCTTTAGGAGAGCCTAGAAAAATGGAAAGTCCACCAAAGTCTTGTTGTAGCAGCAAATGGCCCTTCTGAGGATAGTGGGTGAACCAAAGCAATGACAGTCTGTTGGCAGACTGGGAACTGATTCAGTGCTGCAGTATTCATAATAACAACAAATGACATCTTCGGGACTAATGACATGATTATCAGAAAAGCAAAATGAACACACAGAATGTTCTTGTCCTTCAAATGTTTTAGTGCACCTGTCCTATTGTAACTATGCAATCTACAAGGACAAGAAGTACTTGGGCTGTGTTGAGCTCATAGCTGCTATGATTTCTGTAACCTACCAGATGTCACTATTTTTCTTCCCAGTCATGAAGAAGCTTCAGAAATCTTCATCTACCCTTCTCTATTATTGTGAATATGACCAAGAGATTAAAAGAACTAAACAGATGGATAAACAAGCTCAGAAACAAGGGCAGGCAGAGGTCAAAACCAGTAAATATAACAAGATCAGCAAACTACATGTTTGTTTTGGACAAAGAAAGAGTCAAGGTCAACCAAACTAACCAAGGGTGGACAAATTTAACACTGAAGTTAAATATGACCTTACTAAAACACCATAATGAATTTATCAAAAAAAAAAAAACAGAAAAAAAACAATCATGAACGCATCATGATACATAAAATTGATATTAAAAAAAAATGAACTGCCCTTTCTTCCACTGCTCCTTCCATGTGGCTCTTCATGCTCTGCTCTGCTTAGGTAATATCAAACGACTATGGATAAACTCAAAGAAATATGTAAAGCAGTACTTGTACACATTTAGGAAAACAAAACACCAAATTCCGATGTGTAAGATAAAGATATCAAGCTATGTGAGACTGAAATGTCTATTTTTGTCAAAACTTTATTGTGTTTTAATTTTCTTTAACAAACTCCTGTAACAGAGAAATATTTGTCTTGTTTTATTGATAGAGCAATTTACAACTAAGAAAATTACACATAAATCTATCTTGTTTGTGCATCAAGATGAAGGAACAGAAGAACAATCAATCAAGCAACTGACTACAGTGAATTTTAGCACAGAATTTATTAAGAGAATGCTTGATAATATAATAGGCTATGCCACTTGAATTCATCCATTTTCTAAAATCTATCAGTTCCTTAATAAGAGCTGGAGACGGTACATCATTGTAAGCAGTACAATAAAATAATTTAAAAGATAAAATATATTTTAAATTAATTATACTATGTTGAAATCAATCAATTTCAGATACCTCATGACTGTAAATCTTTTTCAGCATTTCTAAAAGATGAAATACATTTTTCCATTAGATCAGTTTTGCAAATATTGAAACCAGTATTGCTTCTATTTATTATTTCTTTCATTTTTTAAGTGTCAAAGAACCATATATTATAAAAGCACAGTTTGTGATGCTTTTAAAAATAAATTACACTAAGTCAGGATAAATGACTCTAAAAATGAATGTTTCAACCATGGGATCACTGGTGGAAACTAACAAGGCTACCGGAGTTGTGAAATAAAAATGCTACCTATTGAGCCACTATAAGACCTTACATGTTGTTTTAATTAACTAATTGCTAATCCTGTGCCAATGACCAAAAAAATTACAAATGGAAATGGCATAAAAATGTAAATGTAATATTGTGATTCATTTGTGATCAGTAGATGTGTGTAATCTCAATGTTGTTGTGGTACATGGGAGTGCACAAGGATTTTTGTGAGCAAGCAAGGAGACCACAACAGAGAAACTTATAATAACTGGGAACCAAGAATTGAAGGATATGAAATTAATCAAGAGTCAAAAACAAAAGCAGAGTTGTAGCCAAACCTAATACTTAGAAATAAAGCTAACTGTACTAAAGATTTCAAAAAAGAATAGCAAATGCTATAATAACCTGCAAATTTATACCGTTGCTTCATTGGCCTGATTGCAAACACATTATGTGCTCACCACATGTCATGTAAACAACGAAAATTAAAATGAATAAAAATAAAATTTAAGCAAAACATACTGTAGACACAGAATGCTGATAATAATAATTAAAAAAAAAAAACCCTAAAGGGACCAAAACACCTTTTAAAAATATTATAATTTCACAATCATAAATAGAAAACAGGCTTCTCCTAAAAAGGAACGTTGTGGATTTATCCCAATACCAAGATACTAAGCAGGCTCTGCTGCCATGTTTTATGGAGTCATTTTGATGACTGCATACCTCAAGTGAAACTGCTTATGTGACTAGAAGTCACAATGGCAATGAAATACAATAGAAGCAAAAAAATGGCAGCATGAGTAATATTCATAATATAAAGCTTATACAAAAAGTACTTTAGTTTCATAACACTCAGTGTATTTATATGGGTACAGTACCTATAAAACGCTTTCAACATCTTGTAAGTTTCACATTTTATTGTTATTCAACACAGAACAGTGGATTTAATTTGGCTTTTTTGACTCTAATCAACAGAAAAAGACCCTTTAATGTGAAACTGAAAACAGATTTCTGCAAAGGGGGTCTACGTTAATTAAAAATATACAACACAATATAAATCATTGCATAAGTACTCAACCCCTTCAAGTCAGCAATGTGATAACTTCCGGGGGATGAACACTTTTTAAAAGTCGCTGTATTTACAGTACTTCAAAAATTAATTCAGCAATCCAACTTCAATCTTCAGCATATCCCCTGCCAGTATCTAAAATTTTGTATAGCACAGTCTTCATCAGTTTATGTGTAGCCAACTTTAAGAATTACAGTAGTCATGTACATTTGCACAGTCATAGCCACATTTATATTATTTTAAATTGCAGTTTACTTAGTCTGTTAACTTTAATTTTTTAATATTTTATAAATGTGGTCCCCAACCCATAGGAGTAATAATTAAGAATAATACAAGAATCAAAATGTATAAGTGAAAAGCAATAGATGACATGTTATCAAATCCAAAACTATGTGAAGTACAGTGGTGTGAAAAACTATTTGCCCCCTTCCTGATTTCTTATTCTCTTGCGTGTTTGTCACACAAAATGTTTCTGATCATCAAACACATTTAACCATTAGTCAAATATAACACAAGTAAACACAAAATGTAGTTTTTAAATGATGGTTTTTATTTTTTAGGGAGTAAAAAAAATCCAAACCTACATGGCCCAGTGTGAAAAAGTAATTGCCCCCTGAACCTAATAACTGGTTGGGCCACCCTTAGCAGCAATAACTGCAATCAAGCGTTTGCGATAACTTGCAATGAGTCTTTTCCAGCGCTCTGGAGGAATTTTGGCTCACTCATCTTTGCAGAATTGTTGTAATTCAGCTTTATTTGAGGGTTTTCTAGCATGAACCGCCTTTTTAAGGTCATGCCATAGCATCTCAATTGGATTCAGGTCAGGACTTTGACTAGGCCACTCCAAAGTCTTCATTTTGTTTTTCTTCAGCCATTCAGAGGTGGATTTGCTGGTGTGTTTTGGGTCATTGTCCTGTTGCAGCACCCAAGATCGCTTCAGCTTGAGTTGACGAACAGATGGCCGGACATTCTCCTTCAGGATTTTTTGGTAGACAGTAGAATTCATGGTTCCATCTATCACAGCAAGCCTTCCAGGTCCTGAAGCAGCAAAACAACCCCAGACCATCACACTACCACCACCATATTTTACAGTTGGTATGATGTTCTTTTCTGAAATGCTGTGTTCCTTTTACGCCAGATGTAACGGACATTTGCCTTCCAAAAGTTCAACTTTTGTCTTATCAGTCCACAAGGTATTTTCCCAAAAGTCTTGGCAATCATTGAGATGTTTCTTAGCAAAATTGAGACGAGCCCTAATGTTCTTTTGCTTAACAGTGGTTTGCGTCTTGGAAATCTGCCATGCAGGCCGTTTTGCCCAGTCTCTTTCTTATGGTGGAGTCGTGAACACTGACCTTAATTGAGGCAAGTGAGGCCTGCAGTTCTTTAGACGTTGTCCTGGGGTCTTTGTGACCTCTTGGATGAGTCGCTCTGCGCCTTGTGGTAATTTTGGTCGGCCGGCCACTCCTGGGAAGGTTCACCACTGTTCCATGTTTTTGCCATTTGTGGATAATGGCTCTCACTGTGGTTCGCTGGAGTCCCAAAGCTTTAGAAATGGCTTTATAACCTTTACCAGACTGATAGATCTCAATTACTTCTGTTCTCATTTGTTCCTGAATTTCTTTGGATCTTGGCATGATGTCTAGCTTTTGAGGTGCTTTTGGTCTACTTCTCTGTGTCAGGCAGCTCCTATTTAAGTGATTTCTTGATTGAAACAGGTGTGGCAGTAATCAGGCCTGGGGGTGGCTACGCAAATTGAACTCAGGTGTGATACACCACAGGTAGGTTATTTTTGAACAAGGGGGCAATTACTTTTTCACACAGGGCCATGTAGGTTTGGATTTTTTTTCTCCCTAAATAATAAAAACCATCATTTAAAAACTGCATTTTGTGTTTACTTGTGTTATATTTGACTAATGGTTAAATGTGTTTGATGATCAGAAACATTTTGTGTGACAAACATGCAAAAGAATAAGAAATCAGGAAGGGGCAAATAGTTTTTCACACCACTGTATATATTTTTATTATATATACCAATTCACGTAGGCACAATAAAACATACATAAATATGAGAGAGAGAGAGAGAATTGGGGTTGGGGAAGGGGTTATTTCCACTACTTTATCAAGTATTTTAAATTTGTTTTGATACTTAGCACAACTTTCAAAAAAATTAAACATACAATTGTTTTGTGTATCTCACAGGCAACAGAAGCAGCTGATCTTTAAAAATGTCTATTTACTTTTATAGCCAGTCATACATTTATATCTGCACCCAGTCTTTGATTGATAAATTTGATTTAGAGATAAACATGTTAATTATTGATATAGTTTCAGTGTTGCAGAATGATTAATTCTTAAGCATTTTATTTATTGCAATTATAATATTTGTAATCATTTATGATACTGGCCTTGTGCAGCTACTCCATAGCATCACTTCATATCATGCTAGGCATCATCCATTAAATTTGAAAGGCAATCCATTTGTCAGTATATTGTGTTCTGCTCCGCATGTTGTTAGCTGTCAGCTGTTATTTGTTGAGCTGTGCTCCCCCTTCATCTTGTCCTTTATTAACACACCTGGTCAGTCACGTCCCATACTCACAGTGGTGTCATAAATGTCTAAGAAACTCAGGTAAAGCACGTAGGTCCCATAATAAACATTTGAATACAATACACCCCATGTGTCTCATGTAGGCACCCCTTTATCTCTTGTTTCAGTAACGTCCAAAGTGTATATTTAAGGTATATAAACCCCTTGGTCTGGGTAGTTGTGGTACTCAGCAATTTGAACCTCTGTCTACGCGCTTCTCTTTGTCTTGATCCAACCATGGAAATCACTCGCCTTAAGTGTCTTTTAAAGCTTTATTGTTTAATACATACTGTCTTCTATGTATTGCTTTGTGAATCATTCTTTATTGTCTTTGATTGTACACCTGTATATACCTGTATGTTTCTTTTGTATATATTTCAGTTTACAAAGAGGTACATCCAGTAAAAGCCTTCAAGGAAGCTCACTCACCCCTTGTCATTTTTATGCGGATGTGCTGAGTTGCTTACGCTCTCTGCAGCCGCGTTGCACGGACAGTGTGGAGAGAGGCAAAAAATATTGTATAATGTGACTTTAAGACCCTCACAACGGATGCATGTTGAAAAGAAGAGATGCTCATTTTTGTGCCTCATAATGACTTACCTGAAAAGATAGCTGGTCGTGATGTCACTGATAATACAGTGGAAATAGTTTAGCTTTTGTATTAGATAGACAGCTTGAGAAATGTAAAAGAGATACAAGAAGTCTAGAAATACTGAAATACCCATTCCAGCAGAGAGACCAGACCCCTTTGGAGAAAGAAACAGTTATGGTTACTCTTGAAAAACAGAGAAGTCTTCAGGAACAGAGTTTATTTAATTTATGCATTTACTGCCCTAAGGTGCAGAGGAACAAGTGAGGTGAACCAAATCCTTGTATCTTTGGCCTTTATATTTATATTAAAACTCATGTTTTACATATTATAGAAATAATAGAAAATTTTCATCATACGAAATTATTAACACAAATAGGAATATGTGAATTTGATTGCACCTCGGTTTATTTTTAGGATATAAAATGGTCTCATGAAAATCTTGGCCTGGATTATTTAAGTTGTGTTTTGATGGTTTTGTCAATTATTATAGATTTACTAAAAATTTCAGTATCATTTTAATGTCATCACCATTCTCATGAAAAAGTCAAAACAAAGAGTTTATGTGGATTTTTAATCTGCAGCCTGCCTTCAACTCTTTAAAAGAATTATTCACAATAAGTCCTTTTCTCAGACATCCACATCTGTCTTTACTGTTTGAATTTGAGGTTGATTTTTCCTGCTGTGCAGTAGAAGTGGTTCTGCCTCAGTGATTTATAGAGAAAGAAATGGATGAACCAGGAAATAAAAAATGAGTTTCAATTCATCAGGGCCAAACCAGAAAGTCACAAACACTAGTCATCTAATTTAAAATGCTAACTGCAAATCAAAGTCAGAAATGCAAATTTCCAAGAAAACTACTCATACTCACTCTTGCTAGGCGTTATTACCATGTAATCACATATCACCAGAAATATAAGCAACAACCTACCAGGTGCCAGTTTATAAAAAGTTACTCTAATGACGTTGTCCAAGCATCCAATCTCCTGTCGTTGCTCCTTAGAAATTCATCATCACAGCATGGCAAACATACTAAAAACATTTTTTTCTGTTTTTAGCAAGAATTAGGAAAATAGAAACACTAAAGCTACTGTCTTGTGGAAACCTTTAGAAAATAATGAAGTCATTGCAACATCTGAATCAATTTTTATAGCAGAGACATTCCTTGCTAAGACTGAGTTAAATAATCATATCACTATTGAGAAAAAATGCAATGAGCATGCAGTCCTCCTAACAAAAGAACTTTCACTTTCTGCCCCAGGAAATAGTGGAATAAAGATGAATCCACACTACTAAAATTTGAATTATAAAATCTATCACTTTTTATCATTTTATTTTATATTTCATTATCCTATTAAAAGCCTCTCCTGAAAAAACATGTAATATGGTTGCTACTTTAACTTTCTTCAACATTGACCAGTCTTAACAGAGTCAATGATCATCAGGACAAATTTCTAAATGTCAATGCAAGATGAATGCAGATAGACAGATAGATAGATTCTTTATTAATCCCAAGTGGAAATTCACATACTCCAGCAGCAGCATACTGATAAAAAACAATATTAAATTAAAGCGTCATAAAAATGCAGGTAAAACAGACAATAACTATGTATAATGTTAACGTTTACCCCTTGTTATACTACATTATTCTTTATGTCACTATATCTGGACAATACTGTTATGAGTTTTATTCACATGTGCATGTTAAATTTGGCACACAGGGGCGCAGCAGTTAGAATTGCTAGCCAAGCATTGGATTAGATAGCCAAAGACAACTGGAGGCTTGTATAGTCAGCTTAAACACAGGATAGGGTATTTCTGTCCTCTGTCAGCACAAATCTTTTTTCCTTATTGGGGGAATGAGAAGCGCCATGTAAGCACTATGATATTTCTGTATTTAGTGGAGGAGGAATTCAGCCCTTGTTTGGAGACAGAGAAGACCAGCAAATGAAGCAAGACATTATAAAAGGCTTGGACAGCAGCCAGACCCTTGGAGGCGGTGTCAACAAAGTTTGAACAAAAAAACTCCCAGCGTGGTGACGAGAAAATGGCTGACTGTGTTGATCCAGATTTCCGACCTGGATTAAGTCTGTTCATGCTCCTCCCCGTCCCGCGTTAACCGTCAGTAAAATGTAAGCTAAAAGATATTTTTTCTCTTGTGATTCTTGTACCGCTGTAATCACGATGGGAGGGATATCGCCGTTTCTGGTATATTATGATATTGTTTAATTATTTAATATGCCACAATTTCAAAAGAACACATTTCCAAGAGAGCTAATGCCTCTTCAGGAAACATCCCCCACCACGGTGGAACTGAAGAGTTTCATAGTGTGGTGGAGGAATGATCTCCTCAGTCCGTCAGTGGAGCAGGACAGTGACAGCAGTCTGTTGCTGAAGCTGCTCCTCTGTCTGGAGGTGATACCGTTTAGTGGATGCAGTGGATTCTCCATGATTGACAGGAGCCTGCTTAGCGCCTGTCGCTCTGCCACGGATGTCAAACTGTCCAGCTCTGTGACTACAATAGAGCCTGCATTTCTCACCAGTTTGTCTAGGCATGAGGCGTCCTTCTTCTTTATACTGCTGCCCCAGCACACCATCAAGTAGAAGAGGGCACTCGCCACAACTGTCTGATAGAACATCTGTAGCATCTTATTGCAGATGTTGAAGAACACCAGTCTTCTAAGGAAGTATAGTCGGCTCTGTCCTCTGTTGCACAGAGCATCAGTATTGGCAGTCCAGTCCAATTTATCCTCCAGCTGCACTCCCAGGTATTTATCTATACTAATAAAAGGCAAAGCCTTCACTGACTCACTCACTCACTCACTCACTCATCACTAATTCTCCAACTTCCCGTGTGGGTGGAAGGCTGAAATTTGGCAGGCTCATTCCTTACAGCTTCCTTACAAAAGTTGGGCAGGTTTCATGTCGAAATTCTACGTGTAATGGTCAGAACTGGAAGCTGATTTTTTCTCCATTTACTGTAATGGTGTTGAGCTTGAAAGCCGTGGGGGCGGAGTTTCGTGTGACATCATCACGCCTCCCACGTAATCATGCAGTACATAGAAAACCAGGAAGAGCTCCAAAAAGCGCTGAAGAAAACATGCATTATATAATTGAGAAGGCAGCGAAACAATAAGAAGCGAGCGACTGACATATACAACCATATTCATGAGTGCTGCTACTACGGAAACAAAGCACGGTGTAAACCTAAACTTTAAATTAAGTTCATAGACAGGCTTCCGCTGGCGTTTGTTTAGTGCCTGCCCATATAAGGCCGTCTGTCAGCGGCAATCCAATAGAAACACTGCCACTAAATATTCACGGGTGAAGGACTGTGCTTATGCAGAGGAAGATGAGATGGTGTTTGGCACAAACTCAGCGAAACTGCGAGAGAAAGTTTTAAGTGCCGGGACTTAGCTAACATTAAATACAGCCGTGGAAATAGCACGACACAATAGCACAGCTGGGAAACTTCGATGCATGTACACCAAGCGGCTCACGTGAACTGACGCAGTGCACAGACAAAAAGCAACAGTTCCAAAGAGCGCTGAACAAAACACGAATTACACAATTGAAAAGGCAGCAAAAAAATATGAAGCGTCTGATACATACAAGCATATTCATAAGTGCAGCTACTGCAGAAACAAAGCACACGGTGGAAAAAGTCAATGTCCCACTAAAGGAAGACAGTGTAAAAAACCCGTGCATGCAGTGTGTCAGGTCTCAGATAAAGAAGAAGACGAGCTGTTTATTGATGCAGTAAGAAATGAATCGATGAATGAAACCTGTTATCTTTACAACGATTGACAAACACGGAATGTAACTTGAACACATCCTACAAATACGAGCCTGATTGAAATAAATAATGATAATCAAATCCTTGATGACAGCAACACTCAATAACACTCACAAAACAATTACTGTATATTGACAATCAAGTTACTTTATTTTTAAAATGTTCCCTTTTCTTTTTCATAACTTCTTTAACACACTACTTCTCGCTGATACGCGGGTATATATATATGTATATATATATATATACCCCGATATACATACTCGAATAATGGATACTTTATTCGCCATCAATGATTGTTTTGGTAAAGACATACTCAGTGTATTCATTAGATGAATGGTAAAAAAGTAGGAGCGAGGGGAGGGTGACTTATTGAGTCACGCAGGCAAAACCACAATAGCAGGCGGGCTCGATGTACTGTAGTGCGCGTCAACTCGATCTGAATTGCATGATCACATTCGAAAAAATATAACTTTTCAAGTTCTATTTAGTCCATATGTGTCAAACTCAAGGGCCACGGGCCACATCTGGCCCGGCGTGTAATTATGGCCCGGGTATATGAAGCGCTGGTAACACAATAAACTACAGATCCCATAATGCAGCGCTTCAGCTGCCTTGCCGAACATTTACCGCGTTAATCAAGTCTAGCTTATGATGCTGCAAGTTATTGCGAAGCTAGCCCACACGATGCCGAAGAGAAAAGTTGATTCTGAAAATAGAGTCTTTAAAAACCGATGGGAGGCTGAGTATATGTTTACTGACATTGCCGGTAAACCTGTGTGTCTCATTTGTGGAGCTAATGTGGCTGTAATTACAGAATTTTATGAGACAAAACATCAGGATAACCTGAAAGACCTGAATGCAATGCAGAAGATACAGAAAGCAGAAGAGTTAAAGAAGAATCTGACACTTCAGCAGACGTTTTTACCCGTGCACAATCACAAAGTGATTTCAAGTGAAGCTGCTTTTATGGGAGACACAAATGCACCAGTGCAACTTGCCACACTTTCCCTGTTGCCAAGTAATGTTAAACCAAGTCAGCACAACAGTGTTCCCAAATACGCACTTTGCTGAGTTCGCACGGCCCTTTGGTGATTTTGAAGAACAAAAAAAGAATTTTGAGTTGTTTCGCAACCCATTTGCCGTTGATGTGGAAGCTGCACCTGTGCACATTCAGATGGAGGTGATTGAGCTGCAGTGTAATGGCACACTGAAGGCAAAGTACAATACTGCACGGCCCGCACAGTTTATTCACTCCATTCCCGCAGAAATGCTCCAGCTCCGTCTACATGCGGCTTGAACCTTGTGCATGTTTGGTAGCACATATCTGTGTGAGAAGCTCTTCTCAGTGATGAAGACTAACAAAACAGCACACAGGAGTCGCCTCACTGATGAGCACCTGCAGTCCATCCTGAGAATCTCCACAACACAGAACCTCACACCAAACATTAAAAAACAGGTCTGATAAAATGACATATGAGCAAAGACAACTGAATGATTTGAAAGAATCTGAAAAGAACACATTTTATTTATATTTCCAGGTTTTGTTATGCAGCATGTTCATATTTGAATTTGTATAATTTTGAAAGGATATATTTTTATGAAGAGCAAAATCTTTTGGGATATTTAAAATTTAAGTTTATTTTTTATATAAAATTACATAAGAGTAAAGAAATTTGAATGTTTGTTCTTTTAACTTTTACTTTATTTCTAACTTGTATAATTTAGACAGGATATATTTTTATGGAGAGCAAAATATTATAAGTTATTTAAAGTTTGAGTTGATTTATTCAGGAATAATATTCCTGTCTGTTTTTATTCATATTTATGTTCAAAAAAAGTTAAGTTTTAAAAGTTTTAAAGTTTTAAAAGTTTAGTTTTAGTGTGTTCAATAAATGTTTATCCTGTTCGGTCCGTGACCTAAAGTGTGTTTTGGATTTTGGCCCCCTGTGCAATTGAGTTTGACACCCCTGATTTAGTCGACACAAATATCTTTGGTTGGAATGTAAGGCGAATTTACTCTTTACATTTGTATGGTGAAGAAAAATTTATGCAATGATGCCTACATTTAACTTCCATTCCTACCAAAGATATTTCTGTCGACTAAATAAAAATTCCTTCTATTTAAAATTTAAATAGAACTTGAACAGATATGATAGTTCATAATATCCACGCAGACTTGCACGAGTGAGTGGGAGTCATCCGTTTTAAAAAGCAGCATATTGCACTGATACGAAATAGCCTGCCCATTTAATTATTTAGGAATGGATAAATAAATTAAGATTTTGTACAAATAATGTTTTTCATTTTTGTTCCTTGATGGATTCTGCCACCCCCAGCAACAGTTGCTCACACCCCAAAGAGTGTATGTATATATAATCCCTCGCTATATCGTGCTTCGTCTTTCGCGGCTTCACTCTATCGCGGATTTTAAATGTAAGCACATCTAAACATATATCACGGATTTTTCGCTGGTTCGCGGATTTCTGGACAATGGGTCTTTTAATTTATGCTACACGCTTCCTCAGTTTGTTTGCCCTGTTGATTTCATACAAGGGACGCTATTGGCGGATGGCTTAGAAGCTACCCAATCAGAGCATGTATTACATATTAACTAAAACTCCTCAATGCTATAAGATATGCATCTCGCATGAGCTTGATTGTTTGCTTGTCTCTGCCTCTATCTCACCCTCTCTGACATTCTCTGCGCCTGACAGAGGGGCTGTGAGCAGAGGTGCTGTTTATACAGAAGCTGTTTGCCTAGTGGATACGGACGCACCTCTAAGAAATGCCGCTTTATCACGGTGCTTCCAAAAGCACATTTATTGATTTATTGATTGTTTGCTTTAATCTCGCTCTCTCTCTCTCTGACGTTCTCTGCGCCTGACGGAGGAGATGTGAGCAGAGGGGCTGTTTGCTTAGAAGATACTGACGCTCCTCTAAAAAATACCGCGGCAAAGTTAAAAGCACACGTATTGATTTTTTGATTGTTTGCTTTTCTTTGCGAGCGCTCTCTCACTCTGAAATTCTCTGCTCCTGAATTGAAGAAAATCTATTTGGATTCTTTTAATTGTGAGAAAGAACTGTCATCTCTGTCATGGAGCACAGTTTAAACTTTTGACTAAAGGGTGTTATTTCATGTCTAGAGGGCTCTAATAATGTTAACAGTGTGGGAGAGTTTATAAGGGCTTAAAATATATAAAAATAACTACACAAACATATGGTTTCTACTTCGCGAATTTTCATCTATCGCGGGGGGTTCTGGAACGCAACCCCCGCGATCGAGGAGGGATTACTTTATATATATATATATATATATATATATATATATATATATAGATGCATATGTATATGTATATATATGTTTATATGTGTGTGTGTATGTATATTGTATATATCCAGGAGGACCAGAGGAGGGCTTGTACCTCCTCCAGACTGCGAGGGGGCGTCTGTCCTGGTTACGCTGGTGGCTTTGGGTAGAGGGCATGGAAGCCCAGCCCTGTAGGGGCCCGTGGTCACCGCCAGGCGGCGCCCCACTTCCAGACCATCATCTGCCACATCCGGCCAAGGCAGGAGCCCGGCCGGGACACCCAGGAGGAACGGAGGAGGGCCTGTACCTCCACCAGACCACGAGGGGTGTCCGCCTGGTTATGTTGGTGGCCTCGGGTAGGCATGGAAGCCCAGCCCTGTAGGGGCCCGTGGCCACCGCCAGGTGGCGCCCCGCTGCCTGAACAGCCCTGGAGCCCAGCACTTCCGCCACACCAGGAAGTGCTGGGGGGAAGACGACAGGGGACACCCGGACGGCTTCCGGGTGCGCAGCTGGCACTTCCGCCACACAAGGGCGTGTCTGCGGAGGAGTGCCGGAAGCAGCTGGAGCCCATCCGGGTTCCCATAAAAGGGGCCGCCTCCCAGCAGTCGTGGCGAGTGTCGGGAGGAAGGAAGACGGAGCTAGAGCGAGGACGGGAGGCGGCCAGGAAAAAGGCACCAAGACTGGAAGAGTGTGGCCTGGACTTTGGGGGTCGGTGCTGGTGGCACTGGGGTGTGACTGCATGGTAGACTTTGTACATAGTAGTTGTAAAATAAACGGTGTGTGGTGAAATTATGATGTCCGTCTGTCTGTGTCCGGGTCCCAGTTCACAATATATATATGTATTTGTTTGTATATATGTGTGTGTATGTATGTATGTGTGTATGTAGGTGTATATATGTAGATATATATATATATGTATATATATATATATATATATGTGTATATGTGTATATGTATAGATATGTATATATATATATGTTTATATGTGTGTGTGTATATATATATATGACAGCAACACTCAGCACTCACAACAGTGACAAAACAATTACATTGACAATCATGTTACGTTATTTTCAAAATGTTTCCTTTTCTTTTTCATTACTTCTTTAACACACTACTTCTCCGCTGCAAAGCGCGGGTATTTTACTAGTGTACTATAAATGGAATACCTATCAGGATATAATTAAAGGGGTAAATGTGATTAAACCATAGGATCTAGTGACAATTGTATTTATATTCTAAATTAAAAGGGTAAATATAGTTTTAGTAAGGTAAACTTTGAACAAAAGCATCCATCCATCCATCCATCCATTTTCCAACCCGTTGAATCCGAACACAGGGTCACGGGGGTCTGCTGGAGCCAATCCCAGCCAACACAGGGTGCAAGGCAGGAACCAATCCCGGGCAGGGCACCAACCCACCACTGGTTGAACAAAAGAAGCAAATCCTAAATTGTATAAATTGAGACAGACTTTTAAGTGTGGAGCAAGTTGAGAAGTCATGGGGCAGGTTTAAAAGTGTTTTACATATAATGCAGGACAAGTTCACCTCAACATTTAAAAGCAGTAGGAAATTAAAGCCAAGTGGTGGATAAATAAGAAGCTAAAAAGGAAAATACAAATTAAAAGAGACACATAAGGCATGCTGTATAAGACCAGTAACTCCAGTGCTAAATGTAGAGCATAAGAGAGCATGACCACAATGGTAAAAAGGATATTAGAGAAGCTAAAAGACAGTTGGAGAAACATTGCAAAAAAGGTGGAAGATAACCCAAAGAGATTATTTCAGTATTTTGGCAGTAAAAGATCAAAGTTCAGGTGAAGAGTATTGGGAACAGTAAAGGTGACCTAGAGTATACAGATAGTGAAATGGAAAATGCTTTAAAGTTGCAGTTTATTGAGGTTTGAATATCTGTAGAAGTCAAAAACCTCCCAAAAGTAATAGTGACTACTAAGGAGAACTTAGTGACTTGGAAATTATAAAGGGAGAAGTACTGCATGCACTGATCTAACAAATCACCACAACCAAATGACATGCCTGAGTGCTTAAGGAATTAAGTAGTACATACATAAACCATTGGCACATATTTTTTTAATCTCTGCACACTGAGTAAACTCCTAAGGACTGAAGGACAGTAAATATTCTAAAGTTATATATAAAGGTGGTTGGGCTAATGCCTGTATGTTATGTGCATCACAAATAAATACATTTAAGGAATTGTTAATAAAATATTGATCAGCACATGTCTAGAACAGGAGTATCAGCTAATACTCAATATGGGTTCAGAAGAAGAAGGTTGTATTACAAAAATATACTGGAATTTTATGAGGAAGCAAGAAAAGCATATGATAAGCAAGGTGATGTTAAAAGTGGTGTTCCTCAGGGTTTAATGTAAGAGAAGCTGTTCTTTATAACATATAAATATTATATTATAATATATATTATAAATGATCTGGACAAGAATATAACCAGTAAGCTGGTTAAGTTTGATATCAAACTAGGTAGAAGGGCATAATGTTGAATCAGCTAAAGTTTTATAAGAGACTTGGACAGCATGCAGGCTTAGGCGGATTTGTGGCAGACTGAATTTAATGTTAGCAAATGTAAATTATTACATGTAGGAACTTAAAATGTTACAATTGAATACATAATGTGAGGTCTGAAACTTGAAAGTATACTTTATGACTTTATCACTATTTACATCAAGACAGTGTAGAGAAATGATCAAGAAAGTAACTAGGATGTTAGATTATACTGTATATCACAATGAATTGAATAGAAGTCAAGAGAGCTTATGCTTATGTTATATAAACAATAGTGAAGCCCCACTTGGAGTAATGTGTACAGCGTTGGTCCCCATGTTACAAAAAGACATAGCAGCGCTAGAAAAAGCCCAGAAAAAGTGACAAGGCTGATTTGGGGACTGAGTATGAGCTATGAGAAGAGCCTGAAGGAACTGAACCTTTTAATTTTAAGCAAACTGAGAGTAAGAGGGGAAATGGTGGAAGTGTTTAAAATGATGACATAAATTACTACAACAAGAACACAGTGACACGTGGAAATTTGTAATTATCAAATTTCGCACAAATGTTGGAAAATGTTTCGTCATGCAGTCAAAAGTTTCAAAAGTCCTTTTATCAAAAACTTGGGGGTACAGAGAGGATCAGTTAATGCCTGCTTGTACTCCCATGTGAAGCCAGGCCTAAATTACACCAACATCTTCAAGAAAACTGAATGGATGTGCGTGTAGTCCATACCTTTGGAGGTCAGCTTTGCTAATGATTAAGTAAATTTGTTTTGTTTTAGCAAGAATTACAATAAGTAAATTTACAAATTTTGGAAATATCACCACTGGTACCATTGTATGTTTCTATTGAATTGACACCATATGTTATTAGAGGGCTTTGACTGCATGTGTTTATATGACATCACAAGGAATGGCTAAATGGTTATGACTGCCACCTTTGAACAGGATAACCATATCTTTGCTTCTGATGTTGTTTCTTTTGAGTATATATTGTTGTTTTTACATTTGATTCTGCATTATCCTATTTGACTACTGTTATTTACTTAGAAACACTACACTTTTTGGTTTACTTAGAGGTCCAGACATTCTTGCCAAGAGATGGATCATCTGTTCCCATTGTCCAGTTTCTCTTTCTTACACATTTGTTTGTACCCTTAACTATATAATGATTTTCCAAAGCATGTAAATCACATACAGGCAATAAACCCCTTAAAATGACCTAGTGGTGTGGTGCATGCTTAATATTATCTGTGTTTTTTGTTTTGCAGGTAGATGTTTAAAGCACATTTCACTTCTCTTCAGATTCTTTGAAGTTCAAACTAAATTACCCGCACTTACGATTCTCTTGTTCATCATATAAAAACATTAGAGGAACAAAACAATGAGTATGGTTATAGTAAAATACATTACATTTTTTCATTCATTTTTGGAAATGTTTTACATAGAATACACAGTATAAATGTCATATAAACTAAACAAATACATTATTGTCCTCTTGTACACTGAACACACTACATTACAGTCACAGAAAACTGAACCTACTGAAATATTCTATTTCCAGACAATTACATGTTTTCAACCATAATTTGTTCATATGGACCCCAACACAGTCTTTTTTTATGGCTCACTGACTGCACTCAACATATATCATTCACAGATTCTTCTGACTTGGAAGGTGAATTAAACCTGCAAACAAGTCACACGATGCTTGTTCACTTCTTGATTCTTGAACTGAATCAAAAACACAACTCTTTCAACAATCTGCAAAGTACACAGCAAACCTCAAAACCAGTGTTGTTATCAGTCAATAGATTTACTCAGAACAATGAAACTCTAGTAAACGCTTCTAGCTAGAATTGCAGAGCTAGCTTATTTTCATATTTTAATTTTGCAGTTTTCACTTTGTTGTCATGCTTGTGTCCCCTCTGTATAAGAAATAATTTAACATTTGCTTTAAAAGATATATGAATTGTTTATTTATAAGTAAAACAATTATTTATTTAAGTAAAACAAAATGCCCTTCACTATTAAATAAACTTCACAATCTGTGCTTTTGTTACAGTGTTCATACTAAGAATAAAGAAGGCCTAAACAAACAGCAGACAGATTCTGTCTTACCCATTAGATAAATTGGAAGGTTTTTTTTTTTCAACTGGAAAGCAACAAAGCATTTGTAAAAGTCACATTACAAAGGAACACACTGGATATATGGAGGCTGTGTGGTATTATTCTATATTTTAAGGGGGTGCTTGAGCTCTTAGGGCACCCACAGTGCATTCTGTGATATTTATCATACTCTCTGAAGTAATACTAATTGAGCTGTTTTCAAACACGCTTCTTTTAAGCCATGACAGCTAGTGGTAGTTATCAAAACAAGTCTTAAAAAAAAAAAAACTTTACTATTGAATTGATACATTTAGTTAAAGGATGAAGAGTGCAACTGCAGTATAATTTAAAATGACCTTACCTGTTTGTGGGGTCTTATCTGTTGTTTATTATTATATGTGGCTATATTTAAGAATTAATATTCCTTTGCATATGTCAAGCTGCCCAATCTATTCAAAATGTTTTAAAAAGTGCTTTCACCATAAGGATCTTTCTTATTTGTCACTGCATAACTTTGAAAACCTATAGTTGCCTTAGTCTCGGACTCAATGTGGCATATCTGCCATAGCAAAAAAAAAAAACATAAAAAAAGTTGTACTAATACAAGCAATTTATTGTTAAACATACATGAAACAGTAAAAGAAATAGAGAGAAATTTACAGATGATAAAGTTTGTCATGGAAAACAGTTTTTTTTAATAGTGACTTGACACCTATTCTCTGCATGTTTTAAAAGTTCCAGAGCTCATCACTGAATGCAATATTTCATTTCACTTCCATCACGGAACTAATGACATAAGTTTATACATTAAAACTGGAGCTCATCTTAAGCAGTTTGGCTCCTTTTCATGTAATTTCAACTCCAAACTCATTAAATCATCTGTAATTAGCTGTGAAATTATTCCAGACACTTAAATGTCACATCATGGCTTGAGTCAATGCATCTTGCTAATTGTAACCATTTTACTTTTCCTCCTTTAGCAAAGAAATGGTATCATATGTTCATTCCACCTTGATAAGATTACCAACATTTCAACTTCTTTCCCACAAAAACTATTAAAAAATAGCAAACTAAACTACTATTTATATCAAACATAATGAGCAAATCTCCCCTTAAATAATTATACTCATAACTTAGCAACTAAGTTGCAAAGCTATAAATTTCATCTCCTTAGCCCACTGCTGCTTTCTTCACAGAAACCTTCCAGGCCCTTGGGTTACCAAGTGGCCTACTATTCTGAGTATTTCTTAATTTCTCTTTGAATGGTTATTTAATATTGGGGCTTCTAATATCTCATATTCATTCATTAGATGTATTCATGAAAGCACTCCTTTTTCCAATGATAACTAGAGTTTATTGGGTTCATCTACTCCCAACCTCGAAGGTTAACACACACACAGATACACATTATTACGCAGAGATCTTACTTAGACAAAGTCTCGAGTGGTGCCAATTGTCAGTCACTCTGCACTATTACACTTAGGATTCTATACATCGAGGCTCACTCTCACCATTAACAAACATGCGGGTGTCATCATGACACTCATAAAAGCACAACTCTTTTGGTTATTTGCCACTTACCAAGCAAACAATGTCCTACTTTTACCATAGTTGTTCTGATTATTGAGAAGTGACCTCAATGGCCTTAATAAATCCTGTGGGCCAGAAAGTGAGAATTTTGCCCACACTTGGCATCCTCTTATTATTTCAATCAGTCTAAATAAAAGGCAAAGTATAGAAGATATAAAAGCAACATGGTATTTATTAACATATAAAAATACCAAATACAAAAAAATAAGATATAAACAGTCTTATGAAAGTTTACTGGAAATCAGAAATGTCAAGGAGTGAATGTTGCTCTGGGGGCTTTTGATTTAGTGATTGGTGTTATTAATAGGTTATATATTTTCCAATATCCAAATGAAATGGTCAAATATGTCTCAATCTCTGATGTTGCTTCCCCTGTCCTCGTCTTTTCATCTTTGGTCCCTCAGATGAGCTATATACATGGTAAAATGCATATATGGGGTTCCGGGACAAATGACATTGCTCACATTTGATTCTCTATCTTGATTTGATGATGAGTGACTCTGATCAAAGTGTCTGATCATTTAAATACCACCAAATAAACTAATTCTGTAATTCCTATTTCTATGGCTTTCATCAATTCCCTGGTTGTACTTGAATTAAAACAGGCTCCATGGTGTCCGTATTTATTTCCCATTCCCAGGTCATAAACTAATTGAAAAAGAAACTTATTAGAAGAGATGCATAAATTACTGGCATTATACAGGAACAATGTACCAGATACGATGCTTGCAATGCCTGTAATTAAAGTCCTGTAAATTCAGCTCATCCTGGTTCATATGAGCAAAATAATTAAAATTTAAACAGCTTGCAGTTCAAAAATGGAAGACTTTAACACACCTCGGCAAGTGCTTTTATAATTATGCTGTTTAGCAGATGTAACTATCAATGTACCTTTGCATATTGTCAGTTTATTTTACTTTTGTAGGCTCCTCCCAATGTTTATATGTCTGTGTTTTTTCCATATGTTTAATATGTGACATTTGGTTATCTTATTGCTTTAAATTCTACTTTTGTGTAAATTACCTTATGATAATATTTTTATTTAAAATAATTGTTTTAAGTGATTAATATAACTGTTGCACTAACGTTACGTAGTAATGTAGTCTATTACTTTTTATTTGATGGTATTAGCAAAGCTAATATTCTTGATAACTGTTGCTGTGCAATTTTATTGTATGTTATGGAAATGATGTGTTAGGCAGAATAATGATGCTTTGCTTAGCAATGACCAAATATATGAAATGGCAAAATCAAATTTAATGTTTCTACAGAAGAAAAGTTTTCACTTGAATTCATAATTGTTAAGTTTAACATACACTTGTAGTAGATGTAAAGACCAATTAAAAATGTATTCTATGGGCATAAATCTCTGATCTCATTTTAAGTATACTCAAAATAACATTTTATGAAACAAATGCCAGAGCAATTTTGGAGAATTAAATTAATGAAAGTTTATTTTGATTGTTTTGACATAAGTTAAAAGGAGTTACAAGTAATATCAATTGCAGGATTTATTTTTAAAGCATAATTAAGCGTGCATAATATGACATTGATGTTTTAATTCACACATTAAAAGCTTTTAGTAAGTGTGTCTACTTTCAGATACATTTTAAAGAACATTTCCTTCTTTTTGTGTATTGTCAAAGACATATTCTATTGGGCTTATTTATCATTTATTTACACCACATTTCAGATTTAGACATACATCTTCATAAAAAAAGAAAAACATGTCAGCTCTACAGTGTGCAGTTCTCTCACATATATTCCATTTCCACCACAAAAGACATACAGAGAGGCTCTTCAGAGGCCACTCTGCATGTCATCTCAGTAAAACCCCCTCTATTTATTCATTTTCTAACCTGACTTTCCAGTTCAGGTTCATGAAAATCAATCAGTGAATTTGCAGCATCAGACTCTGATTATTGGATAGCTAGAATCTGTAATCAGTCAAAGTGCTAGGAGTTGCATAGTTTTTACTTCCCTTCAGCTTATATGGTGGTGTGGTGCAGCATGGCACAGTACATGGAAGGGCGTGGAGAAGTACTACAGAAGGACTGAAATAAGTAGTGATTGCTGTTTGACCTAAAGCCAGTACTGTAAGCACTGATTTGGCATTTTATGCAGGGTGACCAGATTCTCCATGAATAAAAGAAAAGAGAGTTAAATTAAATATCACTTGCATATATGACAGATCCCCATAACTAGCTGTTTAACCAGCCTTTTAGTTAATATTTCATAGGTTATGCTACTATTACACTGTAGACAATGCCTAAGTACATCAAATAAATCACAAATAAGAAAAAAACAAACAGACCACTTCATAGTGCAAACATTGCAAACCACAAAATAAAATTTCACATAAAACCAGTCAAGAATGTTTCTAACAGTATAACTCTACACTATAGTTTAAATGCTTTTTGTAAATTGGAATGACTGGGGCTGTTTATTCTCTGTGTTGAAGCTGTACTTTCATTTTGAAGAGTACATACATGAGGAATCTTGCCAGTGTGTGCACGGCCTCTGACTGGTCAGATTGTGCTGCTTTTAAAAAGAAGTGCTGCACTGCAGCACTCTCTTTGAGCTTCTTTGAATACAAACAAAATCTGTTTCAGTGCTACATCTTAATGATATTTTAAATGGAAATTATGCGCTAATATACTCACTAAATTGCACATTGTAAATCATTCCAAATATTGATACTAACTGAAGGGGAACAGTGTGACCACAAAATGTGCATATGCAGTGCTAAACTCTCCTTCACATTGTGCTGCATCCTCTGCTGACTTTCAAAATACTGTTTACATAAGATTTAGACTCCATCACATTCCAGTTTCATCCATCCATCCATTATCCAGCGCGCTATATCCTAACTACAGGGCGCAAGGTAGGAAACAAACCCCGGGCAGGGCGCCAGCCCACTGCAGGGCACACGCGCACACACACACACTTGGAACAATTTAGAATCGCCAATGCACCTAACCTCCATGTTTTTGGACTGTGGCAGGAAACCCACACAGACACAGGGAGAACATGCAAACTCCAAACTGCGCCACCATGCCGCTCCATTCCAATTTCAGAGAAGATAAAATGTGCAAAAATGACAGTCAAATATATCTGGCATTCTGGTAAAGTTCATTCACTAAGGTCTCCTTACTGCGAGGCAGCAGCACTACCCACTGTGCCACCATGCTGCTCCGTTCCAATGTCAGAGAAGATAAAATGTGCAAAAATGACAGTCAAGTATATCTGGCATTCTGGTAAAGTTCATTTAGTGTTTCAAAAAGACAACATCACCAATTTTCCAACTTCATCTTGGCACATACTATACTACTGAATCCTTTCTCTATTCATATACTGTATTCTTCCTTAGTAGAATCTGAAGCAGACAAGCATGGATAATCTAACACATTATTTATTATCATTTTTTGTGGATGTTTTCACACAAAGTAACTAATAAAAGTAGGATATGTTACAGTTGCTTACACATCACCTATACAGTTGTAGCATCCATGTTTAATGGGATTCCATTTCCCATCATGGAGAGGGATGACTGCACCATCTTACTGCTTTGCTGTGATGTGCAGGAGCCACTGAAGAGATGCCTCTTAAGGTACAAGATTTGAAAAGGTTTTTTGGAGGGAAGATCTTTTTCTTTTTGTTTTAGATAGAACTGCAGCAATTGGTTTTCTGTTTGTGTAGATTAAAAAACTTTCACCCATAAGGATTACAGTTCCTTCTGGATTTTGTGTGGCTTTTGCATTGTCTGAATTATTTGTAATTCATATGTTTTGGAGTTGCTTTTCGGAGCGCTGTCCCAAAATCACAAACCATTGTCATACAGTACAATGAAATTTGTACTTGCATGTCTTCTCGGAACAAATGACAAAAATACAGTACACCACAAAAATAAAGTACACAGCAGTTAGCAAGAAGTATACTGTATGCATGTAACGGTGCGGGTCTGGGTCCATGTTCCCTCTTCTCATTTGGGAGCCTCTTGCACCCAACACCATCGATAGTCATGACTGGGATGAGCTGTACAAATGACGACACCGCATGAAACAAGGGGAAGGTGCAAGAGTGTTCAGTGCGTTTATTAAAAACAATCAAATAAAAATAAGTGTTCAAAAAGTGCAGTGCTGCAAAATTCATAGTTCAATAAATAAATAATCCATAAAAACAGGTGAAAATGTGGAGGTTAAAACAAATCCATTAAAAATGAGGTTAAAAACAACTGGCAGGAACAGTCCTTTTTTAAAAACCCAGTGCCTTCTTTTTTAACACTGGCAGCTCCCCTGCTTATCCCATGCGGGCCTTACAGCATAGAAGTCACCCTAACAGCAGATGCCGCTAACCTTCCTCAGGTCCGGTTGCCCGCCATCCTATGGCTACGGACAGGGTCCCCAGTGGCCAGGGTGCTCACGCTGGGACTCTCCTCCCAAGCCTTCTCAATCCACCTCTGCTTTCCTGGTCTTATATAGTGAGTCACTCCTTTAACACACATCGCTCTGGCTCCCTGAGTTACTCAGCCAGAGCGATCACTCCTTCAGCCTCCGGGCTTCAACCTGTCATGCTGCTCAAGGGGCTCTCCTTCCCAGCTCCCTGTCTTCTCACCCTCGAACCTGCTCTCCTCAGCTTGCTCACTCCCGCACTTTCTTTCCCGTTTTTTCTCCTCACACACGTGCTTCTACTTTTAAAAGGGGATGTGACACAGCTCTGTCGATTAGCAGCTCCCAGTGCCAATTAGGGTCATGAACGATACCACACCTGTGCACTTAGTCTAGGGAACCACTCTCGCCACGCTACCATACCCCCTCCCACCAAGGCACGAGTACAGTGATTATTTGTTTAAAAAGGTACCGATCAGCAGCAGACCTCACTTTACCAAAATGCATACGTACACAGTTATGTTACAATATACGTCATGTTTTTATTTTTGACTGTTCAGCTATCTTATGACTTGTGGGTTGAAATGGTCTCTGAATCTACTGCAGCAAGTGCCTTTGGCCTTGTACCATTTGCTAAAGGTTGTGGTTGAGACAAACGGCAATATAGGAGTAGATGTCAGCTGAGTGCTGATAATATTTCGTGCTCCCTTTCACCACCCACTGCATTGTTTTATGTTCTTTACCTGAGCAAGTGCTGTGGCGGGATGTAATGCGGCAAATTAGGATAGACTCCACTGTGCCCCATAGATGTTTGTGAGAACAGATAGAGAAATGGAACCTGCCTTCAAGACATCTGAGGAAGCAGAGGCATTAGTGAGCCTTTTTGACAAGAGCCTAAATGTATTGTGTCCACTTCAATTAATCAGTTATGTTCACTCCTAAAATTTTGAAGCTGTTCACTCTTTTAACAGTATCTCTGTAGTGAGAAGGAAAGCAAAGTGACACAGTTTATTGGCTAACTAGAAAGATTACAATATGCAAGCTTTTGAGGCAACTCAGGGCCCTTCTTTAGGCAAGATGTAATCATGTAATTTACATCTTTCCTGAAGAAGGGGTCTAAGTTGCCTCGAAAGCTTGCATATTGCAATCTTTCTAGTTAGCCAATAAACTGTTATTTTTCTTAACTTCTCACTACATCCATAATGGCTAACATGGTACAAAACCTTAGTACAACAGTATCTCTCTGATATAAATAGGAGAGTGATCTGCCTTTGCTTTTTGAAGTCATTGACCAGATCCTTGGTTTTGTTAAAATTAAGAATAAAATTGTTGTCATGGTACTTCTGAGTTTACAGGTAAACCTCTTTTCTGTAAGCCACCTCATTGTTATTGGTGATCAAGCCTATGATGGCAGTGTCATCAGCAAATTTAATGATGGAACTGGAGATGTGTCTGATGAGACAGTCATTGGTGAACAAGGAGTGCTGAAGGGGGTTCAGCATACTACCATGTGGAATGACCGTGTGGAGGGTCAGTCTGGAGGATGTGATGCTGCTAATCTGCATATGTTGCTAAGGTCTTTTGTTTAGTAAGTGCAAGATCTACTTTATCACTTGCAAACTTCACCTGTCAATTGGTAATGTGGAATTTAGCATAGGTTGTGCTTGCATGTGTCTTGGGGTTTGTCACCTGCATTCTACAGGGAATTTTTTAATATTTTGTACATGTTTGTTAATAGCTCATTTAATACATTTGTTTTGTGTTTTCCTCCATGTGATGTGTTTTTGTGCGTGTATCAGACAAGGGTAGGTTAGGTACTGCCTTCTCCATATGAAACAAAGAAATTACTATCACAGCAATGAGAATCTTAAAGACCAAGGCCACTATTTAATTAAAGCACAAACAGCGTGAATAACTACTTCAGGCTTACAGAGTGAGTCAAATGTTAGGATTGAATGCACAAACCTGTTGTGTTAAATTAAGCCCCAGCTATTAATCCAAACAGGCATGTACTGTTTTGACACCACTGCACTCAGCATTTCACCAGCACTGTAAATTATGCACCAACTCATTTTTAAAACATTTGCAATAAAGTCTTAGTCAATGTCTGGTCTTACTTTATGTGCCAAGTCTTGCAATAGAGTTCTGTAAACATTTTGCAGTAGGGCATAGTCTTTGGTCTGCTATTAGAATCTGTTTAGATTTCTGTTTTTACCTATACAGACACACATAACTTATATCCTGTGACACTTAATGAGATGGATGTAAAATCATTTTTAATGCTTTGAGAGGCTTGAAATCTATTTGTATTAGCCTAAATCATAGCTGTATCTGGAAAATCCTTTTAAGACAGTTCATTTTGGGAAAAAGAAAATGTTTAGATGAATGTAACTTGAGATATGTTTCAGAATATTCTTCATTGTCCACTGTCTGCCTCAAAAATGAATTTGCAGAGAATTCTATAACAAAAGAAAACAATACAGTTATCAATTGCTCATTTAGTTTTTTCATATTGCAATTCATTCACAATATTTTTTTTTCATTTGTTTCTCAGATGGCTTCAAATCAGTAATATTTTAACACCAAGTGTATAACTTTTTAAAAAAGATAATCGAATGATGTATGAAAGAACACAGGAGGACAATGAGCATTAATGCAGATACAGATATTGAATGTCTTGTACACTTTGTGCAAGATCTGTACATTACTTGATACAATGTTTAATTCCAAAAGATGTTTTTGTAAGTAAATTGCAAGATGAAACTCTCCCTACTTGTTTTTTCATGAATGTTTTGCTATGCAGAGCTTTGTCATAATTTTTTATAATGCTAAAAGAAATCAAAATTTATGCTACTTAGCTCAGTCAAAACTAATTACAGCAATTTCATAGATTTGTAAATTTATAATCATCACATATTTATAGCATGCTGTCCCTATTAACATGATTTTACAGCATATAAAAAATAAACATTTTGAGAAAATTATTTTTTAAAATGCCTGTAGTTTTTAATTTGTCATTATTTCTCTTTTTCAGTTAACCTTCTTGATTCACACTGTGTTTTCAATGATTTTATTGTGTAACAAAAATCGATAAAAAATAATAATAATAATAATAATAAAATACCTGCCTATTTAAATTACCCTTCCTCATGACAATACGTTGCAGAAGCAGCTTTGGCAGCAGGTATAACTTTGAGTTTTATTGGTTTTATATTATATGTATGAGCTTTCTTCAAAAAGGATTCTGGATTTTGGCCCAGATATCTATGCAGATTTGCTAATATTTTGCCAAGTTCAATGCAGAGCATCAGTGAATGACAATTTCTAAGTCTTTCAACTAATTTCCATTTAGATTTTGGCTAAGACACTCAAGGTTACTCAAGTTTGTGTTCTGAAGCTATTTCAACAATGCTCTGGGTTTATTTTTGCACTGTGGTGATGTGAATTTTCTGTTGACTCAATGAATTTAGAAATCATATATAAAATATAAATATAAAGATATAAAAGAAACCTCCTAAAAGTAGAGATCTCAGGTCCCTGCAGTCTCCCCCAAGAACTCAACAGGGCTTCTCCATGGGACTGCAGCTCCCAGGATGCCCTAAAGGTGTGCATACTTATGTATGTGTTTTGGGAAAGCGAACAGTTATTATTGACCCATAAGTTAAGGATATCAGCTTTTCATTCAAAATACTAAGTCCAAAATTAGCTACACGTCTTTCAAAAGGTTCTGTCTATTCACCTGCTGCCCAACCCACCTTATTCTAATATTAATAATAATAATAATAATATTTTTTTTTTATATAGCACATTTCCCTCCTTATTCTACCACAAAATGATGATCAAAGACTTCCCACCCAATCATATTTACACAGGTTTTACAGAACTTATGTTTGACTACCTATGGACAGTGTCAGTACATTAGTAAAATTAATTATTAAAAGTCATGTAATAGTTGTGTAGTAATTTTTAGAGATTGTGTGTGATTGTGCTTTGTCCTGTTGGAAAATGCCAAAAGACGGCCCAAACCTAAAGTCACACCACTGATGACAGGATATCCAGAATGTTTCTCTGCATAACGTAGCTGCAGCTAACAAAAAGCACAGGCAAATCCTCTGTTTTAGTACTGTAATGCATGAGTGGAATTCCCTGATTCTATTAATTTTTACAGTTTTCAAATCCAGAGATTATCAGCTGCAAGAAGACGTGAGGCTCATTGTCAAAAATAACCCAATACCAATTTTGGTCTACAATCTGAGACAGTGCTCAGTATCCTTGAAGAGGCTATATTTATGCAAATGGTCAAAACTGCTTATGTAAGATTAAGTTGGCAGCAGGACATTCAGTCTGCTATGTGTTTAGTGGCATTGTTTTTCTAGGCTTTCCTGCTGAACACCAGAGCTTACCTGCAATCATTATTTCTACTGTAAACCTCTAATACATTTGTATGGCCAACATACAGTATATTGAAAGTTGTCACAATCGATACTAGGGCTGTAAGTTCACACTTTTCTATTTTAATATTATTTGAATTTATTTGAAAAAGGTCTTATATGAGGGAATAGGCTGACATTCAATTGTAAAAAATGGATGTCTGGTTTTATTTTGCCATTGGTATTTTGGTATAGATAGATAGATATAGATAGATAGATAGATAGATAGATAGATAGATAGATAGATAGATAGATAGATAGATAGATAGATAGATAGATAGATAGATAGATAGATAGATAGATAGATAGATAAGAACTTTATTTATCCCGAGGGAAATTCTTTTGTCATATACATGCTCAGTGCCAACAAGAGGAATAAAGATAAGGTAATAAAGAGTTAAGAAGATCAGTAGTACTAGTGCAAACAGAATAACTAAATAAACAGAGTAACAACATAACTCTCAACAAAATATCAAATAACTATAACTATAACTAATAGTTTGTATTATAACTATATAACTCCTTTTATGCAAAGCAACAAACAAATATAACAAAAAACTATAACATATATAATAAATTACAGATTATTAGTGCAAGTGGTGTATGTGATGATGGGAAGGATCACCTACAGAATGAGGAAGAATTATACAGTCTTATTGCCACAGGTAGAAAAGATTTCCTGTGGCGTTCGGTTCTACACTTGGAGGCAATGAGTCTTTTGCTATGCGTGCTCCGATGACCCATCAAGGTGGCATGCATGGGGTGAGAGGGTTGTCCATGATACCGAGAATCTTTTTCAGCATTCTCCTCTCAGACACCTCCGCCAGGTTCTCCAGTCTGACACCTAGAACAGAACCAGCCTTTTTAATCAGTTTGTTCAGCCTGTTGACCTCAGCTGTCTTCAGCCCACTGCCCCAACACACAGCTGCAAAAAACACCACACTCTCTACCACAGAGTGATAGAACATAGTCAGCATCTTCCTACAGACATTGAAAGACCTGAGCCTCCTCAATAGGTAAAGTCGGCTCTGCCCTTTCTTGAAAACCGTGTTGGTGTTCTTGGACCAGTCCAGTTTACAGTCAATGTGTCCCCCAGGTACCTGTAGTCCTCAACCACCTCAACATCAGTTCCTCTGATGGTGACAGGGGTGGGAAAAGGAGCCTGTTTTCTAAAGTCCACAACCAGTTCCTTTGTCTTTGTGATGTTTATCTGTAAAAAATTTAGCTCACACCACTCCACAAAGCTGTCCACCACCCTCCTGTATTCATCCTCCTGTCCTTCCCTGATACAGGCCACAATGGCAGAGTCATCAGAGAATTTCTGCAGATGACATGACTGGGACCTGTACCTGAAGTCAGACGTATAGAGGGTGAAGAGGAAGGGTGATAGGACAGTTCCCTGCGGCGCCCCCGTGCTGCTCAGGATGCTATCTGAGCAGCAGCTCTTCAGCCGGACATGCTGTGGTCGATTGGTTAAATAGTCCGTAATCCAGGCTACCAATGGGGCGTCCACCTGCATTTCCGTAAGCTTATTTCCCAGCAGTGATGGTCTGATTGTGTTAAAAGCACTGGAGAAGTCAAAAAACATGACCCTCACAGTGTTCCCAGCAATGTCCAAATGAGAATAAGCCTGGTTCAGCAGATAGATGATGGCGTCCTCCACACCGATCACGGGCCGATAAGCAAACTGAAGGGGGTCCAGCCAAGGTTCTACCAGCAGACGCATATGTTTCAGGAGAAGTCTCTCCAGCACTTTCATAACGTATGAAGTCAGAGCTACTGGCCTGTAGTCGCTGGGGGACAATGGGTGGTTCTTTTTGGGGACTGGAACCAGACAGGATGTTTTCCAGAGTGACTGGACTCTCTGCAGTTTCAGACTCTTGTTGAAGATCAGATGTAGAACTCCACACAGCTGGGCAGCACAGCACCTGAGCAGCCTGGGACTGATGCCATCAGGACCTGCAGCTTTACTGGGATGAAGTCTACACAGTTCCCTTCTAATGTCATCAGCTGAGAGAGATGGAGAGAGACAAGCTGTGCGGGCAGGAGAGGAGGGAGGAGAATGGAGAAATTGAGAAGAGCTGAGTGTGGGGGGAGGAGACGTAGGGGAGTCAAACCTATTAAAGTGCCGATTTAGATTGTTTGCATATTCCACATCTCCATCCATCCCAACACCTCTCTTTTGTTTCAAGCCAGTAATGGCCCTCATTCCATTCCACACCTCTCTGGGATTGTTTTCTTGGAGTTTGCTTTCCAGCTTCCTCCTGTAGCAGTCTTTCCCCTCTGCAATCTTAGATTTCAGCTCCCTCTGTACCAGTCTCAACTCCTCTTTGTCACCGTTTCTGAAAGCTCTCTTCTTTTTATTAAGTGTGTCTTTGATATCTTTAGTTACCCAGGGTTTATTGTTGGGGAAGCAACAAACAGTTTTTTTGGGAACAACAGTGTCCACACAGAAGTTAATATATTCTGTGATGCAGTCTGTCAGATTGTCTATATTGTCCCCATGGGAACTGCAGAGAACATCCCAGTCCGTTGCCTCAAAGCATCCCTGCAAAGTCTCCTCTGTCTCCCTTGTCCACCTCATGACAGTCTTCTTGAATGCAGGTTGTCTCTGGACGGCAGGTTTATAAAGGGGCTGGAGATGGACAAGGTTATGGTCAGCCCTGCCCAAGGGAGGGAGAGAGATGGAGGTGTATGCCTCAGAAGCATTGGCATAGAACAGGTCCAGTGTTTTATTGTCTCTGGTTTTGCAATCAACATATTGCTTGAATGTGGGTAGAACAGTGGAGAGGTTTGTGTGGTTAAAGTCTCCCGTTATGGCCATAAACGCAGCAGGACTTCGAGTCAGGAGGTCCGCGGTTACCGAGCTGATGACGTCATACGCCTGAACCGCGTTAGCGTCCGGAGCGATGTAAACAATGATGATAATAACGATGGAAAACTCTCTGGGCAGATAATATGGCCGGAGACCGACTGCTAACAGTTCAATGTGTTTAGTACACACAACCATCCTCACCTTAACGTGACTGGGGGAACACCAGCGGTTGTTTACATAAAGAGCGAGTCCTCCTCCCCTCTTCTTCTCGCTCCTACCGGTGTCCCTGTCCGTTCTCACACACTGAAACCCGTTTAAATCCACAACAGAGTCGGGGATGTTTTCGTGCAGCCATGTCTCCGTAAAACACATAACACTGCACTCCCGGAAAGCTTTCTCTTTCATTGTTAGCGTTGCCAGCTCATCCATCTTATTCGCCAGAGATCTAACATTACCAGTCACTACTGACGGTAGAGCAGGACGAAATCTTTTCTTCTTTAGCCGTCGTGCTTTCCCGGCTCTGCAGCCGCGGTAGTTCCTCTTGATCTCCGCGGGGATGTCGTGCCAAATACCAGCGCGGCTGTACTGCCGGAGCCCCAGCAGCTGCTCCCGGTTGTAAACAAAGGAGTCATGTAGCCTCGCGGTCATCTCAGAGGTGTGCAGGAGTAGTTGAAGCTGTAATTTTTAGCGAGTCTTAATAAATAAATAAAAACTCAATCTATACAAATAATGAACAAGTAATGAACTAACACAAATCAAGAAAAAAAAAAGCAACGTAAATGCATAGAGCACGCCAGACATGCTGCCGTCCGTGACGGCGCACTGCTCTCACTGTATCTTTGTATATCTGGTTTTAAAACATTGGTGTTTAGATAATTTTTAATTATTAGCTTAATATCGTCATTATCACAGCGCAGTTTGAGACATCTTTGTGTATCCCACTGTTCTGCTTTTTGATTAACAAAGCAGATTTTCTAAACACATCTCAGATGCCCTAACAGTATCATTCTGTTTCTGATGCCATCCTGATTCTTTACTAAATCTGTGATACCTGACTGTTGTTTAATGCTTAGATGTTCTCATTTAATAAAAATAAATAAATAAAAATTAAATTCTGTTTTTCCTTTTATTATTATGACGATTTAAAATCTCTGTAACAAGCTTATTTAGCGTCACCAGTGCACATTTAAATTATGTTAACATTTGAATGGCGGAAATGATTTATTCACAAAACATACTTCATATGTGCAAGTTGATTTACAGGAATGTCTCAACCTATTCACCATCATGTTCAACACATGTACCATATGTGGCACATAAATTGTCCACAAAAATTGCATATAAGTATATACAAAGCAGTACCATAAGTGTTAACATAATTTTGACTCACCCTGTATATAACTGTTCAACACTAACATAATATACAGAAGATCAAGCTATAATTGGCTGAGCTGGCAATAGAGGAAAGAAAAATAACATTTCCAGTTAACAGCTGGTGGTACCCACAGTTCTACTGTAATTAGCAATGTCAAAGAATGACATTTCTAATGACAACTGCATGTCTGTCAGCAGATAGCCAAATGGACACCCAGAAAATTCTGAGGCAGATGTGTGTGTGTGCAGCCAGTGTCTGAAGATGTGCTGGGCACAGTAGCACCATCACTGCATGGAGTCGCATCATCACCACGGGGGTCAGTGTTTGTAATATTGTTTGAAACAGAATAAACTGGCAGTGGGCTTTGACTCGCCTTTTCGACTTTGATATCTGACCACTTCTTCTTTATTTTTGGACCTGTGTGACTTTCTGAACTTGAACTTTCGAGTGTCTCCACCACGGTGTATCACTTCATAACTTCTTTTTCTTGCTTATACCACTGCTTAAGCCAACAATTAGTACATTTTTCCTTTCCTCCACTTCACATTCACTGAAATTCTTCTTTTATCAAAGTGATTTTGCCATCGTCTTTTAACAAAACATATAATAGAAGGGGATATTTATCTTGATTTGCATATTAAAATATGCAAAATTCTGTGAGAAGTTAGGGCAGGGCTATAGGCACATGCATATGTGTTAAATTTCACGTTCACTTGAGCTCCATATGCGTAAAGCATAAAATTATTTAACTTAAAATAAAAAAAATATCAAGCACATCTGTCTCGTATAAAATTATACAAAATGTTTCCAGGGCAAGATCCAACCTGTGAACATTGCAATCAAGTTCCAGACTCATTGGGCCATATGTTTTGG
Source organism: Polypterus senegalus (assembly GCF_016835505.1). NCBI lineage: Eukaryota > Metazoa > Chordata > Cladistia > Polypteriformes > Polypteridae > Polypterus > Polypterus senegalus. Next base: position 205,202,306 of record NC_053156.1, on the reverse strand, counting down.
GCATGCACCAAATTAACATAATTTTGGACCAAAATCTTTAAATGCCTTTCAGACAGCCTTGGTGTCAGAATCGCTCCTAAGCCACTAACAGCTGTGTTTGGTGTACTTCCAGATGTACTTAAAGTGGAGAAGGACAAACAAACTGTAATTGCCTTTACCTCACTATTGGTACGCAGACTTATCTTGCCCAACTGGAAGAATCCTAACTCACCTCTTTTAAGTCAGTGGGTAACTGATGTTATGTATTATCTAAAATTGGAGAAATCAAATTCTCACTTAGAGGATCTGTGCAAAACCCTTTTTAAAATTTGGCAGGATCTTATTAATAACATTTTAGAACAAGGGTGGGCAAAGTCAGTCCTGGAGTGCCGCAGTGGCTGCAGGTTTTTGTTCCAACCCAGTTGCTTAATTAGAAAACAATCCTTGCCAATAATTTAATTTCATGGCTTATTAGTGCCTTAACTGTGCCATGTCAGGTCAGGTCTCCGAATTTTTTTTTTTTTTCTAAGGATATCATCCAAATGATTTGAATTCTAAAATGGATGTGTAATTCTCAGTCCCTCACTTCTTTCTCTTCACTTTTCTTCCAAGTATTTAATTAAACCCAATAGTGCATGATAAATACACACAGGTGTAAATGCAAACAAGCTAAATGAAGAAATGCTGGTTTCTTTTGTCTTCGTTCTAATAAGGAACAATTAAAAACTGAGAATACAGCTGTTTAAGCCTAAAATAAGCAATAAAGGCTCAAAATCTTAATGAGCGAGATCACTAAAATGAAGCAGAAGTGTTACTTAAGCAATAAGTGCTTCTTATTAAGCAACTGAGTTGGAACAAAAACCTGCAGCCACTGTGTTCCTTCAGGAGCAACTTTGCCCTCCTCTCTCTGATTTAGAACCAGCATTTACATTGAGGAAGCACATTCTCTCTCCTCTTTTTTATTCTATTTATTTTGATTCATTTATTTATTGACATATTTTTACTATCACTAAAGCAGGGGTGCCCAAATCTTTTCCTATGAAGGGCCAAAAATCAAACTTGACTGAGGTGCCATGGGCCAAAAGTAAATTTTGCATCATATATCAAACTGCATTACATTAAAGTTGCTATGGTTTCCCCTTATTTATTTCATAATATTTAAAATAAATATAAAACAACTTTAATCTGATTAACTAATGCAATTTTATTTGTAAAGTTTTGCATTTTAATGAACTTATTACAATAAAAACAAACAATCTGCAAGTGTTCAATGTACAATACAGTTCAATGCCAGACCCACTAGTCAAGCTGTAAGCAATAATAAAACCATTCGGTTGCAATGTCCGTGACCTAATGAGAGATATGAAACTGGTCCTTATTTTTCAGAAATTTTTCAAGATTGGACTGTAGCTGACTTACAGACAAAGACAAGATATTTTGTAGGTGAGAGTCAGTTAGTTTGCTTCTGAGTTTACTCTTGTTCAAGTTCATCAGACTGAAAGTCTGCTCGCGGAGGTAGGTACTGCCAAACAGAGACAGCATCACTTGTGCCTGCTTGCACATCTTTGTGTACCTGTTTGCTGGGAAACATTTGTAGAAGTCTGTCAAAGGAAGAGATGTGAACTTGTGTTTCAGTTCTGAATCACACTGAAGATCAATTAGTTCCATCTGAAGATCATCTCTGACTGCATCCACACTGATGGTGAAGGGTTAAGCAAACAACTCAAAGTCAGCAGTGTTGTGTCTGAAGTCCTCAAAGCGACTGTCAAACTCCTGGATAAGGCTGCTGAGAACAGCATCATATTCATGGACCTTCTCTTTTACCATGCCTACCTCTCCAAGACAGGGAAAATGGGCTACATTTCCTGCATATGGGGTGAGAAACAGAAAGAACAGTGTGAGATTGGAAGTGAAACGAGCAAAGCAGGCATATAAAACAGATGAAGAAAAAAATAGAATAAATAACTGAAAAAATGAGGAAATTGTTTTTTCATGACAATTTAAGAAACAAGCTAATTTTAAGCAAATTTTATCAGCTTGAAGTACAACAAAAACACAAATGCTGACATGACTGATTATAAATGCAAACTCCACATATAATTCTAAATATAATTACTAATAATATAATTATAATTGCACATAAAATTTCCTGAATATTATAACTGTAAATGTTAGGGTTACCTGCTGAGAGATGCAGTGGTACTTAACAACTTTTCCTCCACATTCACTGACTTTCTGAGAAACTAATGTAGCAAGGCCCGATTTCCTCCCTATCATTGCTGGCGCTCCGTCAGTTGTAATGCCAGCCATCTTCTCCCACTTTAATTCATTTTTTTCCAACACTCTCTCAACAGCAAAAAAGAGATCTTGTCCTTTAGTAGTACCAGAAAGGGTCTCAATGCCAGCCAGCTCTTGTGTCACTTCAAAAGTTTCATTTACTCCACGCAAAAATACCAACAGCTGTGCGGTATCGGATATGTCGGTGCTCTCGTCGCAGGCTATTGAATAGGCAGAGAATGCACTTGCCTTTGTCTTGATTTGCTCGCCGATGTCTTGAGCCATGTCCTCGGTCGGGTGACAGTATTTCTTGATAGGCTAATTTGTGAGAACATTCGTACCTGAGAAGAACAAACTGCTTCTGCAGCCACTGCAAGACATTCCTTGACGAACTCTCCAGTAGCGAAGGCTCTTCCACTTTTAGCAATTAGAGCGGAAATCTGATAACTGGCCCGTGTGGCGCTTTCTTGTGCTGTTAAAGGACGTAGCAGCGTGCTCTGTTCGAATCAAAGTTTAGCAAGCAGCTCGTTAGCCTTCTGTTTTCGCGCCTCGCCGCTGTACTTTGAGAAAGCTGCAGAATGTTTTGTTTCATATTGACGACAGATATTGTACTCTTTTAAAACAGCAACCGACTGTTTGCAAACTAGACATACTGCCTTTGATTTGACTTCAGTGAATAAAAACTTGTCTTGCCAAACTTTTTTAAAATTTCTCTTGTCTGTGTGCCACCGCCTTGATTTATCCATTATTGCGTTTGTTAATTTGTTGACGTTAATTGATGTGGAGTGTCGCAAATCGAATTAATTTACATTTAATATCAGTTTACTCTTTTGTAGTTCAACAATAAAGCAATCAAAAATGTTATGTCAAACTACAAATGACGATCTGTGTCGAAGGCATCCGCCTCCCCCCCCTCTTCTCGGAATGTGTTGTGGGCCAAATCAAACATTACCACGGGCCAACTTTGGCCCACGGGCCCTAGTTTGGGCAACTCTGCTGGCTTAACTCTCTTTCTCATGGGTGGGGGGTTGATTTGTTTTAAACCTAGTTTTGTTAAACTTGACTTGCTTGTTTAGAATGTGATTTGATTTTAATAACATTAATAATATGTTAAAAAAAAATCATGTTCATTGGGATTTATACAGGGGAAGTGCGTGGAACTTGGCATATGCACAGTTGCATGCATCTGGATTTTTTTGTGCGCACGCTATTTTCAGTTTTAGTCTGTATGCCATGTTTTAGTTTGAATTCTATGCACGCCATTATACATGAGGCCCCAGATCTTTTGGTTTGCTCAGCATTCAACTTCCTCTTCATGCTTTGCCTTCATCGGCTATGTCTTACTCCTATAGAACATACTAGTCCTTGCACGGCTTTCATAAACTTTTCCCTTAAAAGTCAGAGGGACTGCTTTAGAAGTCAGAACAAGGGACTCCTGGTATTTATTAGGTTGCAGTGTTGAAATTCTAAAAAGCTAACATATTGGTGTAAACATGGTTTAAAAGAAAAAAAAATCCACTTCCACATTCTCTCAGTACAGAGGCAAATAAAATGGAAATGATCATCAATGATTCAGTCAGTTACATTAAAGATTATTTTTTAACCCATAATCAACAAAATATATTTAATTGGGTATTGTGGTTAGAAACTGAGGCTTTTTTACCTTTAAGTGGAGGTCACAGGCTACTGACTTTTCTTGGAACTAAAATGCATAAGACTTGGTATCTTTTATTCTTTCCTCATTGGGCTAGAAGTTTGATTGCTGTGAAACTTGCAGGGCACAAGATTGATATAGAACAAGACATTGACTTCTGCAATTGATTAATAGTTCATAGAGCTCTTATCTTCAAAGCAGAGTCTATTTATTCTAAGCATGACAGGTGTATTCTCTGCTTGCCTCAAGAATTCCTTCAGTTTTTCAAAAGCTTTCTGTTTGTTTACATTTATTAACACATGTACATGTAAATAATTATTTTCTACAAGAATCTTTTGAAAATGTATGTTTTTCTCTAGTATTGGTTATTTAAAAATCAGCAGTTTATTTTCTGTATATTTTATGTAGAGAAAAGCCAAGCAAAATGACACCTTTTATTGGCTAACTGAAAAGATTACAATATGCAAGCTTTTGAGGCAACTCAGGCCCCTTTTTCAGGCAAGATTAAGAAGGGGCCTGAGTTGCCTCGAAAGCTTGCATATTGTAATCTTTTCAGTTAGCCAATAAAAGGTGTCATTTTGCTTGGCTTTTCTCTACACTCATAATAGCTAACACGGTACAACACCCTAGTACTGTATATTTTATAAAATGCATAGGTTTACCTGGATGCGGATCCTAAGTGGATAACCTTAGGAGAAGCTGAAATAAACATTATTAATATATTCCCTTACTTTTTCAAATGCACATTTATATTTGAAAGTCTTCGGGTTGTTTTTATTTATTTGTACATAACTTAGGATGTTGTATTGCTTAAACCTCTAAGTCCGTTTTGGTATTTCTTCTTTTACATGAATACTCATCCACTATGAAATTATTTATAACAAGATCCAAAATGTCACCAGTACTGTTTAATGATTCAGCAATTCCATAATTCTTGTAATGTAATCAATTGGCAGATTGTATATTGAATATTTTTATGAACACTTTTATCTCTCAGGCCGAGCAGGCAACTAAAAACGATCCAAAAATAATAGTTTTCTCCTTTATGCCTGTGGCATTGTTGGTGTTAATTTTTAAGTAGCAGGGGTTAAGTATGAAAACATTAGACAGAACTGCAGTCGGAAAACAAAGTCAACGCTCATTGCCGGAAAATCCTAAATGTAGAAACATTTATTTGCTAAGTGGGAGAGCTTGGACTCAGCATCAGGGATGAGAACATGTTAATCCAGGAATTCACAAACTTCAGGACATGTCAATTAAAGGGGAAATTCCATAATCTCAATAAAGATGTGATTTGAGGAAAAACGCAGATATTCTTAATGAATACACAACAACCACTGCAAGCTACATTGGCAGACGGCACACACACACACACACACACACAGAGCCATTTCCCACGAGGAAAACCTAGTTAAAAGAAAAAACACAGAAGGCACCTGCACTGACTAGAAAAGGTGTGACAGCTGCCAAAAGGCTGTGGGCTGGCAAACTAAGCAAGAAAAAAGCCTGTAGCTGCCAAGGACAGAGAAAGAATATAGCAGCTGCTCTTTGACTGAGGGCCAGCAAACATGAAAATACAAATTAAAAAACAATACAAATAAAGACCTAAACAAGAAGTACACAAAAATGTCCCCAGAATGTCCAAAATTCTAACATATTAATATTGTATCATTGTGTTTAGATTTAACTCATACATGATCCAAAACTGCTTATCCCAAACCAGGGTCACAGGAAGGCAGACTCTGGCAGCATCTGCTACAAGACAAGAAGTAACCTAGAATGGAGTAGTGAAGAGAGAGGGCATTGAGGTTGAACAGCATTTTAGAAGTCACAAGCCTGCTTTGCTTTATTGGTGGGTGTAAATCCCCTTTAGCTGAACTTGATTAGCTGATGTTCCATACTCACAAGCCCTGCTTTGGTGGACAAACTCTCTGTGTGAGGACATGAAAGTGAGAGTGTCTAAACCCTAAGTGATTATTTGCCAGTGACTTGTACTAATCCATTGTAAAGCACTATCACTCATCCACAAATCTCACAACTAATGTAGAGGCCATAAACAGATTTAACATTTACATCCTTATAGATTCCCTAAAAAGAATATAATGTAATATGTCTGTAACTCCAGAGGCAAAAGTACTAATGACTATGCCACTGTGACATCCTCAGTACTACAGTAGAATCCTCATGTATTTCTTCAGTAAAAAACACCAAGGCTACTGCAAATGGTGTATGAATCCTTTTGTTCTCCCTTATGGCCCATCAGCTTGACATCTTGAAAGCACATCCCTACTGTCCAAGCCCCAAAAAATATATTTAGTCTCAGTTTGAGCAAACATAAAAATATTCTCTAAGCACACTGTGTATCTTGTTTGCATATACACTATATGGACTAAAGTATTGAGACGCCTGACCAACAGGGATCTTCATGCACTGCATTCAAATATCATGACTAATATAAACTTGTTTCAACCACCATCGCCCCCCACCCCTCACTATTTTTAGAAGGCTTTCCCCAAGAATTTGGAGTGTTTCTGTGGGAATTTGTGCCCATTCATTCCATGGAGCATTTATGTAGTCAGACACTGATGTTGGATGAGAAGGCCTGGCTCGAAAGAAAAATCTCACATAAGTTAGGATCTTAACAGTCTGTGTAAAATTATGGTACTTATAAAAGTTAGCATTTTTTTTAATTCAGCTTTATTCTCTCAGTCATGTTCTCTCCGAACTGACACTGTTAGTTTTCAAATAAAGATATGGTATAACAAAACAAGTGTGCTTTTATGTGTGATTTTTTAAATTCAGTTTTTATTCAGTTTAAAAGCGCACTTGTTTCATTGATTTGTTAGAGACTCAAATCAAATGTAAATTTTTATTATATATTGGTGCACAATTAATGCTTGATGTGAGTAAAATTAAGGTGGCCTGGCATTACGAATATTTTTTCAGGCATCAGGGATTCTAGTATTAGATGACTATAGTCAACAAAGGGTTAACAAAAATGTTCTGTGACGTTTCAGACTTAAAACAAAAAACTTCACTGGTGTAGCAATCCAAACTATGCAAGAAGCTGACACAGAGAACCCGATACTACAATTAAAGCAACTTGACAAAGAGATGAATAGGGACAAATGGGAATTCCTAGGTTAGGCTATTATAGGAGAGTGGATGTGATCTAAAACAGTCACTATATCTTTTGCAGTAACTGAGTATTTTTTATTCACAGTCTGTCAGCACACAATTGTTTCCTTCTTTGGTTGATGCATGTTCATCTTTTGATGTGCTATTTCAGCTATGCTCTGCCAGAAAAACAAATGTCTCCATATTTCGTTGTGACATGCACAGTTTTTGGAATCTGTAACATATAGAAACCGTATAAAAAGCTTTGGTAATTGCCTAGAATACTGAAGCTCAACCCAGATGGATGGAGGACGCCTATCTTTAAGAATACCTTCTACACTGCTGGATTTGATAACATCCAGTTTTTGGACTCAAAATCCAAGACCAGGCATTGTCAAGAGCTTCTCTCTAGTGATGATTTGCAGAGTAAGCCGACATTAAGCAAAGCTAAATGTATTTCTCCTACATGATTCATATGACATCTCCGCCATATCACTAGGGAGGGTTATCGTCATTTATGTCATATGTATATCAATTGGTTTAAGAAACATGCTGCAATCACTAACAAACTCATTCTCAGGGAGGAGTGCCCCCTGCTGGAAACAGCCACTTTGGTGGCTGCCTAGGACACCATCATTTGAGGGGTGCCATTTATGAAAGTTAAGATGCTCTAAAAACAGAGGGCAAAAGAAGCCCTAGATAGTACATGGACAGTTTGAATTCAAAAGGATGCCATTTGTGGACACCAAGGACATCCCTTATCCACCAAGGCCATCGAACTCTGATGATAATGATTGGGTGCCATTACTCGCTGGCCACTGTTTATGAAAGTATCCAAGGGGTGCAACCCTTAAAGTCTTTACTATATGCACAAAGGGGTCTCCCTCGTACAGGTCATTGAATTCTAACAATACCAACTTCTTGCTAATGACAACGAAGGGCAACATCTTTCAACCCCACTTAGGACTCCAAATTGGCTTCGACCAGCACTGCATGTACATTACAACTTTTACTGTTTTAGTTCTACTAGGTGCAAGAAGAACCTTAGGGGATGCCGAGACACTAGCACTAGTATATATGTATCCATATTTAATCACAAAAAACAAAACAACAGTTTTCAATCAAATGGAAATGTAAAATAGTAAATAAAGTAAAAATGAGCATTTTCTATATAAATAGTGTTAAAAATTATAGCCCTGATTAGTTATTTCACAGAATAGGTAGATAAATGGCAGGTGGCATGAAGGACTAAATATAAAACTGTCCCCAACAGCAGTCTGTACTCATTCACTTTTGCTTTGTTCTGTGAGCATTCTTTCACATGGCTCTGTCTCTCCACTTAGTCAGGGTCTGCCTCCTTGACTATCTTGTGTGTTGCACTGCACTGTGGAGTTTTACTTGGTTAATTCCCATTACAGTTCTGAAAAGTAACTGACAATAAACATATCAAAAAATTTTGCATTAGAATAACAGCTTATTGATTTACATTATTTCTTTGGTATAAATGCATGCATAACACAAGCAACTCATTTTATATTCCACTAGCCAACCCACGGCGTAGCATATGCCGCATATAATTATTTATTGATGAGTGAACACTCCTTGAAAGACACAGTTGTCCAAATGGGAGGGTTTGAGGATACAACTGTCAGTGAATAAAAAGATGGAACTCTGGAGAGAGCAACATACAATTGTCCGTGAGTAAAAACAGGTTTTGGCAGATACAGGCATATTTTTTGAAAGTTTGTCCTTGTGTCTTATTAATAGTCATTGCAAACGCCAATCTAACAGGAAATTGTCTGCGTGTAAAAGTAAAAGGCAAATTAGAATCTGATGGGGTCAGGGAAATCCGGAGAATAAGGACAGTTTCTGAGGTAGCAGATGTGATAGTCTTACACTCCAGTACATTGCGGTGAATGCTGGTAACAGAAAGTCTAGTGCCATTACAGAGATCTTTTGCTGGCATGAGGTTCCTGAGAAGCATGATGACTGAACCTATTTTAATTTTGAGTTTATGCGGAGGCATGCCAGTGGGAGTAAGACTATTAAGAAATTCTTCGGGGAATGCAAGTTGATCTGCAAGATCGTCTGTGACGATGGAGTCAACGCTGGTGAAAGTTACTTCGTCGTTAGAAATAAGTTTCAGCACCTGTTCATTAAGGTGTAGTGAGTCTTCATTAGTGACGCTTAATATAGCTCACGTACTGAGTTGTTTTAGAGTGACAGTTGAGAAGTCGATGTCGCCATATAATTGCCTCGAGAGCAATGTTGGAAGCCTGCGGAGGGTGAGAGTTGGCAGATGGAGCCTTGTCGTGCGTTCCCCATGACATGGGAGGAAGGTTAGAGTGGGCATTCGTGGCTCTTTCGTGCGTAACCCATGGGCGGGGCTCTGTTAGAGTTGGTGGGCGGGGCTCTGTGAGTTGGCTCAGAGGTGCATGTGGACTATTGCACAGAGTAAAGTGACTGAGGCTGTGTTTGGTGAGTTGTTTAGTGCGCACATGCCTCGAGAGCGACGCTGGACGCGGGAGGACGGTTACAGTTGGCGTACGTGGCTCTGTCGTGCGTATCCCATGACGCGGTAGGAGGGTTAGAGTTGGCGGGCAGGGCTCTGTCGAGCGTATCCCATGGTCTTAGAGTTGGCGGCTGGGGCTCTGTGAGTTGGCGGGCTGTGCTCACTGTCTTGTGTGCCCTTAGTGAATTATATATATAGAGAGTTTGCTATAGCATAAATTAGCAATATTGATTTGAACCATAGGTAACAGCTTAAAATTGTTTATGCAACTAGATAGAGGTAGAATTGGCACAACTGTAAAATGCTTATATTATGCATGAATATCCAAACTATCAGTTTAAAAATGTGTACTACTGATATGTTTTTCTAAATAAATATTGCATTATGTACATCATACGGGCACTATTAACAAAATAATTTGTTGAAATCAAGAAAATCCTAATATATTTTGCATATCTACTTTATTATTTCTTTTCATTTAAAAATGAAAATAAAGTGAATTGAATCACGTTACAGTTAAAAAGGAAGTCATGCAATGAATTTTAACAGTGTGTGATATGAAACATAACAGTCTTGTCTGTTTTATTACCTATTTATTATAAAAACATGAGAGGAATTCTTGCATGAACCAATTATTCATTTATCACTGAAATACAATCCATAAATATCAATTGTAAGTTGCTGAGAGCTAAATGCTGTCTGGTTGTATGCCATTACAAAAAAACTGCAAGTCAGCTAGTTCTTTCTCACTAAAACTTCTATACCACTGTCAGTTTTCTGATTTATTCTTCAGCATAAAGTAAATTAGTTTCAAAAAATATATTTTACTAGGTGTATGTATCATCCTATGCAATGCATGAGTAAATATCTGCTAGCAAATGGTTTTGCTAGATACTCCTTTTACAAATTAACAAAAATAAACAATTTTAAAGAAATAATTTTTTTAGTGTTTTTTAATAGTGATCGTAAATCACTTTACAAAAATGAACAGAAACAGAAAAGAATGGGTAAATGCAAAATGGCATTAAGAGAATTTACAAATGATAAAGTAAGATTACTTCAAATTCAATTCAATCTATTTCAAATTAATTTATTATCACTAACCATACTTCAAGCCCAGTGCACTGTTCAATAAATCACTAAAATAAAAGGAAACATAAGCACAAAACATGTGTAAAAAATAAACAGAGAAAAAATGCAGTCCATACAAAGAAATATATACTGTATATATAGTGGAGTGAAAGGTATTTTTCTCCTACCTTCTACCAAAACCCAATATTAGATAAAGGGTACCTGAGAGGATAAACATTTTTTAATAAATGAACAAAGTTTAATACAGACTGGCCTGTGTAAACAATAATTTACACTTAAAAGTTGTTTTTTTTTGCCTCATTTAGAACATTAGAGTAACGTTTTTGAGAAAAGGCTATTCCACCCTGACAAAGCTTACCAATCCTATCCACCTAATTTCAGCTAAATAACTAGAGACTGTCAATTCATTCACCTGATGGGCAGTGTTTATGAAATTTAAGGGGTTCACATTCCAGATGCTGAGGGGGACCCCACTATGGCTCCATTTAGGCTATGATCAGCACTGTAAATAACAAAAATATAGTCTTGAAGGTCCCTAAAGTACCACTCTCTACCAGAGTACTTGATTGTTTGTGTGGAAAAAAAATCCTAGCATTTGTGAGAAATTCACTATTAACAAGTTCCCATCCATGTCCCTGTTTTCTTGTTGAATAATGAATCCTAAAAGACCGTACCAAATTCCCTTTATAACTTTAACACTTCACATACATTTGCTTAAACTGAAAAGGTTCAGCATTTCACCCTCTCCTTGTAGGTCATACTTTGCAGTCCTAGTTACTCTTCTCTGGACTTTCTCTGGTGCTGCCATGTCTTTTTTTATATTACAGACACCAAAACTGAACACAATACTCCAGATGATGTCTCACTAGTGCATTATATAATTACTTTAGTTTAAGTATAACCTCCCCTGACTTGTACTCCACAAATAACTTAACAACCTAAAAGGCATCTGTCACTGTCTGGATAAATAGAGTGATGAGAAATAAAAAGCTAGGTTCTTCTCATAAGGTATATGTTCAAACCTCCCATTGTATATTCACAGCTAACAGTTTAATTTCCCAAGTATAATATCCATCATGATTTTGCCAGGTTGCTGTTCTTTTACTTTAGTTTTGATTATTGCATTTTTCTCTTAGTGATTGGCTCCCTTTTAATTTTTTATTTATTAGGCTAGTTTTGTCTTTTGTGATTTTTGTTTTAAGTATTTTGACCTTAGAGTGTTTTATTGTTTTTTTGCATGCTTAGCCTGTGCATTTCAGTGTTGTGTAAATTTCAGCCTTTGTATTTTGGTCTTTAGAAATTCCAGGCTTTAATATTTTACATTTTGTTTAACCTGGCCTGATCTTAGTTAATCATTAGGCCTGTCTTCTGTTATTACAGTTAATAAATCAACTATATTTAAGATCCAGCCTGTTTTGAAAAACACACTTTCCCCTTGTATACCATTTTGTATATACAAAAATCATAGCAATACAGAACCTTAGATTAAATTTATTGTTCCCCAAATTTGCCCAAGCCTTAATCCTGTCCCAATGCATCTGTAATGATTCAGCTGATTCTAAATTATATTATATATAAATTATATAAATTATAATCTACCTAGTTTAGAATCATCTACAAACGTATATAGTTTGTTATTTATACACTATTTTTTATTAAAAAGAGCAGCAGTCTTGCAGCACTAATCTCTGTGGGATATAACTTTTAATAGAAATAAAAATTAGAAAGATGGCCAGTTTGTGCTTGTGTTCCTGTGGTGGCTGTTGACTTTGTGAGTTTGCTGTTAATTCTGTATGTGAAACAAGCAGTTGTTGATGTTTAAAAGAAGTGTTTTGCAGTAGGTCAGTAGTTAGCATTTTATTGATGGAATCTTGATCTTTGTCTAGAAGTGTTTTTGATCTGTGAAGAATACTTTGATAAAGTTTCAGATGTTTGGCATAGTCATCTAAAGTTCTGAAACGGTATTGCACTAGCTGCGGATTAAGACCAGCCTACACAATATGGTACTAAGAGGAGATGATCCAGGTGTTAAGTGCTATTGAAGTGAAGAGGGAAAGATTAAAACCAGTTTAAACTAATAAACAGCTTGTTTTGTTGTTGCATATTTGTACTCAGTCTACTCAGCTTGCCATCTGATTGTGTGTTAACTATAGCATGTCTCACCCTCTCTCAATGAATTGCTGGTGCACATTCTCTCGATTTAAAGGAAAATACCACAGGAATAAAGCACTTCCTCATGTAAACTTAATAAAAATAACTACAATTGCTAAGATACATTAGATAAAAATAGCACCATTGTCGTTTTTGTAAATGTTACTTATGTAGAGCATCTGAAAAGTCCATGAAATCTACGGAAAATATATGGAAAGTTATGACAACAAAAGGTGAATTTTAGCAGAATCGTATATGAAGCAGAAATGTCTATAACTCATGGATATGTGATAATATACCATCATAGTGAAACTAGCAGCATCTTTTAATGTGCACTGTCCCAACTGGTGGCTTAATTTCTAATTAATATTTTAATTAGAGACACTTAATTATTACTGAAGGTAAAGAATAGTTAAATGTATGTTGATTTGTATTTTTCTATTTCTAACATTACGCAATATAAATATTGACTTGCATCACTTTTCTTTTTCTGTGCCATTGAGTTAAATATATCTGATTCAGTGTCAAAAAAGCACACTGCAACTGCACTTAGTCTTGGTCTTGATATTCTGCTAGTCCAAAACTCTGAGGCACACTGCATTGGTGCTAATCGTCAAATTTAGTTCTGTTACCATACAGTAAATATATATGAAAACCAGATTAACATGGAATAATCCAGCTCATACCATGCTCTACTTGAACTGTTGTCATGATTACTAGTTATTGATCACTAGCAACAAATTTTGCTAATGAGATTGGACGTTTAGTTAATCTTTCACATTGTTACTGTTTTTTGAAGTGTTTGCGGTAACACCATCATGGATGCCCTTTTGTGCCCTGCATTGATTTATCTTTATTTTGTTGTTGGTGCAGTGGGATAGCACCCTGCCTGGGGTTTGTTTCCTGCCTTGTGCCCTGTGTTGGATGGGATTGGCTCCATCAGACCCCCGTGACGCTCTAGTTAGGATATAGCGGGTTGGATAATAGATGGATGGATGGATTGTTGTATCACCACACTCATTGCTCATTGGTGCCTGATGAATCTGTGTGGCCTCATACCTGCTGCAACAAATTAAAGCATCTTCACAGTATCGCTGATACCACACTTTTTGGATGAAAAAGAATAAAATCATGTTTTGTTTTCTCAGTACCAGGATTTGTTAGGGAATCACCGTATACTGTGTTTGTCTCCCCATCACTATAAAAAAAGGTTATGACTCACTAAATTTGTTTTTCTTTCCAGAAATTCCAGCTGAATTTTGACTTCACTCATAATTGGCAATCTTGATGATTCAAACATAAATCACTAACACACATTTTATTCGATGACCATGAAGTCAACAACATCTCAGTATCTGCCAAACAAATTTTTGAAGTGAATTTGTATGCATTGTAAACGTGGTTCTTCCTTAAATATTTTATAGAGCAGGTGGGGGACATTTTTTTTGTACACTGGGTGGTTCCATTAGGCACCCATTGTTGGGACTGGGGGTGAGAATTTAAAAGGCTGTCTGCAGATTGTAGGTATTTGCTGTATTGCAAAAGAGTCACCACTTTGAAGTTTTTAGGTGGTTGAAATTACAAAAAATACCAAGTTGTGATAACAGAACTGCTCCTTCCTCGGAGGATGTCTGCATTTACCTGACTTGGAAATTAACATATTTTACAATATTGGCTTCTAATCAGCAGATCTGTACTCATTAATGGTTGGTAACAATACATTTTGTTAACTCGTGTTTTCATTAATTGATAAACCCAGGAAATTTAGATGTGCCATTGTTTAATCCAATTGTCCAGAACTGATAATGGCAGAGACTGAAGGAAATTTAAACTTCTGAGTAGGAGAAGGCAAGGGAGGGACAGTCCACTGAGAATGCTGCCAAGGCACTCAGACAGAGAACAGGGGCTTGCAGGCAGACAAGGGCTGGCATGACGTGAGGCACAAGGACGGCAACACTTACTTCCAGGGTGGAAGAGACAGCTCCACAAGGAGGCACCAGTTGTGGGTCCAGCGAGAGAAGGAAGCCACATGAAAGGACCGAGCAAAGCTGGCAGACGAGAAATGAGGCGTGCCTAGATCAGAGCAACACAAGGAGCCCAGAGTGGAAAAACAGGAATGACGAAGAGACGCTGACAGGGATTCCACGATTTTGATAAAACTTCTGTTGGGAAACGAGTGTCCAGTGAACAGAGTGCATCCGTGGACAGTTGGAAGATTAATTGTTGGGGTAACAGTGCGCAAACTGGACTCTGCACCACTAAAGGTTCTATCCTCCAATCCTTGTTTTTAATGGACTTTTAGAGAATGGACTGTGTGCTTTCTTTTCTAAAAAAGGAATTTCTTTTCCTGATATTGTTAGATTTTGTTTATGTTCATGTATCTGTTTAGTGTACTTATTATTGTCTTGTGTAATAAAGGTTACTGTTGCTTTTCCTGAAATTACTGTTGTGTCTTTCATTGTGTGTTTACTCACCGCCCAATTTAAAGAACCCTGTGTGCTATTTTCTGTAAATCTCAAGAGTTCCCAGTCTCTTGGCGTAGTAGGATATTTTAACGTTCTCTGGGTTAGATTACCTATAAGTGTGACCAGACACCTGTCACACAGGTTTGGAGTTGCTGGAGGAAGTATATTGCTAATGTTGTTATTAGGCTGTGTTTGTATAACTCAAGAAAAATTAGGTACTATAGAGAGAGTTAAAGATTGAGCACTTGTCTAGGAATAAATGGACGCTCGCTAGAGTCTTAAAAAACTACTACTGAAGAAATTGTACTGGTGAGGAGTCAAAATATGCCTCATTAATTAGAAGCACAGGACAAAAGACCAGTATCTTATCTAGTTATCAGTGGCTGACTGCCATGATTTCTCCATCAAACATATGTATTAAGTACAGGATTCAATGTTTTCATTGAATATCCATCCATCCATTTCCTAACCTGCTGAATCCGAACACAGGGTCACGGGAGCCAATCCCAGCCAACACAGGGCACAAGGCAGGAACCAATCCTGGGCAGGGTGCCAGCCAACCCACCGTAGGACACACACAAACCAAGCACACACTAGGGCCAATTTAGAATCGCCAATCCACCTATTGTGGAAGGAAACCAAAGTGCCCGGAGGACAGACAGACACGGGGAGAACATGCAAACTCCATGCAGGGAGGACCCGGGAAGCGAACCCGGGTCTTCTAACTGCGAGGCAGCAGCGCTACCACTGCGCCACCGTGCCGCCCTTCATTGAATATGGTGTTATAATAGGTGTTAGTAATATCTTATGCAATTTAAATTTCATTAACTGCGAGCATTTGAGTTAGCCATCTAAGGCTGCTAGCAACAAGGTCTATAGGAAAATGGTTGTACGGGTTTATTATAAGAAGGTTTGGTTATTTTAACATTTCTGTAAAGCATAGATTTGGTGGTACACAGAATAGTCTTGAAGGTAATTTTAAGTTAGGGGTTTAATCTTGGAATAGTTGTAGTATTATTTAGTTATGTAATAATGTATGTGGCCCCTAATCCACAACAATATTAACCAAATTAAATATTTTAATATTCCCTGTTAGATGACCATTAATATAGTTCATCCAATGTCCAGTGAAACCACAGAAGTCCACTTACAAGGATAAGATGTAGTGAAAATATTAAACAGTGGCCTCAGGGTAATACCATGGATTTCATTTGCCTTTAATTCTAGTTATATGTAAATATGTGCCTCTTTTCTTTTTTCAGTTTTGTAAGAAATTCACAACTCAGTTTTTTTCTAAAGCCATGACTATGCCAAGCACAAACTGAAAATGAAAAGCTCAATAGACTGTTATCATTGCTTTTATGAGATAAGAGTATAAGCTTCTTGTTCTTTTTATTTTAAGAATTCACTATCCCGATAACAGTTTGTGACTTTAATTTATCTTTAACAGTTTCTTAAAAAAAGCAAACAGCAGTTGATAATTCACTATGTTCAGATTTGTATGCTCATCAATTATAGCCACTTTAATAAAAGACATTGTTTAAGCATTAATAGAGATATATTTTGAGTAGCCTAAGGAAAACTATAATGTTCCTGCCAATAAAATATTTATTTAAAATAAAAGAAACTCTTCCATGAAATTGCTGGACTGGTAGAAATGTATACAGTATATATATATATATATACTGTATATATTTTTTTAGAAAGTAGAAATCCAATTATACATTGCAATTGGCTTCTGATTAATAAATTGGTAGGAATGAAAATCATTAGCCAATGATAACCAGAAGCATGTCAGGTCAGATGTTGGTTAAATGTTTTACACAACCATTCATCCTCAGATAATTTCATCAGAGATATAAGGCAAGCAAGAATAACCTGCTTACATTCAAATTACTTCTTTGGTAACATAAATAAAAAGAAGGCACAAATGTTCTAACTTGAGGATTCAAATAAAAGGAATAAAGGAAATGAATAGCTCCAAACCTAATCCAGGATGGCTTAATATGGAAAGAAGATCTTTCACTTCACGTACACTCTACAACTTTCACTTACATGGTTAACTGTGCATATCAGTCTGAAAAAGACCATAAACCTGGCAAGAATAAAGTGGTTCAACAATCACTATGAATTAGTGCAGAGAGTATATGAGGTAAGAAGTGTTACTGTTAATGACCCAATTAAAACTTAATCATATTTTTCTTCTCAAGCAAAGAAACACACAAATAAATACAATACAATAAATACTTGAAGCTGTGCAGAGTATTGCAACCGTGTGCATCACATAACTTAAGGACATGTCCTACTGTGAAAGGCACAGAGAATTAAACCAATTTAATCTCGAGCAGAGGAGACTGAATGGAGACCTGATCCAGGTATTTAAAATGCTCAAAGAAATTGATAAAGTAGAATCAGACTAATTCTTTCAATTAAATGGAGCAATTATGAGTGAAACCAACAACAACAACAATTTATTTCTTGTATAGCTCAAATGGGCTTTAACACGTCCTGTTTTTTTGGCAGCCCTCCTAGCTTTGGCTACCTAAGAAGACAAGAAATACCTCCCAAATAAACCTTAGAAGGAGAAAAAATGGAAGAAACCTTAGGAAAGACAATTCAGAGGGAGACCCCTTTCCAGGTAGATTAGGCATGCAATGGATGTCAAAAAATGGGGTAAATGCAACACACATAACAAAAAACGAGTAATCCTCTTCACAGAACTAGATGGCCAATCTATCATTGCCACCTCATAAGCAATGCAGTAATACAAACTACTTTGTTCTTGTTCTTGCTTAACAACTGCAGGCACAGATCGCCGCTAGAAATCTCAAAGCAAAATGCCAGAATAGATTGTACTGCTAGCTAAATACAGACCTATCACATATGAAGATACAGATTTATTCAGATATATCAAAAACAAAGAAGATAATTAAGAAAACTTATAAACATCAGTATCTGTCCAGTAAAAAACTTTTACTCAAACCTCCACGCCACCAAGCCCTCACATGTTTAATACATGCTTTAATGCATTTCATCATGAAAATTATATCAGGTATTTATCTTAGCATTCTAAATGTTCAGAGAGCAATAATATCATGAAGTGAATGTATTCTGTGTGGCAGTCGCTGAACATGCCTCCTCTCAGTCAAAAATGTCGACTTTAATTAAAGTGGAAATGTTGAGAATAAAGTCAACATGATGACTTTAAACTCTACATAAGCACTGAGATTAAAGTGGAAATGTCAGAAATAAAGTTGGCATGTTGAATTTATTCTCGATATACACTTTTGGGTCTGTATTTTTTGTTTTCTTTTCCATGGCCCTAATACGCTTCCGTATTTCAGTGTTGTGATGTGTTTATGCAATTATTTTGATGCAAATATTAGGGAATATTTCTTCTTCCAGTTGGGACACTGAATTATGAAGAGATGTTCAATGTCAAAACAGAGCTCATTAATTGGCAAAGGTATACACAAATCAGGCTTAATGTTTTCTATTCTGTTTGTGGTATGAATGTATCAATAGAATGTTCTCCAAAAAATAACCCAAATATACTGTCTGCAGTAAATTGTTAATAAGTGCAAAACTTGTTTTAGTCCATTACAATTTTTTGTCCGGTTCGTGAATAATATTTACATATTTTTAAAATCTTTCCTAAGAAAAACTGATTTTTTTTTTCCTTCAGTGTTATTTTAGAAACTCTGCAGGTATATAATGGGTTGCTGAGAGACCTAGCCTGGTCGCTAAGGACTGTCTTCCAAGTTGTACCACGATTTGTGTCGCAAAGACTCTTTTATAAATTCCACTAGTGCTTTGTCCAAGAATTCAGATTTTACTTGTGAAGAAATGCTGTTTTTTGATTAAATGGCATTCTGATTTATGCTTGATTGGTTCACAACTTGATTCTCAGTGTTAGTGTTATGGCTCCAGGTGAATAAAAGTGCCCTAGTAAACAACACCTTGTAATTCTTCTCTCACTAGGATAATGGTTTAACCCTCTGGTTTTCACTGTAAATCACAGTCTCTTGAGAAACATTGTTTTTTTATTTCTTTGTTATAGACATCATAGACACCTGCTGCTAAATACAACTTAGGAGTCGCTTTATCTGTTTGTCAGCAGACTATTCAAAGGGTTTGGCTGGGGATTAAAAAGCAGGCAGTTAGCATTTGTGCTGCAGTCCAGTTGAGCTGTATTGAGTTTTTGTGACTGGTGTAACACAGTTACATTTGTTCATAATTTGACAACAGTTGAAGGTGGATTTATGTAAGTATATACAGACACAAGAAAGCATAAAACATTAATCCATGTTACCTTTGATTTATGTTATGTTATTCAGGTGGGTGCAACCTATTAATCCCAGCCCCCTTAATTCTAGTCTAAAGAATTTCCAAAGGGAACATTATTAATTGAATTTCTTAGCTGGTTAGATAGATTAGTCTTCATCCAGTAAATAGTTTCCACACATCTATAGTTTGATAGCAACGTGAGAATGTGAGGATGTGCGTTTTTAAAGCTGCTCCATGACTAATGCTGTTCTTAAATAGTGGAAGGTTAGTTTAATTTTTTCAATTGAATTTAGAAGGAGAAATGTATAAAAGCAAGAGCCTGTTTATTAATTCTAGTGACTGGTTATTACTTTCAGTCAAAAGTATAAGCAGTGTAGTTATTATTTGTTTGGTACTTTTTGTGATATGCTACTAAGCACACATTGGTCCTATTTTGCTTGCATGAAATGCGTTTGAATTGAAAAGTCAGCTCCTTTCTTTGGCAAGATGGACATATCACTTTTATGTATGATCTCTTTTGCACTTCAGTGTCCTTTAGTGAGACTGGACTCATTACTGCACCATGTTCAGTTCTGTTACAGATGGTCCTCTGCTCTTATAGTGTGGACTAGGTTGCTCTTTGGAGTAGATTTAGTTAAGGCCACACCCTAGGCAATATGAATCCTGCCATATAAAAGAATGTAAAGGAATACTTACCCCAAAAGATATGTATTGTTTTATATGTTACTCCAATTTTTTTGTGATGGCTGGAAAAAGTTTTTAATATTAAAAGGAAACATAATGGTATTGCCCTTTTGAATTGAAGATAAGACTCTTGAACAACAAATTAGAGTGAGAGGCCTTAGTTTAGTACTACTTTGTGCAAATGACTGGATAACTGATCTGAATTATGCAACACAAGAAATGTGAGATTTTTTTTTCATGGATATTTTTTACATTGTTTGTTGCTATATAGCATTGGTCGCTACTGGCTTATATTTTACTAGTATAATTTTTCTGTCTGTACTACATGAAAAAATCACTACAAAGTATATGAGATACAGTAAACAACATACCTGTATTAAAAAATATATACTTTTTGGAAGGAGCATTCCTTTAAAGCCAGGAAGAATGTGGGCAGACAGTGCAGTGCTATTGCTTATAAAGACAGAGTGAATATTTTGGCCTTGGTTTCTCAGATACACATAAATTCAACCATTTGGTTAATAATTATTACAAAGTTTTGCATATTACAGTTGGCAACACTTTATTTATGACCAATTTGCTCCTGGACCATGGTAGTAAAATGTGCAACATGGAGATACCTTTGAGTTAGTCCTAGGATTCTGTGTCCAACACTTCTCTTACTTGACTGAAATCTTACACCAGAGCAGTTTATCATTTTAGCATTTTAATGGAAAATAATTCATTACTTGCAGCTAAGTGATTCAAGCACATAAAATATTATTTTTCTATCTACTATACACATATTGAATAAATCTGCTAGAAAATTGCTATTATGCTCACCTTATGTACACAAGGCTATCAATTGTTAGCACAACATCTAAATTCTTAACAAAGCACACTGCATTATAAAAAGCTAAATACAGCACGGTTTCCTGACAACTTTGTTCAGACACTGTGCATCTTTTGAGCTGAAATCTTGCCCAGCAGAGAGCAGCGTAGAACAATACATTGGCTAATACGAACTGGTTAGTCATCATCTTGCTGCACATATCAAAAGACCTGAGTCACCACAGGAAATATCATGGCCCTTCAATAGCACCATAGTGTTGCCAGACCAGTCCAGTTTTCTGTTTATTTGAACCTCCAGCTACCTGTACCTTTATATCACTTCCACTTCCTCTCCCTCAATCCCTGCAAAAGTTTGGGCAACCTTGTTAATAGTCATTATTTTCCTGTATAAATCGTTGGTTGTTACGATAAAAAATGTCAGTTAAATATATCATATAGGAGACACACACAGTGATATTTCAGAAGTGAAATGAAGTTTATTGGATGTACAGAAAGTGTGCAATAATTGTTCAAACAAAATCAGGCAGGTGCATAAATTTGGGCACCGTTGTCATTTTATTGATTCCAAAACTTTTAGAACTAATTATTGGAACTCAAATTGGCTTGGTAAGCTCAGTGACCCCTGACCTACATACACAGGTGAATCCTATAATGAGAAAGAGTATTTAAGGGGGTCAATTGTAAGTTTCCCTCCTCCTTTAATTTTCTCTGAAGAGTAGCAACATGGGGGTCACAAAACAACTCTCAAATGACCTGAAGACAAAGTTTGTTCACCATCATGGTTTAGGGGAAGGATACAGAAAGCTGTCCCAGAGATTTAAGCTGTCTGTTTCTACAGTTAGGAACATATTGAGGAAATGGAAGACCACAGGCTCAGTTCAAGTAAAGGCTCGAAGTGGCAGACCAAGAAAGATATCGGATAGACAGAAGCGACGAACGGTGAGAACAGTCAGAGTCAACCCACAGACCAGCACCAAAGACCTACAACATCATCTTGCAGCAGATGGAGTCACTGTGCATCGTTCAACCATTCGGCGCACTTTACACAAGGAGATGCTGTATGCGAGAGTGATGCAGAGGAAGCCTTTTCTCCACTCACAGCACAAACAGAGCCGCTTGAGATATGTTCAAGCACATTTGGACAAGCCAGCTTCATTTTGGAATAAGGTGCTGTGGACTGATGAAACTAAAATTGAGTTATTTGGGCATAACAAGGGACGTTATGCACGGAGGAAAAAGAACACAGCATTCCAAGAAAAACACCTGCTACCTACAGTAAAATATGGTGGTGGTTCCATCATGCTGTAGGGCTGTGTGGCCAGTGCAGGGACTGGGAATCTTGTCAAAGTTGAGGGATGCATGGATTCCACTCAGTATCAGCAGATTCTGGAGACCAATGTCCAGGAATCAGTGACAAAGCTGAAGCTGCGCCAGGGCTGGATCTTTCAACAAGACAACGACCCGAAACACTGCTCAAAATCCACTAAGGCATTCATGCAGAGGAACAAGTACAACGTTCTGGAATGGCCATCTCAGTCCCCAGACCTGAATATAATTGAAAATCTGTGGTGTGAGTTAAAGAGAGCTGTCCATGCTCAGAAGCCATCAAACCTGAATAAACTAGAGATTTTTTGTAAAGAGGAATGGTCCAAAATACCTTCAACCATAATCCATACTCTCATTGGAACCTACAGGAAACGTTTAGAGGCTGTCATTTCTGCAAAAGGCGGATCTACTAAATATTGATTTAATTTCTTTTTTGTGGTGCCCAAATTTATGCACCTGCCTGATTTTGTTTGAACAATTATTGCACACTTTACTGTAAATCCAATAAACTTCATTTCACTTCTCAAATATCACTGTGTGTGTCTCCTATATGATATATTTAACTGACATTTTTTATCGTAACAACCAACGATTTATACAGGAAAATAATGACTTTACACAAGGTTGCCCAAACCTTTGCATCCCACTGTATATATACATACACACATTGTCACATGCACATGGGAGACAGTCGAAGGGCTTAAGTGATTGTACTTTTACGTTGGGCCAGGGGTTGACGATGTGTACCGACTCTTTCCCCATTCCATTTTCATCTTTGGGATGTATCTACTTGCCTTGTGTGGCTTAAGATTAGTATGAGTGTTTCTGATTGTTGGGTGATTATTGCAATTCAGAAGACTTTTATGCAGCAAGTACACCTTACAGGATGATTATCAATCTAAAAGAAGATGTCAAAATAGACATATTTAATAGCAGCTACATAGGTATGTATGTTGCACAAACCTGGGGCCTCATGCATAACGGCGTGCATAGAATTTGCACTATAACATGACGTAAGCACAAAGGCTGAAATGTGCTTACGCACAGAAAAATCCATATGCAGGAAACTGTGCATACTCCAACTTCCATGTTCTTCCGTTACATAAATCCCTGTCAGCGGGAAATGTAATGCATGTGCATGCACCAGCTGTCCTGCACCAATTCCTCCCAGAAATACGCCTCTTTGAATATGCAAATCAATATAAATAGCCCTTAAGCTCAGCATTCTGTGAAAAGACAATGGGAAAAGCACAGGGAAAAATATACGTTCAGTGAATACCAAGTGTAGGCAAAGCAAAAACATACTATTTGTTGGTTTAAACAGTGGTATAATCAACAAAAGGAAGTTGATCGAGTGACATAGCGTGTTGGAGAAATTTGAAAGCTCAAGTTCACAAAGTCGCACAGTGCCCAAAATAAAAAAGAAGTCACATATCAAAGTCGCTGTGAAAAGGCGAGTTGTAGCCCACCGTCTGAGTGTCATATGAAAGCTTATTAGGGTACAGACAAAAAAAATAGGCACACAGTGGGAAAAAGTATGAAATGTCAACTTTAATCTCGAAATTTCCACTTTAATCACACAGTTTATTTTGTCATTAAAGTAGAACATCATAAACTTCATCTTAAAATCATTTAATTTACTAGTTTCTCAAATCCCATCGTAACTAATGTAGCATGTTAAATGCTTTGTTTTGTATTTGATCTTCTATGTGCTCTATGTGTGTGAATCACTACGTGCTTTCGTTCCTTCTCTTTCTCTGACAGGACACAGAATCCATTACATTCGTGATATTACACCTCTCTGAAAAATTAAAATACTGAGATGTATACATGATATCATTTTAATGATGTTTGAAATGAAAGCATGTTATTAAACATGGAAACACGATGGCGCAGTGATTGTTTATGTCTAACACAAGATGCTGCTGCGCCATGCGCGACCTTCGATGAAATAATTTATTGTAGCAGTACTGTCTCTTTCAAACGTACTAACCTCCAATTCCTGTCATTACTTTTCTTTCTCCAAATACCCAATCAACACACAATCAGCTCTGTAATAGATGTTAAGCCATCTGTAAGCTGAGAACGCCAGTTCTTCAAAACTTTTAAGGAACATTGAAATATCTTCGTAGTACTTGTTTAATTATTCTATCCATCTATCCTTCCAGTGTCGCACCAGCCCCAGCAAGAATACAGCACGAGGCAGGAACAATCCCTGAACTGTGTGCCAGCTCCTTGCTAGCGCTGAGACACCGTGTACTCACATGTTTAATTATTCACAATATATATTATTTAAATGATATTAATATTTAATCTGTATAATGTAATAAACATATTTTGCTGCATTTCATCTTAAAATGATATCATCATCATATGTAAAGCGCTAAATCGCTTAAGTGGCTCAGGTTGTGCAATATTATAACTGTATTGTAAGTTTACAGTGAGGTAATTGTACATACGTATAGTAAGTACAAAAAGTTCTACAAGGAACACTTGATGGACTGATTGATTGCGTTTATAGTTCTTCGGATGAAACTGTTTCTGAACCGCAAGGTCCGTACAGGAAAAGCTCTGAAGTGTTTTCCGTATAAGAGCAGTACAAATAGACAGCATGGCTGAGGCAGCATGTGCTAGATGCTGTATACCGATAATTCTCTTTCCGATCAGCTGCTGTAGAGCTGTAATTCCACACTCAGATACAGTGGGATAAATACTTCGAGTGGTGCAGTGAGAGTAATATGGAAAAAGATGATCTGCTGTGGTAACCCCTAATGGGAGCAGCTGAAAGAAGAAGAAGAAGAAGGTGCAGTGAGAGTAACAATGCTAAAGCAGCTATGGTATTTGGAATAGTTTGGCCATTCTGTGGACCATTATATTATTACAACTAATAAAGAATATGCCGTTAGTTTCAATGTATATGATAAAGCTGCATCAGGGATGTGGATATAAAAAAGAAAGGGAAACCACACTGGAGCAAAATCACTGCTTTGACGCAGGGTGCCGCTAGTTTGCAAAACCGAGCGTAGAACTTGCGCACGCCAGGGATTGAGCTAGTGTGAAAATGCATGTCTTTACGCCAAGTTTAGTTTTTATACATCGCGATGTGAGCGTGGAAACGGGCTTATGCAACATTTGTGTGTGTAAGCACAGTTTATACATGAGGCCCCAGGTCTGGTCGCAGGGTGGTTGTTGCAATCTCCGATGGGAAAATGAGTTTCTTGCATATGTCCACTCGCATTTCCCAGTCCATGGCTGCATTCAGTTGTCCTGACTCGTGAAGTGAGGGGTTACTCTTCAGTTTTTTCCCTTCCCGGACAAAGGATGGAGGTTGTCAGGGTGCTGCCTGGTTGTTGAAAGGTATGGCATTGATGGTTAGTTTCTTGCACTGAAGTCAGATACCAAGCATTTTAACACTTGATTGTGTTGCCAGGTGTATCTGCCTTGTCTGAGGCTGGTCTTGCATCTGACCAAGATGTGCTTGAGGGTTGCTGGAGCTGTCACAAAGGACAAGCCAGATCCTCTCCAATCCAGAGATTTAAGTTTGTGAGAAAAGGCAGGATGTCATATGTAGCTTTAATGATGAAACGCTGTCTATTTGACTCCATGCTCCACAGTGCATTCCATGTGAGTTTCCTCTTTTCAACACCCTCCCACTTCAACCAGTGGCCTTGTCTCACTTGACATATGGCTTTGAACCACATGGCTGCTTCTTCCTGTCAGCAGATCTCTTCTAATACTACAGTCCGGCCTTCTGCAAGTTAAGTTTTTTTGTTCCCAGGCCAAAGCCTCCTCTGCCTTGTTGGATGTGACCTACTATATTTCAGTGATGGAGGGCAGATTTAGCATCCAGCACAGCTGCAGTTAGAGTCCAGTTCTTCCCTGTGTGCACAACTCATCTCCTCACCAGGTCCCAGGATTCTATGAAGGACATGTCCAGCCTTGCCTTGGCACATTTGAATTCCTCCACTAGGCTAAAGATTAGCACATACAAAATAAAGGTAAGGGTCCAAAGAAAGACCAAAATAAAAAAAAAAGAAAATCAAGTCTACAAATTCTGATGATTTTTTGCTAGAATCCATGACCGCCTGATGTTAAGGGCAAAGGAATCTACTTGTCTCTCAATGCACATCTTAGGATTTGTGTTCTACTGTGTAGACTCCCATTACTCTCAAATTCAAGCATCTCGATGTCTTCCAGACTACCAGTTTAAGTACTCATCACATCATAGTGAACACAAGAATTTTTATCTAGATTCAGCCTTTCAGGCCACCAGCTTAAAAGCAACCTAATAAGTAGTTTAAAAAATACTAAGCTCATTTGGAACTGGCCTAAAGTTGGAAACTTGCACCCCAGTATCACTGAACTTTTTTCATAGAATTTTTGTACTTTCTGCACAATTATCCTAAATGCCCCAACCAACATGAACCAGGGTAAGACTTTGAACAAGGGTTAATATGTGCACCTAATGACTGATTTAAGGAAAGTACTGTTTGAGGTAGGATGTGTTGCTTATAGCCATGCTGACTTTCTGTAGTAGGCACATTTTTTTCTTCAAGTTTAAATGTTTTTATAGCTAGGAACAAACTATAGTGTTATTGTGATTGTTTAAATATTAGCAAAAGGCTTTTCTCCATGATCATCTTACTTTTTGTCCGAAGCTAACTGCATGTGGCGTGAGCCCCAAAAGGTACCTGGAACAGATAAGATACTCTGAGAAACAGCTACGAAAGAGAGTATGCATCTATAGTCAGGACCAAGATGATAAGAAACTTCAGCATCCTAAAACCACATGTCAGTTTCAACTATAGCCCAAAAGGGAGCGCATCAAAGTAATTATCTCTTCCTGCCCTACTGTCTTCTAGTGTCCAGTGAAAATTACATTCTGCTATTGTATGGAAGCTTGAGTAGTACAAAACATGAATCCACTGCGGTCCTGGTGCAGAGCAGACCATTCTTGGCAAGTGTACCACAGGGGAATGTTTCAGACACAATTTTATAAATGAGAGACTTCAGTGCTGTAAAGACTTCATAGTTCTGTGGCACAAACTCACCTGGAAGCAAATATTTAAGAAGGAAATTGATCACTAATTTCTATGTCTGTCCATGCAGGCTGTGGCTTAACAGTAATCATTAGTGTGCCCTGGGACCAAAGGTATTGAATTGGGTATAAAACCTTGCTACTGAAAGATAATCTGACATTTTGAAGATGTTCCCCAATGTCATAAAGGGTCAACTTAATCCTAATACACAATTCTGAAATAAAACTCATGGTGCTTTCACACCAGTCTATCTCTGGCAACAGCCTTGTAAATGTTACATTTGAGTGACATTCCTCTGTTATTTCTCACTGTCTTCTACTGCCAATTAGCTTTCCCCTATTGGGTCTAAAAATTAAATGTGAGTACTTGGAGAAATTTTAATAGCAGGAGGCCAGTCAAACAACTGTGGCATGCTGCAGCAGTCAGCTCAATGAATTTCTCTGTCAGCAGAAACATTATTTAAGCTCTTTGCTGGCCACTGGAGACAGGTTGCTCAACAAATATCTCTAGAACCCAGCGACCCTGAGGCAAAAACTCAAATTGTTTTAAATTTCAATCTTTTGGATGAAAAGTTCAGTGAGAGGAAAAAAGCTATTTTCACTAAACTACATCAGCTGATTTGAAACAGTTTGCATCTTGTGCATACCTTTGGACAAATGATATACATGGAGGCAGGAGAAGTATGCTATGGTATTTGCAACAGGCTAAATGAAATCAACAATGTCCATTAGTACAAGTCAGTCAGTCATTTTCTAACCTGCTTAGTCCTGAACGAGGTTGCAGGGTGTGCTGGAGCCTATCCCAGCTAGTATAGAGCACAGGACAGGCAAAAACCCTAGATAGCATGCCAGTCCATCACAGGGCAAACACATACACACACACCCCAACCACACATTAGGGTAATTTAGCATCATCAATCCACTTACCCCTCATGTCTTTGGGAAGCAACTGGAGGAAACCCATGCAGATATGGGGATTACATGCATGTTGCATGCATGGAGGACTCGGGATGCAAACCCAGGGTCTCCGTATTGCAAGGCAGCAGCACTGCCACTGTGCTGCCCCTCATTGGTAATAGAAATTCAAATAAAACAAAGGAAAGGAAACTCAAGCAACAAAACTTTAATAACATAAAATGGTGAGAAAGGACTCAAAGGTACAACAAGCAGATTATTTGAAACAGCAAGGTATTTGAAATAAAGAGCCACCACCAGCTGAAATAGTATTCAAAAGTCATTTGAAAGATTGAGGTCTACATTGGCATTACAAGTTCCTTGTAGTACACTTGGCCTTGTACAGTAAATGTGCCCTATTCAAATGAGGCTGTTCTAAAGAGATAAGTCCAATTGATGAATTGATGTTTAAATTGAATGAAGTGGCCACTTTCATTGGATGATATAGCTGTACTCAAGCTAAGCCCGATTTATTAAAATGTTTTCATTTTGAATTTATTACATGACAATATAAATTTACTAGCAAAATAACTTCTTTGTTTAGTGCACGCTCTAGGCTGTGGCCAAGTAGGCACTGGCATAAGTACACCATTACTTGGAGAGCAACGAGGTATATGCAAGCCCAATACTCTCCCTCCACCTGAGCTACTATTGAATGTCTCAGTATTGTGTCCTGCAAAAGTATAAAAACATTTGACCCCCGCTTTTGGATTTCACATCTAAATATGCACATGCTCCAATCCCCATTCGGGAACCCTCACTTCACACTTGGCTTTTATATATTATTTTGAATGTACTCAGATCTCCAAGGGGGAGCATCAACTCACCATAGCCCTTGGATCACCATGTAACCTTGAGCCGGCACTTTCTTTATATACTGTCTTCATTAAGACACGTCATAAATTTTAAATGGACCATTATATGAGATAATCTTCAACTGTAATTTTGGTAGAGCAAAGTAGAGTTTTTGAATTTACATAAAGGTTTTTGTTAGTATGATATTAAATCTATATTTACTATACTAAACTCTATGTAGTTACAGGTATAGGTTGTCATAAGGCGATGTTCGTGGTGGTGCAGATTTCTAGAAAAACAGTGAAATGTGCTCAGGGGACAGAATGCAGATGTATCTTAATGTGACGGAGAGGCTCTGGGGTATCGAAGAGGAGGTGGGAAGCAAATCAGGCATATATGCGCATGTCACTGTCATTATAAAAAGGATAATCTGTGCGATACGAGGAGGGAACAACTGGAGAATGAGTTGAGAATGTTTGAAGACAGAGTTTGAAGAGAAGCGGTAAAGCAAAATTCAGGAGTGCAAATAAGCACAGAGGAGGAGATGAGGCAGTGTGATCTGGCCCCTGTAGGAGAGAGTAACTATTGTCACTCTGTGGTGTGTCCCGTTTGAAATGTGGTGTAGGATCAGAGACTTGGATAAACTCTACCATGGATCGAGGGAGATCAGAGGGAGAAATGTGGCCAGTGCAGGCAGGAGAGACAGGAGCCAGCTGATGACAATCACAGCTGCCAGAGTTGTTGCTAGCTTGGAAGACCCTCTTGAGTGAGCTTGGGAGAAAGATATAGCTGCCCTTGACACTTTGAGGATCCTAACCTGAAATCTTTGAGAATTTCTTAATGGGATTTTAAGACTTTATTGTTTGTTTTTAACCTCCACAAATGCACTGTTTTATTTATTTATCAATCTTTTTTTTTATTGTCTGCACTGTACTTTATTATTTGAACTTTGGCTAATGGAACCTGGTTCTTGTCTCCCACTCACCACTATACCCATCTTAGTTACGAACTTTTAGGGGGTCAAGTAGACAGATTAATGACAAATATGTGCTTTGGACTTTGACCCCAATATAGGTATGCTACAGCAGCAAACCATCTTGAATAAATATGAATGTGTGGTGCATTATCCAGGTGACCATTCTCATCCGTGAGTATTTTTATAGAGTATAATTTCTTTCATACTGACGTGTTAGTTGTTATACTGAATGGGAGCTGTTTGAAAAATGAAATTATATACTCATTACATTTCATGTGAAAGATAATTGAATTTTTTTTTTGTTTCAACTGTAACATGCACAATTTAATTATTTTTTATTAATCCAAGAACATAAATTTAACTTAATACATAACACTGATGCATTCACTTCTATTATACATTTTCCTTTGTTCAGAACATAAAGTAATTATTTTCATACAAATTTGACATTGCATAATCATATGCTTTATTATTAAAAAAATGAAAAACCTAGGCAGGCTTTTTTGATTTGTATATATTATGGTTTATTTATTTCACATTTGCTTCACTGATATAAACTTTCCACAAATACCTGCTTTGTTTTAAATGTTTATTCATTCAAACATGAATAATCCTATCGTAAAGGCTTGTTTTAAAAAATCTTTGAAAGGCATGAGTAGATTGTAAATACCATTATATATACCGAAGGCTAGGTACAAAATATAAAAACTGAACATAAAATACCATAAATAGAAATATCTGATGTGGTCATAAATCGGAATTAGCAAGATTTAAAAGTCTGAGTACTGAACACCCCAGTATTGTTTAATATGTTGTGCATGTAGCAATAGAGGGAGGGAGGCTAATCTAGTCAGGGAAGATGCCAGACTACAGGGAAGTGAACAGCAATCAACATTTTCAACTGCAGTTATAAATACAAACAAAATACTGCAAATTGAAGGTCAGCATAAGCCACATTAGCATTGCCTTAGGTAGTGTGCTGGAAAATAAACTGCCATTGACTTTGTATTCAATGGTGTATTATTTTTGAAAGTATTAAAGTTAACCTTCAATACCTTTCTTGAATTTGGAATATACTGTTTTAAAAGGTCTGGAAATTATCCCATCAACATACTATTTGGCTAACAAATTTCACCTGAGTTTTCTAATAAAGTATAATAATTTATGTAATATTATTTTTAGATATTTCATAATGCAAATATATGTATCTTTGTTAACACAAAAATAAATACAACGACTTGATTATTATGATTTGACAGGGTATTGGCTGATGTCAGATGTCTCAGGTATTTATAGCTCAGTGCCTTTAAATATTTTCATTTATTAATTCTATTTATAGTGACATGGATAGAATGATATTTATGTTGGATGGTGCTTCCTTACACATACAGAACACCATTATAGAGAAGAGACTATGGGAGACTGCATCCCAGGGACACATGTTTGCCCAGTACACTGAGTGGCAGCATACTTCTTGTAGTTTTCCCATCTTTAAACCCTCAGTACTGCATGGAAACTATAGTTACAGTGGGTGGCCATGTTGGGGTCTTTGGATGCTGCTAGAGAGAATTTCTAGGGGTAGGTTTTTCTGTTGTTCCTAGTTTTTATGCTTTCTCTTTATATCAAAGGTCTCAAAAGATGAACATACCAACAACCAAACATGGAAACAATCTTTTTCTGATTTACCATGAATAGCACCTAAGCCCACCTACTCTATTTTAATATCCTGCAGATTGCTAACTGAGGTTGCTTGCTTGCAAGTATCAGTTTGGGAAACCTTCAAATAGTCGATAGCAACCATGGTGACCCTGGCCATAATGTTGATCATTACCAAACAGGGAACATCAGCACTTCAAGTTTGTAACACTTGACTCATTTCATCATCAGCTAGTTTGTGTGGCTATTCTTAATAAAATAATGTGTTTGTAATAAACCTTGCAGATCACATTGGCACACTTAAAACCTTTGCCTACAGACAGCCCCATATGCAGCAAGCTTTGATGCACTGTGTGTTTTCACATCTGTTTCTCATGGTCAGCATTTATTTTTTCAGCAATTTACACTACAGTAGCTCTTCTGTGGGGATCGGAGCAGATGGGCTTGACTTCACACCATTCACTCTGTCACTGGTTCACTAGTTGTTTTTCCTTGGGCCACTTTTGGTAGATGCTAACCACAACATACCAGGAAGACCCCACAAGACCTACTGTTTTGGAGATGCTTTGGACCAGTTGTCTAGCCATCACAATTTGCACCTTGTGAAAGTCTCTCAGATCCTTGCACTTGCCCATTTTTTCTGCTTCCAACACATCACCTTCAAGAGCTGACTGTTCACGTGTTGCTGAATATTATCCCACCTCTTGACAGGTGCCATTGTTACAAGATAACCAGTGTTATTCACTTCATCGGCCATTGATTTTAATATTGTGCCTGATCTATGCTAATAAAAGGCAAAGCCCTCACTGACTGACTGACTGACTCACTGGCTGACTGACTGACTCACTGACTCATCACTAATTCTCCAACTTCCCATATAGATAGAAGGCTGAAATTTGGCAGGCTCATTACTTACAGCTTCCTTACAAAAGTTGGGCAGGTTTCATTTCGAAATTCTACGCACAATGGGCATAACTAGAAGCTATTTTTCTCCATTTACTGTAATGGAGTTGAGCTCAAATGCCGTGGGGGGCGGAGTTTCGTGTGACATCATCACGCCTCTCATGTAATCACGCATTACGTAGAAAACCAGGAAGAGCTACAAAAAGCGCTGAAGAAAACATGCATTATATAATTAAGAAGGCAGCGAAACAATTAGAAGCGAGCGAGTGACATATAAAACCATATTCAGCGGCTCAAGTGAACTGACGCAGTGCGCAGACAAAAAGCAACAGTTCCAAAGAGTGCTGAACAAAAACCGAATTACACTGCTACGCTCAAATAGACAAACCGCACGCCGTGGCGCAATAGTAGAGGCTTTGCCTCTAGCGCCGAGGTTCGATTCCCGAGAGGGGATGCACTAAGTATGTACGCACTTCTCGATTCATTTTAGCCTTGCATCCCCTTGGTTTGAGACGTATGAAAAAATATGCGGTTAACGCAGAAAGACAGATCACCAATTGAAGCTTTATGAATAATGGATACTTTATTCGCGATCAATGATTGTTTTGGTAAAGCCATACTCAGTGTATTCATTAGATGAACAGTAAAAAAGTAAGAGCAAGGGGAGGGAAACTTATTGAGGCACACAGGCAAAACCACAATAGCACGCGGGCTCGATGTACTGTAGTGCGCGTCAACTCGATCTGAATTGCATGATCACATTTGAAAAAATATTTCTTTTCAAGTTCTATTTAGTCCATATGTGTCAAACTCAAGGCCCACGGGCCACATCCGCCCGGCGTGTAATTATATCCGGCCCGCGAGATCATTTTATATACTGTATTATTGTTATTAATGGCCCGGGATATGAAGCGCTGGTAACACAATAAACTACAGATCCCATAATGCAGCGCTTCAGCTGCCTTGCCGAACACTTACCGCGTTAATCAAGTCTAGCTTATGATGCTGCAAGTTATTGTGAAGCTAGCCCACACAATGCCAAAGAGAAAAGGTGATTCTGAACATAGAGCCTTTAAAAACCGATGGGAGGCTGAGTATATGTTTACTGACATTGCCGGTAAACCCGTGTGTCTCATTTGTGGAGCTAATGTGGCTGTAATTACAGAATTTAATCTAAGACGGCACTATGAGACAAAACATCAAGATAACCTGAAAGACCTGAATGCAATGCACAAGATACAGAAAGCAGAAGAGTTAAAGAAGAATCTGACACTTCAGCAGACGTTTTACCGTGCAAAATCACAAAGTGATTTCAAGTGAAGCTACTTTTATGGGAGACACAAATGCACCAGTGCAACTTGCCCCACTTTCCCTGTTGCCAAGTAATGTTGAACCAAGTCGGCACAACGGTGTTCCCAAATACGCATTTTGCTGATAAACTGAGCGCACTGCACACTGAGTTCGCACAGCGCTTTGGTGACTTTGAAGAACAAAAAGAATTTTGAGTTGTTTCAACCCATTTGCCGTCGATGTGGAAACTGCACCTGTGCAGATTCAGATGGAGGTGATTGAGCTGCAGTGTAATGGCACACTGAAGGCAAAGTACGATACTGCATGGCCCAAACAGTTTATTCACTCCATTCCCGCAGAAATGCTCCAGCTCCGTCTACATGCGGCTTGAACCTTGTGCATGTTTGGTAGCACATATCTGTGTGAGAAGCTCTTCTCAGTCATGAAGACTAACAAAACAGCACACAGGAGTCGCCTCACTGATGAGCACCTGCAGTCCATCCTGAGAATCTCCACAACACAGAACCTCACACCAAACAGAAACGAACTTGTTGCCAAAAAAGATGCCAGGCGTCCAGCTCTAAAATGACATATGAGCAAAGACAACTGAATGATTTGATTTGTTATTGCTGAAAAGAACACATTTTATTTATATTTCCAGGTTTTGTTATGCACCATGTTCATATTTGAATTTGTATAATTTTGACAGGATATATTTTTATGGAGAGCAAAATCTTTTGGGATATTTAAAATTTAAGTTTATTTTTTATATAAAATTACATAAGAGTAAAGAAATTTGAATGTTTGTTCTTTTAACGTTTACTTTATTTCTAACTTGTATAATTTAGACCGGATATATTTTTATGGAGAGCAAAATATTATAAGTTATTTAAGGTTTGAGTTGATTTATTCCGGAATAATATTCTGTCGACTAAATAAAAATTCCTTCTATTTAAAATTTAAATAGAACTTGAACAGAAACGATAGTTCATAATATCCACGCAGACTTGCACGTAAGAGCAGGAGTCATCCGTTTTAACAAGCAGCGTATTGCACTGATACGAAATAGCCTGCCCATTTAATTATTTAGGAATGGATAAATAAATAAAGATTTTGTACAAATAATGTTTTTCATTTTCCCCCAGCAACAGTTGCTCGCACCCCAAAGACTGTATATATGTGTGTATGTGAGTGTATATGTATATATATAGATATGTATGTATATATATGTTTATATGTGTGTGTGTGTGTAAATGTATGTGTGTATATGTAGATATGTATATATATGTACATATATGTGGATGTATGTGTACTGTATATATGTATGTATATATGTATGGATATGTATATATATACTGTATGTTTATATGTGTGTGTGTATATATATATATATATATATATATATATATATATATATATATATATATATGACAGCAACACTCATCACTCACAACAGTGACAAAACAATTACATTGACAATCATGTTACGTTATTTTCAAAATGTTTCCTTTTCTTTTTCATTACTTCTTTAATAAACTACTTCTCCTCTGCGAAGCGCGGGTATTTTGCTAGTTGGTATATATACTAGAAAATACACTCCTGCGAAGTATGGACGAGGTTTTGAGAACAACAGAAGGCCAACACCAATAAATAGTAATAAAGCAATTTCTTTTATTCTTGGTGACAGAGGCTGCAGCACCTCACAGCTCAGTTTGTATTAGGCAGCCTAGCCTGCTAGCAGGAATTCTATCTTCCTTTATACTCAAGTTTGTTGACAAGAAGAAAAAAAAAGAAACGCGGCAGTTCATTTTGAGGTCACATAGAGTTTGCAAGTAGCTTAAAATCACACATTAGATCAATACAGGAGAAGTACACGGTGGTCTTTAGGTAAGAGGAACTGTCTGCATATCCAAAATTCCAGGTTCCCTATTCAACTTAGGCTATGCAATTCAGCTATGGATAGTTTTATAAAGACAGCACTTTGCAAAAATTGTACTCCCCTATTCTTCTGCACCATCAGAGTTACAACACTTCAACGGCTATGAGGCAGTTACAATTTAAGAATCTTTTTTCAGCTTATAAAAGGATTAATGTTATACTGTAGGTTAATGCACAGCATATAATAATTGATTATACAATATTAAAAGCTATCTTAAAAGTTAGTTTAGTACATTTGTCTTACAAGAATACACTCATACAGCTTAGTGCCTGTTTTGGGTTACAATTTTTCTGGTTAGCTTAACACATCCTTATTTAATGTATAAGTGACACACTTCTTATAGTTCTATTAGTACCATACTTTTGTTATTTTGAAAGGTTGAAGCATCTTAATTCTAAATATTCTTTCTCAAAAGATACCATATGTCCTTGTTTCCCCGGTGAGTTTTTTTTTTTTTATATTTACCAGAAGAAAGAAATAGTCACATACAATGGAGTATGATTGTATTTAAAAATGCAAACAATGTAACACATTGAGCATATTTACGTTTATTACTGTTATTGTATAATCATTTTCCAAAATCTTCTAAATTGATATATCTCCTAATGGTAGATGGTGTTGTAAACTGTTCTGAGATTTTACAGGCAAAGAAAACAGAAGTTTCGACATAAAGATAGTATTTTCACTAAAAATGGACCTGGAGTGTGTCAGCATGTAGCATGTTGATGTTCACACACACATAAGAATTTTACTGAATTCTGCACAAATGACATTAATGACCCAATATATCCGACATCTACCCAGATCTTTGAAGACACGGAACACACATGACATGCATGCATTCCAAATAACAATATATTATTTAGGCACTTCACACCCAGATAAACAGACTTGAGTTGGGAGAACTTCAGCTGTGCTGGTGGGGGATGGGATAGCAGGCTTCTTGCCGCTTATGCTGATTGACACAATTGCAAACAAAAATGCTGATGAAGAGGTGCAAAGAAATTTAAGGTGGCCCAGCGCTACAACGTATTTCGTAGGCTTCAGGGATTCTAGTGTTAATTAAATTTCATGGCTTCTTAGTGTTTTAACTCTTACCATATCAGTTCATTCTTAAATCACAGATTTTTTTTCCTTTCTAATCATACATTACATTGTGGAAAGCATACCCCCAGACGCAAACAGACGCCAGAATGTCCAAAACACACTTCTTTATTTTTCTTCACAGCACCACAATGCCTTCATCCACCAACTCTCTTCCTTTCTCTCTTTCTCCTCTTCTTTCTTTTCTTCTTTCTCTCTTGACCTCCTCTCCCCTCCTCACAAGCTTCGTCTCCTTCCTCCCAACTCTGGCTCGTCTACTGGAGGGAGGCGGACCCTTTTATCATGACCCAGATGAGCCCCAGGTGCTCCACCTGATGTCACTTCCTGGTGTGGTGGAAGTGTCAGGAGAAGGCCTGGAAGCACTCCAGGTGCCCCTGGCATTGCTTCTGGCAGCACTTCCTGGTGTGGTGGAAGTGCTGCCATCCAGGATTCCCTAACTGTCCGGGCATGCCCTGGTGGTGGCCACATCCTCCCGTAGGCGTGAGCGTCCCAGTTCTGTTCCCGTGGCCCCCAAACAGACCCGGGCAGCTGCCCTCTCGTGGTCTAGGGGAGGCATCTCGGGGACTGTCCAGGCATCCTGGCTGGGCAGGGTCCCCAGTAATCTGGGACAACATATATCATCCAAATAATTCAAAGCCTAAAAGTGATGTTATTTTCAGTTCTTCGGTTCCTGTTCAGTTTCCTTCTGAATACTTAATTAAACCAAATAGGAAATGATGAATACAAACGGATGGAAATGGATACAAGCTAAATGTAGAACTGCTGGATCTTTTGTCATTTGCATTTTATTGCTAATAAGGAGCAGTTAAAGCAATGAAAACATCTGTTTAAGACTAGAATAAGCAATTGAGAGTTCAAAATCTTCACAAGCAAGACAACTAAAATGAGCAGAAAAATTTCATTAGAGCAGTAAGTGCTTCTTCAGCAATGAATGATTTCTCATGAAGCAATTGGGTTGGAGCAAAAACCTGAAGCCACTGCAGCCCTCCAGGACCGATGTTGCTCAGCCCTGAGTTAAAGAGTCTGAATCTGAAATAGGAAATAAATTAATTTAATTAGTTGCAAAAAACTAATCACTAATTAAGAAAATGATTAGTATGAAAACCTGTAGCCACTGTGGCTCTCCAGAACTGGAGTTGACCACCCTTGCTATATACTCTGCATGGAATGGATAAATTAACAAAAAAAATGCATGAAAAGGAGTTTAATTTTTAAGTAACTAAATAAGAATTGCAAATGAAGCTGCACTGGTGAATCGTAATAGGTTGATTGCAAGTTAGCAGTATATTGTATGTCAGTTTTGCCATTTTTCAAAGTGACATAATTCAATTAACAGTGCTCCAAAAGGGCCTATTATTCAGTGTGGAAATTGCAAGTACATTGGTCACAAATGAAAAATTATTTCATGTGTCAAGGGTAACAAAATAAAAAATAATGATATCATATGCTAAATGTGGACAAACTGCATAGCCAAAGAGAAGATGTGATTTCAAGCTGAAGCTCACTGATAAGATGAGATAGGCAAGTCACAGGATAGTTGCTAAATGACATGAAAGTTCAGCCTAAAAAATGTCCACTGAATCGCATCAGCACTTTAGTGGCTCAGTCTTCATTAAAACTTTGCAAAGCTAAAATTTATAGCAGAGCAGGTTTATCATTCGGAAACTGCTTGTATCCATGGCCAATGGAAAAAGATTCATAACCTTGCTTAAGGAACATAAAACCTGCATCACTGAGGAAAAGAAAAGGTTAAATGGCCTAATGAGCCATATGCCACCTTATTCGAAAAAGACACAAGATTCATTCAACTATAATCTCTATTTCAAACTATTAAATAGAGTGGGGGCACCCATAATGGTATCAGCCTCCATGTGAGAGTCATTAGGTCCAAAGGTTGCTTTGCATGTTTGTTTAACAGACAAGGAATATGAGACTCTTGTAAAGGATCAGAATCACTAAATAGTGCAAACACTGTTCCCTTATAGTATTATGTGGTGAATGCCCTCATATACACTACTAAACTAATTTAAGAATGATTCCATAAAATACAAGAAGAATTTGCCTTATACAGGGACCTCCCCAATCACCATATCTTAAATCACTGAATCTTTGTGGGGGTTCTGGAGTACAGAGTGTGAAGTAGATTTTCATCTTAAAGAATAATGTAATATCCCACTTTGCAGTTTAGAATTATATAAAAAGCATTTCAAGAAGGGTTGAAGCAAAAGGAATCCTATTTCTTATTAGTTCCTTGATATTAGAATATTTTTTATGATTCTGTTATTTTGTCCACTCTTTTTGTGTACATACATTGTGGTGGATGGACGGCTGCTCAACCCAGCCGGGACGCCCAAAGAGGAGAAGGATGGGGGAAGGCAGCTACTGATGGTGATTTCCCTGCAGCATAGTGGTGCCCCGGATTGACGCAGGGCACCATGTGATCTGGAGTTTGGCTTCTCAGCCCTGCTGGGTACCGTGTGTGCCACCAGGAGATGCTGCCGGGGAACCTGGGGACTCATATTTTTTATATATTATTATTGAGTTACAGGGACAGAAGCTCCAAAGTACTTCCGGGCTGACAGAAACCTATCCATCTGACCCGGATGTGTAGGAAAGTCACATGGATGGAAGAGCTGAAGCATTTCCTGGTCAGACACTATATAAAGGACTGTTGAAAACCCAGCAAGAGAGCCAGAGTCGGGAGGAGTAGGGCAGAGCTTGTGTCCAGTGTGTCTGGCTGTTGGGTTGAAAGGGGCAACAGCGACCCCTGGCATCTTACAACATATATATACTGTATATACTAGCAAAATACCCGTGCTTCGCAGCGGAGAAGTTGTGTGTTAAAGAAATAATGAAAAAGAAAAGGAAACATTTTAAAAATAACGTAACATGATTGTCAAAGTGATTGTTTTGTCACTGTTATGAGTGTTGTTGTCATATATATATATATACACACACACACACACACACACACACACACACACATATATATACATATACATATATATACACATATATACAGTGGTGTGAAAAACTATTTGCCCCCTTCCTGATTTCTTATTCTTTTGCATGTTTGTCACACAAAATGTTTCTGATCATCAAACACATTTAACCATTAGTCAAATATAACACAAGTAAACACAAAATTAAGTTTTTAAATGATGGTTTTTATTATTTAGGGAGAAAAAAAAATCCAAACCTACATGGCCCTGTGTGAAAAAGTAATTGCCCCCTGAACCTAATAACTGGTTGGGCCCCCCTTAGCAGCAATAACTGCAATCAAGTGTTTGCGATAACTTGCAATGAGTCTTTTACAGCGCTCTGTAGGAATTTTGGCCCACTCATCTTTGCAGAATTGTTGTAATTCAGCTTTATTTGAGGTTTTTCTAGCATGAACCGCCTTTTTAAGCTCATGCCATAGCATCTCCATTGGATTCAGGTCAGGACTTTGACTAGGCCACTCCAAAGTCTTCATTTTGTTTTTCTTCAGCCATTCAGAGGTGGATTTGCTGGTGTGTTTTGGGTCATTGTCCTGTTGCAGCACCCAAGATCGCTTCAGCTTGAGTTGACGAACAGATGGCCGGACATTCTCCTTCAGGATTTTTTGGTAGACAGTAGAATTCATGGTTCCATCTATCACAGCAAGCCTTCCAGGTCCTGAAGCAGCAAAACAACCCCAGACCATCACACTACCACCACCATATTTTACTGTTGGTATGATGTTCTTTTTCTGAAATGCTGTGTTCCTTTTACGCCAGATGTAACGGGACATTTGCCTTCCAAAATGTTCAACTTTTGTCTCATCAGTCCACAAGGTATTTCCCCAAAAGTCTTGGCAATCATTGAGATGTTTCTTAGCAAAATTGAGAAGAGCCCTAATAAAATACAAGAGCCCAAATTTTCTTTTTGCTTAACAGTGGTTTGCGT
Source organism: Polypterus senegalus (assembly GCF_016835505.1). Lineage (NCBI taxonomy): Eukaryota > Metazoa > Chordata > Cladistia > Polypteriformes > Polypteridae > Polypterus > Polypterus senegalus. The sequence goes on along the minus strand of NC_053156.1, from coordinate 205,161,349 downwards.
CTTGGAAATCTGCCATGCAGGCCATTTTTGCCCAGTCTCTTTCTTATGGTGAAGTCGTGAACACTGACCTTAATTGAGGCAAGTGAGGCCTGCAGTTCTTTAGACGTTGTCCTGGGGTCTTTTGTGACCTCTCGCCTCTGCGCTCTTGGGGTAATTTTGGTCGGCCGGCCACTCCTGGGAAGGTTCACCACTGATCCATGTTTTTGCCATTTGTGAATAATGGCTCTCACTGTGGTTTGCTGGAGTCCCAAAGCTTTAGAAATGGCTTTATAACCTTTACCAGACTGATAGATCTCAGTTACTTCTGTTCTCATTTGTTCCTGAATTTCTTTGGATCTTGGCATGATGTCTAGCTTTTGAGGTGCTTTTGGTCTACTTCTCTGTGTCAGTCAGCTCCTATTTAAGTGATTTCTTGATTGAAACAGGTGTGGCAGTAATCAGGCCTGGGGGTGGCTACGGAATTTGAACTCAGGTGTGATACACCACAGTTAGGTTATTTTTAACAAAGGGGCAATTACTTTTTCACACAGGGCCATGTAGGTTTGGATTTTTTTTCTCCCTAAATAATAAAACCATCATTTAAAACTGCATTTTGTGTTTACTTGTGTTATATTTGACTAATGGTTAAATGTGTTTGATGATCAGAAACATTTTGTGTGACAAACATGCAAAAGAATAAGAAATCAGGAAGGGGGCAAATAGTTTTTCACACCACTGTACATACAGGTATACACATACATATATATATATACATACATATACATATACATATACATACATACATACATACATCCACATAAATAAAAGGCAAAGCCCTCACTCACTCACTCACTCACTGACTCATCACTAATTCTCCAACTTCCCGTGTAGGTAGAAGGCTGAAATTTGGCAGGCTCATTCCTTACAGCTTACTTACAAAAGTTGGGCAGGTTTCATTTCGAAATTCTACGTCTAATGGTCATAACTGGAAGGTATTTTTCTCCATTAACTGTAATAGAGTTGAGCTGGAAAGACGTGGGGGAGTTTCGTGTGACATCATCACGCCTCCCACGTAATCACGTGAACTGACTGTCAACGCAGTGCATAGAAAACCAGGAAGACCTCCAAAAAGCGCTTAAGAAAACATGCATTATATAATTGAGAAGGCAGCGAAACAATAAGAAGCGAGCGAGTGACATATACTACCATATTCATGAGTGCTGCTACCTCGGAAAGAAAGCAAGGTGTAAACCTAAACTTTAAATTAAGTTCATAGACAGGCTACCGCTGGCGTTTCACATGCCCACAGGTAATGCGGGATACAAGTTTAATGAGAGGACGCAGGATATAAACGAGAGTTTTGATCACTTTGTAACTAAGTTAAAATTGTAGGTGAAGGGGTGTGCTTATGCAAATTCCGAGAGACTGTGTTTGTGGGGGATTGACAGTTAAGGCGGGTGGGGGAGTCACGTCATCATCTAACCTCCCATTCATCTTATTTCGCTCTGAGCTGAGCTCCGCGGCTAACGCCGTCTTCCGAAGCAACTTCGTTAGACTGCCACCAAATACTCGCATAAAAATCCACAAGTTAATACACACGCTGTCTCTAGAGTTTATACAC